>NC_136794.1:340000-435000 GCF_951216825.1 Electrona antarctica
ACACACACACACACACGCACGCCTGGAAGCCACCGCCCACTCCACAAAGTGTCATCTCGACTCTCGCCTACTCATGCAGGAGACACAGCGGACGGAGGAGGAATTGCCGCATCACGCTTTTGCTTATTCCTTCTAAATCTCTTAGTTACATCAATATTGTTCTTCGACAATAGTTGGTTTGTGTAAGCATTGGCTATTTCGCCTGCCACGCACTGTGACGCACCTTCTCAGCCATTAGCCATGATCGCACTGGTTTCAACCTGTCCCAGAGCCAACTAATAGAACAGTTACGACATTGAGGGGGCAAATAACAGCGGAGCGCCGCTAAAACGTGGCAGCAGACTCACTGATTTAATGGGTAACAGACAGTAACACATTTGAGTCTCAGTGACTGTACTCGCGGACTCCCACGCATACTACCGCGGACGGAGCGATGCGAATCATGCGATATATGATGGTTTGGAGAATGGGCGACGTGAGCATGTACAAATATGGGTCAGACCCATAACTCTACAAAATGTTAGACTCTCGTTTTACGAAAGATTGACATGTCAATGTGTTCGGGTGTCAATCAAACCAACTGCGTGAGTGCTGTCAAGTGGAAACATCATACTCATCGTAGCCAATTTGAATGCAATCTGGTCAAACTGACTGATACTGATAGTCAGATATATTGCTGTCAGGTGAAAACCTTGTATGACCTAAACCATTCCGTTACAAAATATATAATAATCAAAAATACATAAAAGTTAAAATAGCCTATCTACAAGCTCACACTGCATCATATTCATATCTTCACACGTTGGGAGCTTGTAGATCTGCTATTTCTTTTTTTCTGTGGACCACCACCGCCGCAAATATAAAAGCTGCTGGTAATAATATGACGAAAGTCATCATTTCTTGTTTTTTTCTCCCTGGAAACAAAAACGTCTGGGTTTCTGAGGCTATTGACTTTTTGTTTTTTAGCCAATATCCGATATTCCGATATTGTCCAACACCAAATTTCAGATATCGATATCAACCGATACCGATACATGCAATGTATCGGTATCGTATACATACTAATTGTATACATACTAATCGTATACATACTAATTGTCAGGTAACAGCAGATCTACAACCTGCAAAAAACATCACCATGCAAGCTATTGTGATCTTGTAGATCTGCTATGTTTGCTACTTTTGCGTGACACGGATGAGCACACACGCGCAAGTGTATGTGTGTGTGCGTTGAATTACTATGACAAGTAATCTTTTCTTATATGAGTAGGCTACTAGACTATTTTAACTAGACATGTTTACTTCTACTCAAGTCATCATTATTTTAAAGTATCAATACTTTTACTTGAGTACAGTTTAGGGCTACTCTACCTCGGTGCATGTCCAAGACAACCTAAGATTCAGTGAATCAAAGATCACTACAGCTGACAGTGACATACTCTACTACTGTCTGCATCTGTGAGCACATACAACACATTCTTTGTGTGTTTCCAGTTGAACTTGACAGAGATCAGTGATCTTACTTTGTGTCTGGAGGCCCATGTTCATTACTGAAGTCAGGAGGTTCTCCTTTAGACCGGTCACTCTTCATAGACTCACAGCTGGCTGTTGGAGACTCTGGTCTGTGGCGAACACTTCTGGAATCAAATTAAATAGGTTTATTCAATATCATATTGTAGTTACCCACTGGCCATTAAGTGTGTTAATGCATTACTGTAGGGTTGACAATAGCACATCATTCTTATTTTATAATCGACTAGGTGCAACTAGTGGGTTTGTTAATACAGTATTTATCATGATGGATTTGCTCTTTGTTGATATAATTATCTAGAGACAGCCATAACCACTGTGAACCTGACCATGTCATTATAGGTGACATTTAAAAGAAAACAGCAGATCTACAAGCCCACAAAGCATTGCGATGCAAGGTATTTTGAGCTTGTAGATCTGTAATTTTTGCTTTGTTTACGTGAACCTATTTGTAATCAAAAATAAATATCATGTACTTTGGATAGTATGATGAGTAAAATATGAAAATGAACACCATTAATATCATCATAACCTGTTCATACCACATCACTAATGTGTTATGAGCCACACCATTTATATAGCTCAGTTTGATAACAACTAGACTGGAACTATGTCATAGACAGCTCCCGGACTTTTTCTTTTCTCCCTGGAAAAAAAACGTCTCAGTTTCTGAGGCTAGATTTTCCATTCTGACCTGTGATCAGTGTAGTGGTGTCCATCTTTGAAGTTAATAGGTCTATCCATGGACCAGTCACTCTTCATGGAGACACAGCTGGGGACAGGAGACCCTGCTCTGTGCTGATCAACCCTGATACAAAGAGAGGATGAACATTATCCACTGTATTTATATCCAATCATACAATCCATGTGGAATCCTTCAATCCACACACACTTCTAGTCAAACATCTCTTATGTGAACTCTCTACTCTGAAGTATAAAACACTTAAGGGAACATTTCGGAAGTGGAGCGATCTTGGTACAGAAACATCTTTCTACACTGAGTTTCGACAACCATTAATTGACATGGTTCATTTGATATAATTTTGATATACAGTAGTTTAGAGAAAACAACACTGAATAGTTGTTAAATACATAAACTATTAATATATAAATTGAATGAATACATAAATAAATACACATTTGAGTGGGTCATGAGAACAATCACAGAAATTGGGGTGCAATGTTGTTTAAATTAGGACAAGTTTGAGTCTCATGTAAAAACACATCCCCAGAATTCAACCTTTCTAGTTCTTCTGTTCATTTTAAGTCCAACAACCTTGAATCATGAAAAAAATAATCTTATCTCAAGTTGGTATGTCCGATATTTACATTTAGTTTTTTTTTGCCAATATCCGATATTACGATATTGTCCAACTCCAAATTTCATATATCGATATCTACCGATTCCGATACATGCAAGCTTTTTCACCAAAAGTAAGTAATTGTCAGGTAACAGCAGATCTACAAGCTGCAAAAAGCATCACCATGCAAGGTATTGTGATCTTGTAGATCTGCTGTTTGCTACTTTTGCGTGACACGGATGAGCACTGAGCACACACGCGCACGTGAATGTGTGTGTGTTGAATTACTATGATAAGTAATCTTTGCTTTTATTAGTACTCTTTAAACTAGATACTTTTACTTCTACTACTACTACTACTACTACTACTATACTACTCTTTTTGCTTTGTTTACGTGAATCTATGTGAATCTATGAAAAGGAACACTATTTTTACATTTATATAGCTTAGTTTGATAACAACTACATCATGTGTGTGTTTTACATTCTGACCTGTGATCAGTGTAGTGGTGTCCATCTTTGAAGTTAATAGGTCTATCCATGGACCAGTCACTCTTCATGGAGACACAGCTGGGTATAGGAGACCCTGCTCTGTGCTGATCAACCCTGATACAAAGATAGGATGAACATTATCCACTTTATTTATATCCAATCATACAATCCATGTGGAATCCACACACACTTCTAGTCAAACATCTCTTATGTGAACTCTCTACTCTGAAGTATAAAATACTTCACAGGGAACATTTCGGAAGTAGAGCGATCTTGGTACAGAAACATCTTTCTACACTGAGTTTCGACGACCATTAATTAACATTTTAAGTAATTTTGATATAGAGTAGTTTAGAGAAAACAACACTGAATAGTTGTTAAATATATACATAAACTATTCATATTAATTGAATGAATAAATACATTCACATTTGAGTGGGTCATGAGAACAATCACAGAGATTGGCGTGCAATGTTTGTTTAAATTAGGCCAAGTTCGAGTCTCATGTAAAAACACATCCCCAGAATTCAACCTTTCTAGTTCTTCTGTTCATTTTCAGTCCAACAACCTTGAATCATTAAAACAAATCTATCATGTCCGATATTTCCTTTTCGTCTAGAGTTTGAATGGACAGGTGGGCCTGTTGAGAACTCTAGTTTTTGCCGGCTGCCAGACACGGGTGCACTAATAACTTTTGGGCAGCCCGTCTAGAGTTTGAATGGACAGGTATAAATCAAAAGGAGACATCGAAGAGGAAGGCTGGATCGGGAAGGATCAATTATGGATTTGACTGGAAAGGTCTTTGTCAACCATGCAAACGGGCAGGCCGACATGACGGTGGAGAAGCTCCGCAACCTCCTGCAGTCCAGTGACATGGCCACCAGTAAGCGCCAGTGTTGGGTATAACGGCGCTATTGATAATGCCGTTATGTAACAAAACTACTTTTATTGGTAACGGAGTAACCTAACGAGTTAGTTTGCAAATAGAGTAATCTGTAACCCAGTTACTTTTTCAAAAAACAATGCCATTAATACTAATTACTTTTAAGAGTTACTTTCTGTTGCCATAAAGGAAAAAGAATCCTTCTGACACATGTTGCACTGTTTCCTGAATGAATGAGTTCTCTGAGCCTCCCTCTGTGTCACGGAGAAGTGACAGTGAGCATGCACCGTGTCCCAGCATGTTACACAGACATCAGTGACCCATTATGCTTTGCGATCTGTGGTGATTGCCTAATGATTCTAATGTACAGGAACAGGATTCAATAGGTCACCATTGTTGGTGTGTCACAGCTCACACAACGGCAAAGATTGACAGAGATTGGGAGAAGATGGATACTTTATCCTCTAGTAAGGCTGTGGAAGAATTCATTCACACTATTTTTGGATTCATTGGGGAAAGGAGGAGACCGACGCCAATGTCACTTAACACTGGTATAGACTGCAGTTGGTATTTGGTTTTTTTCTCTCTCGAGGTGCATGGGTTTTAATGGTTGGTAACAAAAAACGAACGCAAAAATAATGTAACAAGTTACTTTTCTCAGAAGGTAATTTGTAACGTAACAGGATTATTTTTATAGGCAGTAATCCAGTAACCTAACGAAGCTACTTTAGAAAGTAACGATGCCCAACACTGGTAAGTGCTTGTTCCACTTCGGCTCCAATCTGAAATGTGCACGACACTCTGGAGCTCTGAGCTGCTGGACATGATGGACGCCAAGTGGAACCTGCTCCAGCAGATGCTGCAGCAGGTGGAGGGGAACGCGCCTGAGCACGAAAGAAATGCGCGAGGCCCTCTGAACCACTACTGAACCACTACTGCTACTGTATCTTATTGCGACAGCACGTCGCAGTTACTATGACATCAGGGATCTCCATCCCTGATGATGTCACGTGATGTCACGAGACCTGGGCACCATATATGGGGGCTTTCCCATGTATGGGGATTTTGAGTGACTGACGGACGGACGGACGGACAAAAATTTACTATTTCATAGTGAATGTGAACTGCGGTCACAAAATGCTTATTCAATTATCATATTGTAGTTCCCCACTGACCATGTAGTGTGTTAATGTATTACTGTAGGGTTGACAATAGCACATCATTCTTCTTTTATAATAGGTGCAACTAGTGGGTTTGTTAATACAGTATTTATCATGATTGATTTGCTCTTTGTTGATATAATAATCAGCCATAACCACTGCGAACCTGGCCTCCTATAATGATAGGTGTGACATTTAAAAGAAACCAGTAGATCTACAAGCTCACAAAGCATTGTGGTGGAAGGTATTTTGAGCTTGTATATCTGCTATTTTTGCTACATTAATACGTGAAACTGACGTTTGGAAGTTTCTTTTTCTCATGAATCTCTCTCGAAATATGAAAATAAACACTAAAGTGTTAAGAGCCAGAACATTTATATAGGTCAGTTTGATAACAACAAAATCATGTGTGTGTGTTTTCCATTCTGACCTGTGATCAGCGTAGTGGTGTCCATCTTTGAAGTTAATAGGTCTATCCATGGACCAGTCACTCTTCATGGAGACACAGCTGGGGACAGGAGACCCTGCTCTGTGCTGATCAACCCTGATAGAAAGAGAGGATGAACATTATCCACTTTATTCAGATTCAATCATACGTGCAATCCATGTGGAATGCACATTCAATTTGGCACAAATTCTCTGTAAGGGCCACTCTTATGGAAAAAGTCACTGGCCACTCAAACATTGAAGATGGTGACCATTTCTTCAAGATGGCCACCACCTTAGCGTAGTAGATAGTGATACAATCTTCCAGGTTGTGATCAAAAAGAATGCTGTGTAACGTGTTCAATGTCCTCCGTAAACAGACAAACAAGTCTTGTCTGTGGCAAGACTTGTCTATGGCCCATTATTTAAATTGGAAAGTGGTGCAGCAAGGATTTATTTGCTACAAAAGCAAATGAGAACTGGGTAGGCCTAAGTAATGATTGCTAAAAAAGGTTTTCACCGTTGAGAGAAAGTGTTTCAAAGTGTAACAATATATAACAATAACACAACTCCACAATCACAATCCGTGGCAACCCTAATCCACAGCCTTGGGGTCCACAATCTCCACTTACACGTGATGGATCAGATCTGGACATCTGTACATATCGGTCAGCTGTTCCGTTACAGCCTGGAGACCTATTCAGAGTGTAAGTTGAGACAGCTGTTTTACTATGCAATGCAATCTGTGGTAACTTGCTCAGAGCTCTCGAGAAGATATCAGAGTTATTTACTAGTAGGCCTGTGAAAACAGAGCCTTTTGTCAGGGGTGCTATTAACCCCACAGGGGTCTGCGTGAATCTCTTATCTTAGCTGCATCCTATAACTAGCAGCTGCAGGGCTCATCTTTGGGTCAAGCTCTGCTCTGCTCTCTAAGAAATCCTGTTTGTCATGAATACAAAGTATCTTTGCCAAATATTCATCTAGAGTTAAGTCTAACTATTTCATCACATGTGTTAAACAATGTTCTGTATATTTTATAATATATAGTTACAGGTTTTATCTGTTGCTAGTTCTCATTGAAACCTTGCGTGACACTCAGAATAGATCCTATTCACTGATTGGCTAGTAAGCAAGTCCCACCCTCATGAGAGGGAGGGAGTTTTCAACTTTCATCAGTATAAAGAGCATACCCTTTTGTTTCTATGGGTGTGCTCACAGGTATTTGCTGATTTGAACGTGTAGATTCTGTGTGTCTCCATATCGTGGGCCTCTCACGACCGCCTTGTACCCGAGTGCCTTTTGGTCATTAAAACTTGATACAAAACTAATAGACTGCTCCTCACTGCCGTTCGCACAGTACAGACGCTGCTTTCAGATACATCACACGTTTGTTCACCTCTGATCTAAGTTAGGAGCCCTTGCATTAAACTAGTTGTGACATTGCATTAATTCCTTTAAATCCTGTCAGATGCACTAATCAGTAATCACTCATCATGTACGTACGGTACAGGCATGATGTTTTTTACCCTTATCTTTGTTTTCCATTGTTGTCCGCAGATGTTTGTCATGCGTGACATGATCACAACTATGCAAGTTCTATGCAAGCAGCCAAGCACATGATGTGGGAGTGTCCAGATGCCAATCGGTTTTGGTCTAGAGTTTCAGAAGAGGTAATCTGAGGTAATGGGAACCCGTATTCCCCTCTTGCCTAAAGTTTTAATGTTGAATGATGATTCAGCGATCGGATTGACAATGCCACAAAGAGGACTTCTGCTCTTACAGGGCTGACAGCTGCAAATAAACTGCTAAGATAGAAACCTCCCCACAAACTCGAGGTCTCACAATGGATCCTTTCACTAATGGACATGATCTCTCTGGAACTCTCTATAGCTCGATCCAATGGGGCACAAGAGAACACACTTGACATCTTATCCACAGCATTAGAAAAACTTAAATCATTAACACTATCCATTTATAGTCTCGATTGTTATTAACCCATTTTGGGCGGGAACCCCTTTTGGTGTTAGCATTATGTTATGCTTTTGCTTTAGCTATTGTAAAATAGCAGATCTACAAGCTCATGAACTTGTAGGTCTGCTTTTTTTGAAAAATCAAAGAACGACTGACATAGAAATATAGCTTTTTCAGAAAACTGTCAGGATTTAGAAGATATTTTTAGAATCTGATCTCAGGTCAAAATGGGTTAAGGCAGGGGTTCTCAACGTTTTTGGCCGGGGACCCCCGGAAATGCTTTGGCAATGTCTCGGGACCCCCGCCCCGCCCCCTCCCGACCCCCAATATAAATTGACTGCTACAATAACCTTAAACCATTTTTGGCGGGAACCCCTTTTGATGTTTTAAGCATTGTTATAATTTAGCTATTGAAAAATAGCAGATCTACAAGCTCATAGCGCGCCACCGAGTGGCGCGCTATGAACTTGTAGGTCTGCTATTTTTGAAAAATCGTGAAAATAAAATTTAAAAAAATATATTATTCTTTTTTTTTTTTTTTATTATTTTGGGGACCCCCCAAAATAATTTGGCGACCCCCCGAGGGGTCGCGACCCACGGGTTGAGAACGCCTGGGTTAAGGGACCAAGCGGTCCCGAAGGGACTTGGTCCCTTATTGTTTTTGTCTTTTCTTTTCTTCTCCTCCTTCTGCCAAAAATAGCAGTTCTGGCTGAACCGTGGAGTCGGTTTTCGCGAAACGCGGGAATATGGTAGAGGGCCATGCCAAGCGTTGATGATGCGAAGCCCACAGCCATTGGCCAAAGGGTGGCGCTATAGCACTCAATTGAAAATGCAAACTTTGACCATGCATAGCTCATGAACCGTTTGACCGTCGGCAATAAAACTTTGATTCACACATGCCGAACAAGTAGCGTGTTGTTATTTTTGTCCTCCAACCCTTTTTTTTGTTTTTACAAAATATTTTTATCCCACAATTTTACAACCCATTTTTTCACCCAGTGTCAATTATCTAATGTAATCCTGGGCGCTACATTTCCTCTGCTAACCTGGGGGGGCAGCAGACTGACCTCATGCTTCCTTCTATGCATGAGGAGTCCAAGCTTTTCACCTGACAGGGGGGAGTTTCCCCGGCCGGACGTAGCGTGTGGAAGGAACACGTTATTCCGACCAGTTCCTTTCCCCTCCATCAGGCTGGCCAGGGGGAGGTAGTTTAGAGACCAGGATTACTGCCGGATTTTGTGAGAATACCTACACTATACTAGGGGACATGGGGAGAACATGCAAACTCCACAAAGAAAGGCCCTTTCGGCAACCCCGCCTTGAGGAGAGAACACGCCCCCAGCACCCACAGCGTCCCCAGGACCTTCTATAGCTGTGAGGCGACAGCACTAACGACTGTGCCACCGTGCCCTCTGACCCTTAAGCGTTATTCACAGTATGGATTTTTGGTGGTGAGGTGACCACCGAACTACAACATGATGTCACTGAGCCGCGGTGAAGAGAATACCACCGCCCCAGCCCTTCTCTCTGTTTTTACCCACCACCGCTCCACGTTATTACAGCTCCGGTGGTCACCTCACCACTGAAAATCCAGACTATGAATTTAGATCATCTGCCATTTTTAATTATATGAAAAACAGTTCAAATCTAACTCCTCTCAGGATCTTTGATCAAAATGCACGAAAACTTCTACACGTGAACTTACAGACAACAAATGGTATTACATATTTTAAGTGAAAAAATAATACATACATGCAGCGTCATATGCTTATGCAACTTTACAGTATGGTAGAGGGTCATGCCAAATAGCACTGATACCAGTCTTACTCCAATTGGCCAAAGGGGGGAGCTATAGCAATTAGCAATTTGAACAGGCATAACTCCCATAATGCCTCGTTTTGCCAAAAGTCATGGCACTTGTTTCCACATTTTCCTTGACTCATGGGGAACACATCTGTCACTTTGACAAGTAAGCTCCGCCCTCAGATTTTCCACCATTTTGAGCAACAAAAATGCTTATACCTGATTTTCTGCCTGGATTTTTTTTAGCAGTTTGCTTGAAACGTCCTACACATGGACCATTATCTGAAATCCCGGTTGAAGAGAAGTTTGTATGTGCAAACATGAACAGCGAACACACTGTAGTAATCCATAATGACATGCCCAAAGGCAGGACACACATAATTGTTAGCTCGGTAGGTAGAGCTTTTGCCTTTGGAACATAAGGGTTCAAATCCGGGCACCACCAACTCAGTGTATGAGTCTTCAAAAACCCTGTCCCCCACAATAAAAAAAACAACCCTGTCACAATTGCATGGTCTTCTTTAACTCAAGTTTAGTCTTCCATGTTTATGGCTTATTTGTGCATATTGTTCTTATTGCTTATTGCCTTGGTCCTGCCTTATCGCTGCTTGCAGCTATATATATATATATATATATATATATATATTTTTTTTTTACTTTCTTTATTTTCCAATGTTAAAGTACCTGTCAAAAAACTAAATAAAAACTTGTTCAAAGAGACTAAGACTTCCTCATCATGATAAAAGATGTCTCATGAGGATACGTTTCAGTTTGCTAAGGTAGCTGGTAGAACTTGATCTCCTCCTGACCTCAAGTAACACTGACACGCACCACACATATCTGCACGTAAATGGCCCTTTGCTCATGTAGCGTGCATTCAGTGTCAGCTCATCTAGTTTTACTCATTTTTATTTGTTATTTAACCTTTATTTAACCAGTAAAAACACATTGAGACTGCGTCTCTTTTAAGTGGGAACTGGCCAAGAGGCAGAAATAAAATTACACTTCAATACTACATACATCGCAAATGTCACATTTTGGAACAGCAAAATAAAACATCCTACAACTCAAAGTACCCGTGAAATAAATACAACAAATCACCAAAGTGCTAATCTTTTAGTAGCAGGGCAAAATACACAATGTACAAAATATAAACCGAAATAATACATATAGGCATGAACATAGGCCAGTACATATCCAAACATGTGCAGGTGTTGGACTGTACCTATAAGTATCTAAGATGATCCTTTTGAAACTTCTCAAGGGAACTTTCAAGGACAATTTTAGTCTGGACTGTAGGTCGTTCTAAATCCACGACCAAGGGCCAAAGAAGACCAGACATTGTTTACCCCCCTCGGATTTGAATGCTGGTACTACCACCATAGCCAAGCATTTGACCTGAGGTTTAGACCATTTTGGACCAAGTCGAATTTGGAGTGAAGTGTAAGACGGCAGATCACCAAGAATGGCTTTATAAATGAAAATATGCCAATGTTGCAGCCTGCGAGATGTCAATGAGAACTGAGAAATGAGGTGACTTTAGGTATGAATCTCAGTGCAGCATGGTACAGCTAATATTGTAGTAATAGTATTATTATTAAAGCTTATCAGTAGTCTGTGTTATATATTGTAATTGTTGTATTCAGCCTAGCAGATCTGTACCCTAGCCCGCGCCTATACCGGTGTTCATTGTCTGTTGAGCTGTTGACCCGTGTAGTCATTGGCCATCTATATGTGTGTGTGTGTGTGTGTGTGTGTGTGTGTGTGTGTGTGTGTGTGTGCGCGTGCGTGTGTGCGTGCGTGCGTGCGTGCGTGCATGGAACAACTTGCCTTGTTGTTGAAATGACAAATAAAATTGCCTTGCTTCATTCATTCAATGTTATTAAATATGATAATCCATGCTAATTATTACCAAAAAGAGTGGAATAACATCATCAAGTGGGTTCTCCGTAACTTAAATTGTTTAACATAATTATTAATTTATTTTGCACTCCTGAAATCACAACGCTAGACTGAAATACAACATAGCCTATACTAGCCTACATACAGTAGGCCTACTCAGTATTCAGGCTACATCTGAACGTAGAATATTAACGTTCTTTGTCCCTCTCTCTCTCTCTCAGATATTTGATAACTAAATCATGTGTTTTTTCCATTCTGACCTGTGTTCAGTGTAGTGGTGTCCATCTTTGAAGTTAATAGGTCTATCCATGGACCAGTCACTCTTCATGGAGACACAGCTGGGTACAGGAGACCCTGCTCTGTGCTGATCAACCCTGATACAAAGAGAGGATGAACATTATTTATATTCAATCATACAATCCATGTGGAATCCACATTCTAGTCAAACATCTCTTATGTGAACTCTAGTCTGAAGTGCAGGGAACATTTCAGGAGAGGAATGATTGTAGTGCAGAAACATCGTTCCTCTACACTGAGTTTGGTTTAATTTCAAAGTGATCTTACGTTGTGTGTGGAGGTCCAGGTTCATTACTGAGGTTAAGAGGTATTCCCATTGACGTGTCACTCTTCATAGACACACAGCTGGGTGTTGGAGACCCTGGTCTGTGGTGAACACTTCTGAAATCATACAAATTATAGCTGCAATTATCAGATGACTGAAAATGGCAGTTTCTTCAATATTCTCTATTGGTTATAAAATGGTTGGGTTTCAACTCCTCGACATTGCAGTGTACAAGAAAAACTAATAATATCAATAAAACAATATAAATAGTTTGTAGGGTAGAATTTTAGATACTAGTGATATATAAAGTTATAGTATTTTAAAGTAATTCACTTACTTTGTGTGTGGAGGTCCGGGTTCATCACTGAATTCAGGAGGTTGATCTTTAGACCGGTCACTCTTCATAGACACACAGCTGCCTGTTGGAGACTCTGGTCTGTGGATGTGATGTTTGTCAGCTCCCTCCTCCTCTCTCTCCTCACACTGACTCATCTTCAGGTCTTTGTTTAACCTGTCACACAATACAAGAAACCCGAAAATAGGAAATTATGTATAATTGCGTTACGCACGCATGCACGCACAGGGCGCATAAGGTCAGATGTAAACAGTCTGACGTGCAACAGTCCGACAACACCGTCGCTCTCGACATGCGTGGCCCCATCTGCGTACGGTTAGGGTTTGAGACGAGTAAAGTGGCCAGTACTCTAACTGGCCACTTTAGGTGTTGCAGCTGTCCGTGCTCAGAGACACAGAGACCAACATACATACACACATTGCTGCTTAATGGAGCGGTTAGTCACCGCTCAATTTTTTTTTGGGCTATTTTGTTTTCATTTTGGGGTACCCAGGCCCCTAAAAAGAGAGGCAGGCAGGCAGGCAGAAGCTCTCAATGGTTTAACCATAATACAACTAAATACAATAACTATACACACATTTCACTTGAATTGGATTTCAATACTTTACAATTTAATAATAATAATAATAATAATTTGGGGGGGGCCCTAGTCGGGGGCCCCCAGGCTGCAGCCCACCCTAGCCCAACGGTAAATCCGCCTCTGAGTATGTGGCTGAACAACTGATGAACATTAATGTGTTGTCATAGTGACAAAGCAGCAGCACACTTTCCCTTTCAACTGGGACTGTTTCTGGGAAATGGCCTGATCTGCTGGAAAGTCCCGCTCCCCCCCCCCCCCCCCCCCCCCTCAGACACGTGCCAAAAACAGCACACGCACACACACACACACACACACACACACATACTTACTATACTTGTGAGGACATCAACATTTTATGACTGCGGTTTTATGAATGGCATTTATATGTATAGACATTTTAACCATATAGGCCTATGGTTACAACATGTCCTGCATGCTGCAACTCTTAATTCCAACCCCTATAGGCTATACCTAACCTGTAAATGTCTAATCATAATTTCTAAAAATGTGTAAACCTAAACTTTTAAAGTGTAATCCTAAACCCAGCCTGAACATTTTATAATAGACACAACATCTATAGGCTTATTTGTCCGATTCTGTTATACTTGTGGCCTCATAACTTAATAAGTATATAGGTAGTCACAGACAGAGAGCGCTCTCTCTTCTCTCTCTCTCTCTCTCTCTCTCTCTCTCCTGTGTATGTGACTACGTATATACTTATAATTTCTGAGGCCACAAGTATAACAGAGAGAGAGAGAGAGAGAGAGAGAGAGCTGGGTGAAGCAGATAAATGAATTAATTAGCAATATTATAATTAATTAGTATGTCGAAAAGCATTATTTTCATTTTTCATCTATTTTTTATCAAGACCTCAAACCCCTCCCTAGCTGATCTTTGATTAAAGTAGTGGTTTGTTTATAGATGTTATAGATGTAGGCCTATGTGTTGCAGTCATGTACATTATTTAATCTGCATTAACTGTTACAATAGAAGGATTAGATCTATTACAATGTTATTAAACACACTTACCCTTCATTAAACTGTGTGTGTTGGTCCTCTCAAAATGGAGCCTGGACTGGCGCTTGTGAAGGGGAGGGTATTTTTATATCACTTCCTACCACAATGAGGAACAATACTATGGTCTTGTGTTATGAGCCCATCTAGTGGTCACTGTGTGGAACTTTGTTTAATGACAACAACACTGTTTTAGAGCTCTTCACCGGGGTCCCCGCATCCGAAAGTACCCGAGTGGACCCGAGACCCGCACAGGTCGGAGCCGTGTTTTATAATAATCACTCGGGCAGGGTCGGAATTGGCCGTATCCCCCGCGGACCTCGGGTTTGTCAATCATTATGTGTAATTCTCTAGTGGATCCGTGGAGACACGTATAGGCTACTGTGTGTGTGACGTGTGTGCATATTGTCACGCTGGTCCATATCTCTAACGCCCTATGGGGGGCGCTCTGGCCCATAGCTCTAGAGCCCTATGGCGGGGGGCACGCTGGTCCATAGCTCTAACGCCCTATGGCGGGGGGCACGCTCTGGTCCATAGGTCTAACGCCCTATGGCGGGGGGCACACTGGTCCATATCTCTAACGCCCTGGGGGCACACTGATCCATAGCTCTAACGCCCTATGGCGGGGGGCACGCTGGTCCATAGCTCTAACACCCTATGGCGGGGGGCATGCTGGTCCATAGCTCTAACACCCTATGGCGGGGGGCATGCTGGTCCATAGCTCTAACACCCTATGGCGGGGGGCACGCTGGTCCATAGCTCTAACGCTCTATGGCGGGGGGCACGCTGGTCCATAGCTCTAACGCCCTGGGGGCACGCTGATCCATAGCTCTAACGCCCTATGGCGGGGGGCACGCTGGTCCATAGCTCTAACGCCCTATGGCGGGGGGCACGCTGGTCCATAGCTCTAACGCCCTGGGGGCACGCTGATCCATAGCTCTAACGCCCTATGGCGGGGGGCACGCTGGTCCATAGCTCTAACGCCCTATGGCGGGGGGCACGCTGGTCCATAGCTCTAATGCCCTATGGCGGGGGGCACGCTGGTCCATAGCTCTAATGCCCTATGGCGGGGGGCACGCTGGTCCATAGCTCTAACGCCCTGGGGGCACGCTGATCCATAGCTCTAACGCCCTATGGCGGGGGGCACGCTGGTCCATAGCTCTAACGCCCTATGGCGGGGGGCACGCTGGTCCATAGCTCTAATGCCCTATGGCGGGGGGCACGCTCTGGTCCATAGGTCTAACGCCCTATGGCGGGGGGCACACTGGTCCATAGCTCTAACGCCCTATGGCGGGGGGCACGCTGGTCCATAGCTCTAATGCCCTATGGCGGGGGGCACGCTCTGGTCCATAGGTCTAACGCCCTATGGTGGGGGGCACACTGGTCCATAGCTCTAAAGCCCTGGGGGCACGCTGATCCATAGCTCTAACGCCCTATGGCGGGGGGCACGCTGGTCCATAGCTCTAACGCCCTATGGCCGGGGGCACGCTGGTCCATAGCTCTAACGCTCTATGGCGGGGGGCACGCTGGTCCATAGCTCTAACGCCCTATGGCGGTGGGCACGCTCTGGAGCCAGACTACACTCTCACTCAACTCTCTCTCTCTCCATTCTATGCGTTTACTTTACAGGCCACACACACACACACAAGGCAGTTCATGCAGATACAGTAATCACAGAAAATGCCACTTTCCCCAGTAAAAAAATCAATTGGGGGGCTATAGCATTATACATCATCACCTTCCATGTCACATATACAATACTGCACAAAAATAACTATCTACAAGCTCAACAGACACACCAGGCCACACACACACAAGGCATATACCAGTGGCGGCAGTGGCTCAGGGGTAGAGTGTCTGGATGGTAACCACAAGGTTGCCAGTTCGAACGTGGGCTCCCCCAGAGTTAGTGTTGAAGTGTCCTTTAGCAAGACTCTGAACCCCCCCTAATTGCTCCTGATGTGCTGGTTGGTGCCTTGCATGGTTTCCGCTGCCATCGGTGTGTGAATGGGTGAATTGATCTATGTAAATAATCTATGTAAAGCGCCTTGGATAAAGGCGCTATATAAATGCACCATTTACCAGCTTGACAACACGCTCACAGAACAGGGAGCCAGACTACACTCTCACTCAACTCTCTCTCTCTCTCTCTCTCTCAATTCCAGTAATCACAGAAAATGCCACTTTCCCCAGTAAAAACATAAATAGGGGAGCTATAGCATCATACAGCATCACCTTCCATGCCACATATACAAGACTGCACAAAACACACATTCAAACACACTCGTTTTTAGCTCAAGGCAGAGAGACAGTGTATCAGTAAACGTGATCACATAATGCTGATAAACCATGCTGTTCTTGCTTACCTCCACGACTGGACAAAGGTGCAGGGACAGCAGCCCTCTCCTCCTCTTCATCATCTATATAAAGTGAACATAAAATCAGCACCATAGCAAAGTAGCCTATATAAAACAAAGACAAACTACAGTAAAGCAACAGACACTACACTAAAATCCAACACAGAAACACAAACTACCACAAATGTATCAGATTGCTTTTACACCCTCCCCCACTCTGTAGGAACTTTTCGCGCCACCACCTCTGGGCATTTAGCGCCACCACCACCACCTATCTGTGGGCAACTTTTCGCGCCACCCCCTCCCCCAAGCTGCAGGTAACGATTCGTGCCACCCCTCCCCCCAAGCTGCAGGCAACGTTTCGCGCCAGCGCCAAACAGAAAATGTAGCCATCCCTCCCCCATGAGAAAACACATTTACATCGCCCATTGATTGAAACAATTCACAATACACTTACAAATGAAAGCACAATAAACATTGTTGTATGTAAAGCACTTTGAATAAAAGCATTAGCTCAGACAATACAAATGTAGCCAGTTACATGGCTTCTTTTGTAGCCAGGATACTTTCAGTGATTAGCGCCAACACAATGGACATAGATGTTTGTCCCCAGGCTAAATATATATATATTTTTCCCCATCCAACATCATGTGTTGCCATCTTGTGCCGCCATCATCATCCCACCGTTGCGGTGGGATGATGATGGCGACACAAGATGTTCGACACATGATGTTCGATGTCCCATCCAACATCATGATATATATATGTGCGTAAAACCCTGAATAATTCTCAATAAAGTATATATAGAAAGTGAAAGAAGTAACAAAAGTAACGACTGCGGGCTACGATACAGGTGTACTATATACTTTGCTATCCACTCATTGTAATACATGGAAGTTGGTTGCTTACCGATGCACAGGTATTGGACGTCGGCGACTTCTTCCCGTGTAGGGTCCCACTCGACCCCCTCATCCTCCGACACATCTGGGGATGGTGAAGAAAAAGGGTCGTCCGCCTGACCGAGACGTGAGGTCCGTCTTCGGGCACGGCTACCCTGACGGAGAGGCACTGCTGAAGGTCCAGGTTGTTTGGACCGGGGGCGACGGACTGACGCTTTGCTTTGCTTGGACTTGGGTCGGCGGACCGGCGCTGAGCTGGGCCCAGGTTGTGGAGAGTCTGGGGACTTTGGTCGTCGGACCGGCGCTGAGCTGGGCCCAGGTTGCAGACTCAGGGCGGGGATCGATGGGCGGGTTTGCCTCGGCGGCCAGGGGCTGCTTCTGATCCACCGCCACCGCGGGAGGAGGAGGAGGAGGCGCGCTCTCGTTCACCTGCTGCCTCTCGTCGATCAGACGTTCCTCTCCCACCACCTCTGGTTCCGACTCTGTCTCGCTGTCCCGTCTGTTGTCGACGAGCAAAGCGTTCAGATACCCGTCCATTGTTCGCTGAACAGTGCGACGGCCAGACTGGGGAGCCGGACCGGCGGAGCCTCTGCGACTGCGCTCTTTCTTTTAGCAGGCATGGCTGCTAAAAGAAAAGACACAGAAACGACGAAATACACTAAGAACTACATTAAAAAAAATCCAAAAAGGTAGCACATCCAAAAATTAAACAAGCGGTGGACAAAGTACTCACATTTCCATTTCTTTATTGGCACACACCAAAAAGGAACGCTTACGCGTTTCGGCTATGCAGCCTTCATCAGAGCATTCACATCAAGTGAATTCAAGTACATTTATACAAAAGGGTCAGAGTTCACCTACAGCTGAAATCTCAAGTCAATCAACAGGGTCCAATCACAAACTGAACAAGCATTTTGAGGCATAGTATATATCTCAGTTACACATCCAGGCATTAAAGCCAATCTTAACCCAGAAAGCATTTTAAGCTATAGTAATCATTCAGTCCATTGGGTGTCATAGTATTGAGTGTGTATATCCACTGCATTTCTCTTTGGGCTAGTCTCTTTAGAATATCACCCCCTCTGCTGGGCATCTCGATTCTCTCAATCCCACAGAATTTTAATGAAGAAGGTGAACCATGGTTTGCTTCAGCATAATGTTTTGCAATGGCATAATCCATATTTCCTGTACGGATTGCAGTTTTGTGTTCTGATATTCTCTGTTTGAGGGGTCATTTAGTTTGCCCTACGTATGCCAGACCACAAGGACATAGTAACATGTAAATCACATGTGTCGATTTGCAATTAATTATTTGACGAATAGGAATTTTCTTTCCAGTGTGGGGATGATTGAATGATTTCTTGTCTGATGTGTTGTTGCAGCAGGCACACATACCACATCTGTACATTCCAATTGTTGTCAGCCATGTGGTCTTTTTCTGAACCATATTTTTGTACATGACTGTAGCTTTGATTATGGGTGCCCTCCTGAATGCAACAAGGGGTTGGGATTTACAAAGGTCCTTCAATGTTGGCTCTGCTTGGAGCACATGCCAGTGCCTGTTGAGTATTTGTTTGATTTGTGAAGCACAGTGGTTAAATTCAGTAGAGAAACAAGCCCGACTTGGATTTTTAGTTTTTGGTGGATTGGATAGAAGTTCAGGACGGGAGGCGTTATTAGAACATTGTATGGCTTTCTGAATAGATTTTGAGGAATAGCCTCTGTCTTTAAAACGAGTACTCATAATGGTTTGTTTGGAGTGAAAATCATCAAGATTTGAACAGTTGCGTTTTAGCCTAAAAAATTGACCTACAGGAATGTTGTCCTTAACCCTTAGAAGATGAAAGACGCCAATTGGCGTCTTCATCAGAATTCCGTAAATGATCAATGACGCCAATTGGCGTCTTCACAGTTTTTGATGAATCTAAACATATTAATATGCTCCGAAGCGCTGTTTAAATTCCTGAGCTTATATTCCAACTACATTACCCAGAAAACCCGTGTCACGTGACACACGTGTACGTGTTGCCATTGGAAGCTGGTCCCACCCCCTGTAAACAGTGGGGGCAGAGGGAGTCTTCATAGTTTTCATTGTTTTGCCTGTTTGCCGTCTCGCCCGAGCGATTTTCTAGCAGAAAAAGTTGAAAGCAGTACTATTTATTTGAGCGAGTTTTGTGGTAGTAGTATTGATCCATACGCGTCCCAGTCGCCTTCTCCAGGCGGAGTAGCCCTGGTCCAGTGCTTACAGCGAGACTCGCTGCTCCCTCCCTCCTTTTTTCATTGTCTCCCCATCGTCGTCCGATGAGCTATACCGGGAAACCATTGAAGAAGACGATCAACCCGGAATGTTTTGAGGTAATCTTATTGTAGAAAATGCCCTTCTATAGTGATCAGAAATCATAAGATGATCGCTACAAATAGATGCTTGGATAATTACTACTACTAGTCAGATCATGACGCCAGAATGACTCACCACGATGGCCCCCAGCCATTAGCCAGCACCGAAGGTGCTGGCTAATGGTGTTGGTCGGTGCATTGGTGCTGGCTAAGGGCTGGAGGGGGGGGTTGGTGTCGATCGGTTGGTTGGTGCAGTACAAATGTATCGTAGCAGGCATGCACGCATGGCAGTACAAGTATTTTATATTGTAGCGTGCCTTATAGGCGATCTGATCTTTAGAGTAATGTTCGCTCCTTTTATTTACTGTCTACAAAGACGGAGAACAAACATGCATCGTTTACTGAAGCAACGCGTGGTTATGATGACGTTGCTACAAGGATCGGAGGGGGGACGGGGAGTGAAGCTAACAGTAGCGTATTATATAAGATCTGTATGACGTTTCATTGACGTCTGAGCTTGCATGATAATTGCATTCATTGTATATTGTATACAATCATGATTGTACATTGTTTAGTGTGTCTCCGTGTGATGATGATGATGACGATGATGTCAGATAGCCTACGTCCCCCCCCCCCCCCCCCAACTGGCTATTGGCCGGGCTGACTACAGCTAAATGTTTATTTTTATATATTTAGAACTGGCATCGGAGGAGGAGGAGGATGATGATGATGATGATGATGATGATGATGAAGACGAAGAGTCAAGACTGCGATGGAGTTCTCCTACACTGAACCGGATGCATTCATTCATTTCAGTTGTTGTTTTTTTTTTAATTTAGCCTACACACACACACCGTCAAGAACAACTGGAATGCAGTGGTTTGGGGACACTGGGGAGTTTGGGGACAACTGTTTTGTATGTAGGCCTATTTATTTTCTGTAATATTTATTATAATTGTATTATGTTAGTAGTCATAAAAAATAAAAGACAAGCTTTTACAATGAGTTAGACCTGTCATGGCTATTTTGTTCACTAGTCTGAGGTTTATGGTTTGACTAAGCGAGTTTCAACTGTGATTTACTCTGTAACGGTAGATGGTAAGAACCCAATTTTTTTGTTATAATACAGTATACATTCAAGTCTATATTTTGATACATATCATGGGCACAAAGTCATATCAAAACAATGTCCTTGGATGAGTTTTTTATCAAAACTGTTTCTTCACAACAGGTTTTTGAGATACATGCATGAATAGACACGGTACTGGTAAGACTATGTAAACATGGTATATATCAAAATGTGCGTTAGAATGTCTAATTTTACCCCAAAAAAGAATTGAGTTTATATGATGTTCCATTTCAGAGCTAGGGGGACTTTTAGCTGGATAGGTCAGATTGATCATGACTGACCATGCTATTTATAGATGGCAAAATATCTACAGTGGTACATGTGAGAAACTTTTTATTTTATTTTAATTGAACTAGACAACTCACCCTTTAAAATGAGATATTGCATGGCTATGTACGCCCTGCAGCAGAAAAAAAGTTATTTAGAAAATAAAACTTCAACCGGTCATAACTTTTTTTGTTGTCCTAGAAACACTACCCAGTGTAAATGCAGGCTCTTTTAAATGGCTTCCAACACCACAACTAAACATTTTATCAACTCAGTTCATTTTTTTCCTGGAAGCAGACAAGCCAAGCTTTCTCTGAAGGTCTTTCGTTGTCACACATTCACAACAGAGAATTTTCAATAAATCATTCAAAAACGCCATTCTGCCATAGAGAAGTCTAAAAACTATATAGAAATCCATGAAACTCTCAAAGAGTTAAGGTGTCCTGGATGGTTACTGGTAGCATGCAAAATTGAGTTGCGTTCCATGTCTTTTCTGAAAATAGATGTGTGAATCATTCCAGTTTCATCCTTGGTTAAATCCAAATAGTTAATTTTGACCATGCTTTGTTCACAAGTGAATTTCAGGAAACTTGAGCTGTTGATATATGATACAAAGTCTATTAGTTCAGTCTGTGTCCCATCCCAAAATAACAGAATATCATCAATGTATCGTTTGTATAGTTTTATCTTTGAATAGTAGGGGTTATTATTAGGGTCATTGATAACATTTTCTTCCCATTTTCCCACAACCAATCCAGCCACAGAAGGCGCTGTTGCTGTCCCCATTGCAGTCCCAGCCTGCTGGAGGTACCAGTTGGATCCATATTGCATGTAATTTCGACTCAGGACAATGTGCAACAGTTCCAATAAAAACGAACTTGGGGGGATTTGTGTTATTTCTCTCTTGGACAAGTAATAGGAAGCAGCATTCAAAGCATCTTCATGGGGGATGCAGCCATATAAATGTACAACATCAAGAGAGACTAATATTGTGTTCTGATTCAAAGTGCAATTACTCAGACAGTTAAGCACATCTTTTGTGTCTCCAAGGTAGGCGGGCAGATCCTTCACAAAGTCTTTCAAAAAGAAGTCAACACA
The DNA here is from genome assembly GCF_951216825.1 of Electrona antarctica. Classification (NCBI taxonomy): domain Eukaryota; kingdom Metazoa; phylum Chordata; class Actinopteri; order Myctophiformes; family Myctophidae; genus Electrona; species Electrona antarctica. Next base: position 362,066 of record NC_136794.1, read on the forward strand.
TTTTGACAATGGTTCAGTGAGAGAGCCTCGTCCTGAGACAATTGGTCTGAGAGGGGGTTCTGTGGGGTGTTTGTGGATTTTTGGGAGACTGTAGATGATGGGCGTGATGGGATGCTGATTAGTCAGGTACGCATGTTCTTTTTTTGTGATCCAGTTAGATTCAAGAGCAACTTTCAATAGATTGTCAATTTCAGTTTTGTATTCATTCAGGGGATTTTTCACAAGCTGCCTGTAGGTGGGGCTGTTCAGGTTTTCAAGCATTTTTTGATGATAATATTCAGTATCTAAGACAACAACTGCACCTCCTTTGTCAGCAGAACGGATAGTGATTTCTGGATTTTTCTCCAACTCCTTTAGTGCACATCGCTCCTCATAAGTTAAGTTTGCATACTTGGGGCCTTTATCTTCCTTAAGCATTTTTTCAATGTCATGTTCAACAAGTTTGTTGAATGTCACAATGACAGGACTTAGGTTGGTTGAGGGGCAAAATGATGACTTTGCATAAAAAGGAGAGGGATTATTTGCACCCGTTTCAGTCTCATTATGGTGGGGAGAAAATATTTTTTTCAAATGAAGTTGTCTCATGAACTTATAAGTGTCCACCTTTAAGTTGAAAGCGTTAATTTTGTTAGTCACAGCAAATGAAAGGCCTTTGCTTAGAACTGAGGTTTGGGAGGGGGTGAGGGGAACTTTGGACAGATTTACTACCGGGGATTGAATTGTCTCCTGGGCTGTCCCCTTTCCTCGTTTGCCCCTCCTCGTTTTCCTCTTCCACGTTGGTGTGGGCGGGGTATGTCTAAAAAAGTCACTCCTTGGCTGGTTGGAAGGTCCTCACTCTCACTCTGTGTGCTTGACCTGCCAGTGTCAGAGGAGTAATCAAAGAGTAAACAGACAGGGGTTTGGGGGTCCTTATTTTTCTTGCTAGCTTCTGAAGGAGGCGGTCGCACTTTGATGTTGCAAGAAAGATGTATTTGGTGCTGCTCTGCGGCGACATGGGCATAAGGGCCCGCCTTGCATGCGGGCCCTTTGTCTAAGACAAATTTCTTCCTCGGGAGACAAATAATAAAGAACCTTGAACCTATTTATACGTCCCTGGTAGAGATAGTTAATTTGCGTGTGTGGTCTCGTGAATATAGTCCATACAGCCATATTTGCAATATTCTATGCCAATAATTAGAGATTTTGTGTGGAGACACATTGGCTGGTCAGAAGAGCTTGGTCTGGAGAGCATCACCTCAGCCAAGTACCCTGTGGCCAGGCATTGTTCTTTACTGTTTGAAGCCGTGTGAGGTGTTGGAGACATTTAGCATTCTTTTGTCTCAAGAAACCTTGAAGGCACCAAATGTTTCTTTTCAATCTCTATGTAAATCTTAACCACACCTAGAATTCAACTCCGTCTATGTGAACGTATATATCATATCAACTGTAAATGTTAAACTAGTAGTCTTGGGCAGGCTGGCCACCAAGGTGGTTAGCTTTACTAGTTGCTCCCGTGGGCCGGCATGGCTGCGGGAAGCTATGCTTTCTTTCATGTTGTATTTGTACTTCCGAAATAAATACTACTCTGATGGGATCTCCAGTTCACCTCTCTGCCTGCGTTCTTCATCTGATGTAAGGTTTTGACTCTACAGTTTGCTTTAGTCTAGAGAGTTAATTTATCTCTAGTTTAGTGAGTTTACTGGGGCTAGTTGTGTGAAAATACACGACATAGTGGCTGCCGAACCCGTTCGTGATGGTGCATTTTTTGCGTCAGGTGAAAGAAAACCAGCAGGACTTTTAGACGATTCAGTTTGATTTTCGGCAACCGACGGGTTAGTTTGATTTTTCGCCACCGGCGTTCAGACTACAGCGGGAAGAAGTGGTTTTCTCTTCAGCGAGGAGAAGGACGACGGCGCAAACAGTGCGCTCCGATGTGGACAGCGGCCTGCACTCGGCGACGAGGCGGAGTGGAGAAGCCCTCTACAGCGCGTCGACGTGGACCATGCTTCTCTTCACCAAGCGGCGGACCCGACCGGGGTCCAGGAGGCGCCTCTACACGGCCTTCACCAAGTGGTGGACCGAGAACGTTCACAGCGGACCGTGCACCGGGAGGAGAGCGCTCGGCTCGGTTCATCTCATCAGCGAGGAGGCCACGAACGGCGACCACGGTTTCATTCATTCTTCAATACATCGGATCTGCAAGCTCATTTTGCGTCACGGATCTCTGTTTCGACCGGGCCTGTAGCTACACAAGCGTTCATATTTTTCTTTCCAGTCATTTATGTGATATTTCATATTCATATAATGTCTGGAAGGGAGGAGAATGGGTTCTGTGTTTGGATAGGCAATGGAAACAGAGCAGCGGTGCGCGAGAACGTTGCAACAGTTCTTCATGCAGCCTCAGTTTGACCACGCATGGCTGAAACGGACACGAGGTGAGACAATGAAAAGACATTATAAGAAGTTTTATTAATAACGGATGGAGAGATTCAACAGTCTTTATCTGTATTCAAAAGGTGTGTCTAAATGTAAGTCTATTCAGCATATTATGTTGGCATATGTTGATGTCTGTGTTTTGTCGAATTTAAATTAGTTAAAAAGTTGATTCAAGAAATAGAGCCTATATGGGGAAATGTGGAGATGATTAAATAATTTTAGCTTTATTGAAATGAATTGATTAATTGTGTCAGTCGGACGAGATCCCGTTTGCCCCTCTCATTACGCTACAGTATAAATCGTCTTGATATTAGTGGAGCTAATTATTCTTTTCTCGTGTGAAATTTAGTTTGCAATAATAGTCAACTAAGGCAGTTAGTTGCCAACGACGTGCAAGATCTTTTGTTATTATTGAGAAAACTTTTGCCTTTAATCATGAGGAAAGTAACCTGATAAGCATAGAGCTCTTCTTTAACACTTTGATTGCTACAAGATCTCGGCAGGCCTATTTTGATGTTGCTACCGTTTAACATTGCACAAAGGCCTTGTTCGGGGGCCCACAGCAAAATGTTCTCTTATAGCGAGAATCACACGCATACATCAAAAGAAACCTGAACTTGTCCACTTCAATTAAAAAAATACATTTTGATTTTACCATGTTCCATTCTGGAGATATTGACCTTTTTGCAACACCTGCATTTGCCTGGAAGTGGTTATCTTGAACAGCGAGCAGAGTTATGGATGGTTTAAAGTCAGATACATTGACAGGCAGATATAAAATTGAACCCAATAAATATCCTATACATCCTATACACCGAATGAAAGCCCTGAATGTGTACTTTTACGAGGAAAACAGTAAACATTGATCCCATCTACAGTTAGACAGTAATTGGTTATTGAATGCAGCTTGTGCCCACCAGATAACTTCAGAGAAGACATGGACGTGAACTCCTCAATATTCACAAAATAAGGCCTATAGCGACATATAAATACTATATACCGTATGAAACAGAAGACTCTCTGCTTTCATAAGGAAAACAATTCTACTGTAATAATAAAAAAATCACACCCCTGTGAAGTGAGCAGTGCAACTCTACTTCTCTACTTATTCACTACAGCTCGCTATATACAGACTGAGGCAGAAAGTCATGTAAACCTTTTATTTACAGTTTGGTCTGTAAACTTCTACTGTAATAATAAAAATCACACCCCTGTGAAGTGAGCGTTGCAACTGTTCTGTACTTATTCACTACAGCTCGCTATATACGGACTGAGACAGAAAGTCATGTAAACCTTTTATTTACAGTTTGGTCTGTAAACTTCTACTGTAATAATACAAATTACAGTTGCACCGCGCAACTGTAGAGAACAGTTGCACCGCTCACTTCACAGGGGTGTGATTTTTATTATTACAGTAGAAGTTTACAGACCAAACTGTAAATAAAAGGTTTACATGACTTTCTGCCTCAGTCCGTATATAGCGAGCTGTATTGAATAAGCAGAGAACAGAATATGGGACAGAGTTGCACCACTCACTTCACATGGGTGTGATTTTTATTATTACTACAGTAGATGTTTTTTTCTTATGAAAGCAGAGAGTCTTCTGTTTCATACGGTATATAGTATTTATATGTCGCAATAGGCCTTATTTTGTGAATATTGAGTTCGGGTCCATGTCTTCTCTGCAGTTATATCTGGTGGGCGCAATGTGCATCCAGTAACCAATTTATGACAAAATGTACATGGGATCAATGTTTACTCTTTTCCTCGTAAAAGTACACATTCAGGGCTTTCATTCGGTGTAAAGGATGTATAGCATATTTATTGTGTTTATTGTTACATCTGCCTGTCAATGTCTGACTATAAACCTTCATAACTCTGCTTTCTTTAGATGAAGATGATGATGATGATGTTTGCCTCGCCTCGCTCACTGCTTTCATTGTCTTGATCGCAGTAACATTGGGGGGGGGGGGGGGGGGTGTCATGGGCACATTGGGCAGCAAAAGTCTTGATCGTACGGCTATAAAAAGTCCCATTCCACCGTTCGGTTCAGAACTATAGTATAACAGTGAGACGCGTTGTTTTTCAAGCTTTAGTATAGGGGAACATGCCTGGGCATGCATCTTGGGGGCGATGGAGAAAAAAAAAACCTTCACCGGGAGTGTCCAGAGAGGTGCTAAGCCCGGCTGTGATGTCGACAAGGAAAAAATGACTTCCACAGATTACAACACCACGGTTTAGGACGCGGAAAAGTTTGTTATACATTACACCCGGGTCGATTACGTCCCCGACGCGTTCATTGCGGTCTTATCACTACAATTATAATGAATAAAAAAGCGTTACAATCACACGTCCGAGCGATCTCCGATTATGACGGCTCTGCATGGCTATACGTGAACCACCAACGGAACACTGTCTGTTGTCGTGGCGGCCCCTCGATACTGTGGTTAGTTCGTAGTATTGTAGGCTCGGGGATCGTTTGGTCGCTACAGTATGAAGAAGGAAACATGCATCTGTCCATGTGTGTTGCAGACGTTATGCATTGCAATGCCGATCCGGTGCATATGTGTTTAGGCAGCGTTCAGTTCATCATGTTTTTTTCCGAGAGACAGAGCCAGGACAGAGCCCCCATCTCGCAAGGCCCTCCTCCTGCAGGAGAAACAGGAGGGGAGGGGGGAATCGAGTATTATAGTGTTGGGTGAAAGCCAATAGGTGGAGGAAAGCCTGGTGAGGCGAGGTTAGGTGAAATTTGATTATTTTCACACACCGACTAGATCGGCATGGGCGCATCCATTTTACACTGGCTTCTACACGTAAAGCGGCCCGCCCTCCTGTTTTCAGGAGGGGAGGGTTTTTTTTTTTTTTTTTTTGATCACGTGAGCGGGACTAAGCAGCAATGACAGGGGGATGGTTCTTCATTGTCCGGGTGGGTAAAAAGATGAATGAAAGTATGCTATAAAAAAGTGATTAGAACGTATGGATACGTGGTTCACACCGGACGTTTGATTAATTGATAACGTATTGATACGCGATTAGCGTTCGCTGTGTTAAGTCTTAATTGGTACCTAAAACGGCCGTTTGACGGGATGGTATCGCCTGTGTACTTGCATCGAGACCAGCGAATTAAGGATTAGTTTCAAAATATAAATTAATTTATCAAACATGTCTGAAAAACTTATTTGGAAATGAATGTTATCGGCTATGTTTCACTCTTAATATCATATTAAACTGGGTGTTTAATTATTAAGATTGAAGGTCAATAATTATTCAATAAAAGTGGGTGTTTCAAAGTGAAACAAAGGGGTTAAGACGGAATTGTGTTGTGGTTTAATGTCAGTATGTGTTTTAAGTGCAGTCATTTCTATCATAAATCATGTGGTTATGTGAAATTTAAAAAGTGATTTGAAGTTACAGACAGCGGAATTGTGAGTGTCTTAATGTGTTGAAAAGTGATGCAAGGTGTACATTGATGAAATTGTGTGGATGTAAAAAGGAATCATTTGAAGGCGATAAGATGTAATCTGAACCAGTTGTAATAATTTTTGGGTACTTTCTTTGTAATGTGTCACTTTTCGTTGTTTTTCCTAAATGTGCGTTAGGCTGTGATGGGGTCAAGGGGGGTGTGCAACAGTTGTGTAATAACATTTTGGATTATGTTAGTACATTTAAAGAGCGGTTGCACAATGCTTGTGAGACGGCCCGAGAAAGCCTTAAAGGGGCACAGAGAAAAATTAAAATGCAGTTTGACACAAATACAGTGATCAGAGTTTTTCAACCTGGCGAACGAGTGCTTGTAATGTTGCCTATGCCAGGCTCTTGCCTGCAAGCGAAATTCTGCGGCCCTTACTTAATCGAGAGAAAAATCAGTGATAACAACTATGTAATAAGCACCCCAGACCGAAAGAAAAAATCTCGGTTATGTCACGTCAACATGATAAAGAAATACGTTTCTCGGGATGGAGAGGATGTCTCATCTCCACCGATGGTGATGCCGGTGATAACTGTTAATGTAGCGCCTGGTCCATATAGACCGGAGGAAGATGGACTGGGTGCGGGCAGTACACCGATGCCATGCGCCAGATTGAAAAACTCTGAAATTTTGAAAAATGTAGATGCTCATTTGTCAACCTTGTCTGAGGAAGCTCGTCATGATATTAGTGAGTTTTAGCCACTTGGAATTATTTGGAGACCATCCCACTCAAACTACAGTGCTTCAACATGATGTGGATGTGGGGGAGCATAGACCAATAAAACAACATGCCTACCGGGTTAATCCGACCAAGAGAGCTTTAATGCAGCAGGAGGTGGAGTATCTATTGGAGCGGGGTTATGCGGTCCCTAGTAGTAGTTTGTGGAGCTCACCGTGTTTATTGGTGCCAAAACCTGATCAGAGCGTCCGTTTTTGCACGGACTACAGGAAAATAAATGCAATAACAAAACCGGATTCTTTTCCGCTTCCGCGGATGGAGGATTGTGTTGATCGCGTTGGGGCTGCACAGTATGTAACGAAACTTGATCTCCTGAAAGGATATTGGGCGGTGCCATTAACACCCCGTGCGTCCGAAGCCTCAGCGTTTGTGACTCGCAATACACGGTTATGCCTTTCGGTTTAAGAAACACCCCAGCCACCTTTCAACGACTAATGAACAAAACACTGGCCGGTATTAAAAACTGTGATGCGTACTTGGATGACGTGGTGGCGCACTCCTCTACGTGGGCGGAGCATATCCAGACACTATATGAGGTATTCGGTCGGCTGCGAGAGGCTAATTTGACAGTTAACCTCGCAAAATGTGAATTTGGGAAGGCTACGGTTACCTATCTGGGGAAGGAGGTGGGTCAGGGTCATGTACGCACCATTGCGTCAAAAGTGCAGGCTATTAGGGAATTCCCAGTGCCACAGAGTAAGCGTGAGCTTCGCCGGTTTCTAGGTATGGCAGGTTACTATCGGTTCTGTAGGAATTTTGCTGAGGTGGTGGCGCCACTGACAAGTATGGTTAGCCCTAAAGTCCCGTTTAAGTGGTCCTCGTATTGTCAGGTGGCATTCGAGTCTGCTAAGGCTCTTCTCTGCAGCGCGCCTGTCCTTGCAGCCCCTGATTTTTCACGGCCGTTCAAATTGGAGGTCGACGCGAGTGACAGGGGGGCGGGGCCGTGCTGGTGCAGGAGGATGTTGAGGGCATTGATCACCCGGTTTGTTATTTCTCAAATAAATTCATGAAACACCAAGTGAATTACAGCACTGTTGAAAAAGAGTTACTCGCTATGTTGTTGGCGTTGCAACATTTTGAAGTATATGTTGGGTCTAGTGCGCTGCCTGTCACTGTGTATACAGATCATAGCCCGCTAACCTTTTTGTCCCAAATGCGCAATAAAAATCAACGCCTGATGCGGTAGTCCTTGTTACTACAGGACTTCCATGTAGATATTCAACACAAGAAAGGAAGGACGGAAGGACAATATAATGGCTGATGCCTTGTCGAGAGCTCATTAAGGAGGGTGTCGAGAGATCAAACATTCTTTTGGGGGAGAATGTTTGATTTTGGGAAGGGGGGTGTGATGATATTAAAGGTTATGCAGGGGAAGTCGGGCAGTGTTTCTCCTGTGTATATGTGTAGTCTGCGTGTGTGCGCGCGCACCTGTGTGTGCAGGCTCGCGTGCGTGTGTGTTGTGGTGTGAGTGGGTGATTGTAACAGGGGGGAGTCCCAGGAACAGACGCAGCCTCGCCGGATTGGTGCACAGAGGACGACGCCAAGTTTAAAAGGCTGTCAGAGAGCCGGCGACAGCGAACCCGTGCGTTCCTGACTCCCAACCCGTCCGCTCCGTTGTTATTAGTAGCCACTTGTGCATGTGAAGCTGAACAGATATGTAGTCAAATACAACATTGCCGCACTTGATCCAGTATGTAGCTAACAGATAACAGTCCGACTTGAACACGGCCTCCTGCCAAGTTCTGCTCCGCTAAGCGAGGGCTCTCAGCTAAAGATAAGGGAGGGGGGCTGATCTTTTGTTTTCCGTTTATATATTGTTTTCTGACAGGGAGGTTAGCGATTGTATTTTGGTTTTGAATTCATTGAGGCAAGCATTAACTTTTTCTTTCTAGTTTTGTTTTGATGTTCAGTCCTCCGCTCTTGTAGATTTTGTACCCGTTGCCTGAAGTGAAGAGAACAAATAAAAAGAAAACATCGAAAAGTAAACTATTTGGACTGCGGTTTTCTTGGGAGCTGGGAAGGTCGGTTTTCCACACTTTATGTTGTCTCGGTTCCCCTATACCGAGACATCACACTGCCAATGGACTTGTCTCAGGATGAACCTCAGGCTGATGCTGTGAGTAATTGCATGTGTAATGTCACTAACAAATGTCAGCATCATATGGCTTGTTATATTAAATCATTGTCTGATGGGTGAGCCCAATTATTTAATGTGGTATATGGAAAAAGTTTGAGAACTACTGGCTATCTCACTTGCTCTATGTACACTTTGGATGAATAAACTAATGTGAACATTGAAACTTCACCCAGGGGGAGGCAACCTTTACAATTAAAAGAGCCATTTTTGTCAAAACATTTTTCCCTTACGTTATAGGGAACAACCCTATGTGCCCAAGACACCGCACGTGCATAGCCCAAGACGTCTGTGGACGTCTTTGAAAAAAAAAATATATATATATATTTATTTTTTTTATTATTAAAAAAAATCAAAACAATGATTTTTCTTTTTTTTTATACGTGGTGCCAAAGTTTGTGTTTTCGCCATTGAGAATGCATTTGGCGTTTAAATTAAATAACTCAGAAACTATAAAACATTTCAAAGTAAAAAGTTCCAGCATGTGTCTCCACAGTCAGCTGAATTATAAAAAATGGGATTTTCTAGGTGAAAGTGATTTTTGGGCAGTTTTGCGTGGGCTCTCAATGTGTTAATTAAGATCAATTTCTTAAAAGTATGCCGAGTTGTGTTTTCTGCTGGAGGATTGGAAAATGGAAAAAAAATGTCCATATTAAATTTATATATTTGTATATTTTGCAAAAGCAACAGGGGGCCACTGGAGAGACGAAAGAGCCTCAAGCGGCAGGCCACTGAGCGCGTATACTCATTGCCTGCTTGCCCTGTGGCTCTTTTAAAGGCCAAACTCATTGAAGCCACAGAGAGGGCGAGAACACTCCAGCGGGAGAAATCCAATGTCTTGGCCAGAGCAAGGAGGGCCAAGAAAAACATGAGAGCTCTTCTGGAGGAACTGAAAGAGAAGAATCTCATAAATGAGGAGTTAAAAGACAAGCTTGAATGCTACTCTGGTAAAATAAATATTACTTTGAATATTTTGTTCTTTGTTAGACTTCCTAGTTCTAAAAGGAGACCTACTAAATCACTTTTGCTACTTGAATTTCAGATCTTCCGGTTCACCTCCTGTCGAGACAGAGTGCAGAGTACACGAAAGCCCGGAGAGAGTTTGCCCTCACACTCCATCTGCATGGTCCAAAGGCATATCACTACCTGAGAGAGAAACTGCAGATTCACCTCCCACATCCCAGTTTATTGCAAAGGTATTCTTCATGATGTGAATGTCTAATTTTAAACTACATAAACCACTTAAGCACTACAGACTTATCAGGAATGGTTATATTTACTGATCAAACACCTCTATTTTTAGCATCACAATATGGATGCTTGGGTTAGTGGTTAAATGGCTATGTGGTTAAATGTCTACTTTTAATTGTATTAAGGTGGCTGAACTCTCTTGATGCCAAACCTGGTCTCAATAAAATGATGCTGGACATGCTGGGAAGACGGTGTCAGGAAGATGAGGCCACGTGTTACCCTGATGCTGGATGCCATGGCCATCAAAAAGCACGTCCAATATGATCCTCAGACACAAACAATGTGTCTGAGGATAATGCATTGTGCATGCAGATTATTGTCTATTTGCTCTGGTTTACTCTATTCTTCTTTTTATACATTTTGATTGATTGTATTTACTTAATGGAGAATATGGTGCTTTACATTTGACATGTGCTACCAGTGAAAATATTCTGTTTCTGCAGGCATACAGCCCAATAGGCCTATCTCACAGCATTTCCCCGCCCCCCTTTCCACGCCCCCTTTTGGAGCTAATGGTGTTATTTGTTCTGCGGTCCATAGACTTCCATGTTAAGAGGTATTTTCACAAGCCACAAACTACCGTTTTGTAAAGGTAAGGTTTATTCTACTTATTTCAGTTGTTATACCATTGTGTTTTCTTCATATTATTATCGGTCTTTGACATTTTAACATTAGGAAATGTACTTTGATTCTCCAGAGAAAAAAAGTGTAAATGCCTAATGTTAAATGACACCACTAGCTACCGGAAGGGGGCGTGGAAAGGGGGCTGTGAGATAGGCCTATAGAGGGTATGCGCGTGACATCATCATCAAACCAGGAAGTTATGCAAGAACGCCTACTGAGTGGCAAAAAACTACTTTCTGGCCTTGACAGCCCATTACATCCACACAGAAAAGTCATATCTGATTGCATTAAACAACATTAAACGATGTTAAACTCACTTTGCCTGTTGCTTTGCCACTCGATTTGCCACTCGATGTGCCATTCACTTTAAGCGTGCATACTCTCTATTGGAAGCATCACTGGCAGCATGGAGTTACATTATGCCCAAAAGAAAACTGGTCTACATGCTGCCAACAAAGTCACAGATGAGCATGTGAACTTTTCAAATCAGAAGATGAAGGTATGTTTTTAGGGCTTTATTTTGTTTCTATCCTTGGTGACGTTTGTATCTTGTAGTGCTAATGTGATCATTTGAAGTTTCTTCCTTTTATAAACTCAATCTAGGTCTCCCTGGCTGCTCAGACTTTGAGCCACTCGGTCGCAGTGGCGCTCCGCACCTTGCGGGATATGGATGAGGGTTATCCCGAGTTCAAAGACTGTGAGGCTGCTGCAGAATTCATCGAGGTAATACTTCATTTGCATCATTAACCAAAATATTCTACTGTAAACATTTGAGTGATTCATTGCTTTAAACCCTTTAATCCTTGTGGTATTCCCATTTTATCATGTCATCACAGGTGAGAGATTTTAGGTTTTCACAAAAAACGTGAAAATACCAGTTTTGAAAGTTTACTACACTGAACACACTGCTTGTAGAGCTTCTATTTTTGTTAGTTATGTAGTCTGAGAGAGAGCTGATGGGTGAATTAACTTTGCCAATTTAGTAACAGGACACCAAGCCCCCCAACACCCATTCTCTTTGAGTGAGTATAATCAGGAGAATGTGGGCCGACGATGGTTGGTTGACACTTGGCCGAGTTACTGCTTACACTAAATAAACATTGTCCAACCACCGGACCTAAACTCCCAATCACCCCGCCAGGATGCGCGTTTGGCACGCAGAATCTGGTGAACGTTTGACCCGAACAGATGACAGAGACACAGGACATGCCGTCAAGGCACTGCACAGAAATGCACTCCAAGACTCTTGATTGTGAAACCAGGATGACATGCACGGCTGAAACATACAGTGTTTAACAAGAACATACATACCAAACACCACGACATTTTGTTCAATATTGGTGGATGCGCTGTTCCCACTGAAGTGTGAAAATTAACCTAAAGATGTTGAATGACTTGCCAGATGTGGGCGTGTGTGGGTGTGTGTGTGTGTGCGTGTGCGTGGGTGCGTGTGTGGGTGTGTGGATGTGTGTGTGGGGGGTGTGTGCGCTGCGCACTTCAAAGACGGGGGAAACAAATGGTTGCGGCTGATAAGTTTTAAGTGCGAAGTACCTTAGACCCCCTCCAAATGGACTTTGGTAAAATAAGCAAATTACAAACCGGTTTGAGCTAGTCTTTGAGACAAAGAGAACGCCTTTTGGCGCTCTTTCTAACGTTCAATATATACCCAAGCAAACATAAAAAGGTTGCTCTTAGACCGCAACGACCGACGAAGCAACACAGACACCGTCGGAGCTTGCTTTTAACACAGGAAACCCAGGGGACATTCAGAGCGGTCCCGTACCATTTAACTGGGTTTTCATATGAGAACATTGATCGACCACGTTATACTTAAACTTAAAGAAGAAAAGACAGCACTAGTGTCGCGCACCATCACTGGACCTTAACTTCGTTCATTATTCCTGGCTTCCAGATTCTGAGGATTCGCCTAGACGGAAATATCAGCCAACAGGTGGGTCAGGAAGTTTGAGCGCATTTTATGCCCAGAACGACGCTAGATTTCTTATTTTATAAACCTGATTTAAGAGAACCAGCTACTCTCTTTCTCGGGGAAGTAATTTAAAGTAAACTTTAAAGTCCAGCAACCATTTGAGCCTCTCCTCGCAAGAAGATCATTTCCTCTCCCCTCTGCCTTCTTTCTAAAACTATTTTCTATTTCTTTGCTATGTGTTTTAAACGGAACGAAGCTATATTGGTAATATACTTTTGACCAGATCGGATTTCATTGTGTACTACCCTTGAATAACTCCGCTCCACCGCGCAAGTTATATCAACGGCAGACGCACTGGCCTGGTAAAATATATTGTTCAATGCGCCTGGTTAAATCTTTCTGGCTCATGTCCAAATTGAATTAACCACGACGATAAATCAAAACTAATCCTCAGATGTTTAGTATCTCATAGATATTGACACGCAGGTGTTGATTTCAGTGCTTACAGTAATTTAGGTATTTGTTTATAGATAACGGACCGGCTGTTCGACATCTTGAACAGCCGCAATCCCAGAGCCAAAGGGTTCAAAGCCCTCCTTGGTTCTAGGAATTGGACAAGCACCAGGGAGTTCTTGTCAAGAGCCAGGGGGTACTTTCTCACTCTGAAGACGGCAGATGGCACACCCCTTTACAGAACAAAGAGGTCTTTTAAAAATAGTGAATGTTCTGTTAGTGATGCACTGATACCCCCCCCCCACACACACACACACGTTTGAGTAGTCGCCAATACCCAGTACAAATTCGTATATCTAAGAAGTATCTAAGATTTGTAATGATTACCTACCAATAGCTCAATTCTAATGGTTTCAGTGCATCCCTAGAGTCTATGACATGGGCAAGTTTGTGAGATGCTCTGTTCTCTTGTTTATCTGATTCTCTAACTTCTTCTGCATCACGTTCAGATGTTCTGTCCTCCTGTCTGCATCACGTTCATAAGATACTCTGTCCTGTTTGCATCGAGTTCACAAGATGCTCTGTCCTGTAAGATGTTCTGTCCTGTCTATCATGTTGCATCGAGTTCTGAGATGCCGTACTCTTCTGCATAAAGTTCATAAAATGGTATGTATTATTCATATATCTTTCTTCAATGTGTTTGCTGTAAATTTGTATGTTCCAATTATCGTGTTCAGTTTTTTCACCCCCAGATGCAGGTGGCAAAATGGTATGTTATAACGGTTGCAACGATGACAATTAAGGAACCAATTATAGCAAAAATGAGGGAGGTGGTGGGTCAGTTCAGCATAAGAATAACTAAGGAAATCAGTAAATAAGTTTAACTGTAATTTATTTATCAACACAAAATAAAGTTTTCAATAACCAAATGTTCACTTAATGAAATCAAAATAAAATAAAACTGCCTCAAAAGGGATGGGTGTAAAGTTTGAGTGTCCTGGCACTGTCCAAAACTAAACTTAAATGTCCCAAAAATAAATTAATCCAAACCAGTCTGTATGCACTGAGTGTGGCCAGTCTCCTCTGGCCACCCTTAACTCCTTCACAAAGTCTGTCCTTAATCCGATATCCAGGGAAGTAATCCAAAATGGAAAAAGTCTCTTAAGTCTCTAAATCCAATGGTAGATCCCAATATTCGGGAAGGTACTCCAAAAAGGGAATATGGCAAGACTTGGGAAATATTCCTCTTGCTTCCCCAGTAGCCTGTCTCTCTCTCTGTTCACCTCCACTCTGGACTGACAGAGTCCTCTCTCCAGGTGGCCCAAACATTGTGATTGCCCCTCAGCCAGGTGAGCTGTGGGCGGGGTCTCCCAATCACACCTTGTTGCCATAGCAACACATGTATCTCACTGGCTTCTTGTGGCACATAGTCCAGCAGATAACCAGGAAAGTCTCACAGAGTAGCAGATAGTAGAACATAATACAGTACATCAACATTGAGCATAGTAAACAAAAAATACACAGAAACAATGTGACTCTGGGCACAGATGTTACATATTCCCCTCCCCTAATGGAAGAGGCTCCTTGGGGCCAAAGTAAGCCTTCAGGTTCTGCACATGATACACATCACTATGATCTTTCTGCCCTAGGAGTGACACAGAATAGTTGACAGGACCTAACCTTTTCTGTATTTTAGCAGGGCCCTTCCACTTAGGTGCGAGCTTGGCCATGAAACCTGCTTCTGCTTTGGACAGGGGGTGATCTCTGATCCACACTAGATCCCCAGGTTCAAATGTGACCTGCTCACGCCTGAGATTGTAATAGCGACCCTGTTTCTCTTGAGCCTTTGCCACATGCTGTCTGACACTCTCCACTAACCTCTTCTGTCTTTCCAGCAAGGGATAAGTGCTCTCGTCAGGATCAGGGGCTCGGCACAGGGCCCTCTCCAGTGGGCCTTTCAGTTTGCGTCCCAGGGCTACTTCTGCTGGAGTGAAGCCTGTGCTTTCCTGCCATGCCGAGTTGATTGCGAACCGGAACTCTGAAAGCCACATGTCCCATGTATTGTGCTTGTCCTTGACAAAGGATGCCATTATTGTTTTCAAGGTGCGATTGATGCGTTCGGTCAAGTTTGTCTGCTCAATAGAGCAAAAAGTGAGTGTCTGTACACAAATTGGAGGGAAGAAAAAAGAGATTTGGGACTTACAGAAAAGAAGGATAGAATTAAAGTTCTGGGAATTGAAATAGGTGATGGTATGTTAAAGGCTAATTGGGAGACACGACTTCCTAAGATCAAGGGCAAGATTTTAAAATGGGAGGAAAGAGAATTGTCATTTACAGGTAAGGTTTTAATCATAAAAGCCGAAATGTATGCTTCGCTAACCTATCTGGCAGCCTAGATTCTTCCTCACTCCTCTGAGAAGAACAGTTTTTCAGTTTTTATGGGGTTCTCAGCAGGAGAGGATAAAAAGGGAGATAATGTATAGACCATTGGATAAAGGAGGTAAAGCTGTGCCAGATTTGGGCATCAAATTTGAAGCTTTGTTTTTAACGCCAATTGTAAACTGTATTAACTGTCAACAATACTGGTCTATGGTCGTTTTTTGCCAAGTTCTGGGTGGGTCAAACGATAGCGGGGAGGTTCAGTATGAGGCTCCCACAAGACACCCCACACGCAGAAACAAGACCTGAAATATATGAAACAGCAATTTATTTGTTTAAGTCAGCTGACTTGGGGGGAACATCAGTTGGCAAGGTGAGCAGGTTTGGAAGAATGTTAACTCTCCTTTCATGCAAAATGTACACAAAGATGTGGCCTGGAGCACAGTACACAGCTGCCTCCCAACCAGGGCATTTTTGCATGGAAGGAGGTGCTCCAGAAGCAGCAAATGTCCAAGAGCAACATGCAACTCAGACGAACATGTCAAGCATTTATTTTGGTCCTGTCCACATGCGCAGAGGGTGTGGGGCTTCATGAGGTCTTGGTTGACTGACCTGTATAGAGACCCCACGGCCAATGACATCATGTATGGTGAACTACGCGGTGACAGTCATGAACATTGGGAGAGATGGTGGGCGGTGTAGAAGTAAAGGAACTATGGAAAGTGGGAGAATCTGGTTTGGTATATGACCTTTTAAAAGATGTGCTGTAAAAAAAAAAATCTGTACCTTGTTAAAGATGTGATCAGTAATGTATGTATTAATGTATGTATTTATGCCATGAACAGTGTGTGACTTGTTGTATTGATGAATTGCCTGTAAACTATTGACAAAATCAAATAAAATGTCTAAAAAGTGAAAAAGTGAAAAGTGAAGTTTGTCTGAGGGTGGTATGCTGTTGTTAGCTTCTGGACCACGCCCCACTGTTGACATATCTGTGCGAGCAGCTGAGAGGTGAATTGTGCCCCTCTGTCAGACACGAGGTACTTGGGGGTACCCCACCTCGTGAAGATCTCCTCTATCAGCAAGGAAGCTATCTTGGGGGACTTCGCTTCTCGTATGGGGAACAGCTCGACCCATTTGGAGCAATAATCCACTACCACCATAAGGTATTGGTTGCCTTTCCTGCTCCTAGGAAAAGGCCCCATGAGATCAACACCTAGCATGAAACCAGGCTCCTTCACGGCAGTCGATTGTAAGTGGCCTGAGAGCTTAGTCAGTTGGGGCTTGTACTTCTGGCAGGTTATGCAGTTCTTGGTGTACTCCCATACATCCTTCCTCACATCTGGCCAGTACGCAACATCCAACAGTCTCAGTAGGGTTTTTAGCCTTCCTAGATGTCCTCCAAGTGGACTGTCATGGAAGTACTTGAGGAATTGGGACCTCATTCCTTTTGGGATGAACAACTGCCATTTCTGTCCTTCCTGCTTGATGGGTACAATCCTGTACAGGAATCCATTTTCGAGGGCATAGTGAATGCGTCCGTGTTTGACTTTTCCATCTTGCACCTCTTTCACCAACTCTTGTACTTCAGGATCATACTGCTGAGCCGCAGAAATATCGGCCCAGTCTACAGGGAGGGTGCATCGGTGGCTGTGAACAGCACGGCTGACACACAGAATGGCTACGTCTTCCACCCCGACAGGTTCTCTAGACAGGGCATCCGGAACAACATTACATCGTCCCTTCCTGTAAATGACAGTGAAGTCGAACTCCTGTAGCCTAATTGTCCAACGTGCCAGTCTGGAACTCGGTTTTGGGTGGTTGAAAACCCACGCCAAGGAAGAATGGTAAGTAATCACCTCGAACTTCCGCCCTTCAAGAAAGGCTCTCCATTTCTCTACCGCCCATACAACGGCAGGCATTCTCTCTCTGAGACAGAGTAATTTCTCTCAGCAGGGTTGAGGACATGAGATGCGTACGCAATGACTCGCTCAACACCTTCCACCTCTTGGGTAAGCACGGCCCCCAAACCGATGCCACTTGCGTCTGTCTGAACCTTGAAAGGTAAACTGAACTTTGGTGCCATCAGCACTGGTGCTGTGGTGAGAGCCTGCTTCAGATCTTCAAAAGCGGCTTGGCACTCTGAAGTCCACACCCACGGTGTGCCCTTCTTTTTTAGCGCATTAAGGGGTGCGGCCCGTTCAGAAAATCGGTGAATGAACCGATGATACCAGCCGGCAATTCCCAAGAATCTTTCAATGTCCTTCACTGAGGACGGTGTCGGTAAAGATAAGACAAAATCAATTTTCTTCGCCTCAGTGTGGATTCCTTCAGCAGACACCTCGTGACCCAGGAAGGTCAGTGATCGCTGGAAGTGGTTACACTTCCCCAAGTTCAGGGTGAGTCCTGCGCCCTGCAGCCTGGAAAACCTCCCTCAGGTGCTGTAGGTGCTGCTGATCGTTTTGTGAGTAAATCACGATATCGTGAATGTAGACAGAGCAGCTCTCTCAGGACTGTTTCCATGAGGCATTGGAAGGTTGCCGCTGCGTTCTTGAGCCCGAAAGGAAGAACAAGGAATTCATATAGACCCTGCGGAGTGGCAAAGGCTGTCTTGTGGATGCATCGAGGATCCATTCCCACTTGCCAGTATCCACTCTTCAAGTCAAGGGTGCTGAATACTGTGGCAGCATGCATGGACTCTAAGATCTCATGAATATGAGGCATGGGGTAGGCGTCCAAAGGGGTTTTAGCGTTGACACCCCTGTAATCCACGCAGAACTGAAGCTTTCCACATTTTTTCTTCACCAAGACCACAGGTGCAGCCCATGGTGAAGCAGATGGCCTGATGATTCGCTTGTCCAACATGTCCTTAATCTCTCCTGCCACATACTCCTGTTTCTCCAGTGACATCCTGTATGCACGTCGACGGATAGGAACCTCATCGTCGGTTAGGATGCTGTGGGTAACCACTGCTGTGTGGCCAAGAGAGTCTGTACAGACAGATGACCAGTCATTGAGAAGATGTCCTAGCTGGCCCTGAACCTGTTCACTGGCAGATGCTGCTTGAACCAGTCTTTGCAGGTGGTCTATCAGACCTGGATCACCTTCTTGCTCCCTTCCATCTTCCAGTTGCCTACTGGTGCGTATACATTCAGCAGCAGGTACTGGGACAGCAAGGTACAGATGTGCACCATGCAACGGGTCAAGTGTCAAGCTTTGGTGGTTGAAAGGATGGTACTCAAGTTGGTCTCCTCTGGAAATGGCATAGCGGGAGTTCTTGAAATCAAGGATGATTCCCGTAAGAAACATGAAGTCCAGACCAGTTACAACTGGAAAAGCCAGGTGCTCGTTTTTCATGATCAGCAGCTGATTAAGATATCACACAAATGTTTGATATCTTAATCAGCTGCTCTGTTGCTAGATAATCCAGAATAATCTCCCCGTTGACAGAAAGAGGTCTCAAATGCAGATTTTTCACACAGGCAAACGTCAAAATAATTCCACCAATGTATCCAAAATGTAGTTTTGCTTTAGGTTTTACAAATCCAATAGAAAAGTCTACTGACGTCTTTGCAACATTATATAACAGTGCCCAGTCAGTCTCTAATATCAGCACCATCCAGGAAGCGGCTTACTAAAAGTGGTAAGATGTTCAGACAAGTCATTGACATTTACAAATCCAACTAAAACAAGTCAAGCTCAATATCATAGTATGATCCAAACTTACTTCATAGTGGCAGGTCGCAGAGGTGCTAGCAACAACCTTGGGGAAGGGTCCAGTCGGGGGCTGCTGTCACAAGGTCCACCACCACCACCTGGACACAGCACCACTGGTCACCCTATGCTGTCACCAGCTGTAGAAAGTGGTAAGATAAAGATATTCAGACCAGGCATTAGTACAAATCAATAACATTGCAAGGTCAATATATCACCATATTTCACAGCAGCCAGTCACACCAGCTACATGAGAGGGAGAGGAGTGAGAATGAGAGGAGGAGGAGGAGGGACAGCGTTGTCCACTCAACCACTCGGTCTGGTGGAGCAGAGGCCTGTACTGCCATCCGGTACTGGAAATGGTAGGATGTTTAGACAACTCATTGACATTTGCAAAACAAAAAACAATTCAATCTCTATAGATGATTCAATCTTACTTCATAGCGGCCAGTCAGACCCAGAACTGGAACCCTCTCACCAGGAGCCATCGGGGCAGACCAGCAGCCTCTGTTGATGGTCAAACTGGTAATATATTAAATTTCAGAAAAGTCATTAACATGTACAAACAACTCAAAACCAATGTAATATATGCTTTACACTTTGGGTGACTATATAGTCAGATTTGATGTGGTACTATACACAATTCTGCACAATGTAATAAATGATGAACCTTTGTTGAATAGGATCCAGTCAGCAGCAGACAGCCTCTGGGTCTGGGCAGCTGCAGGGTGCAGGGACAGCGCCAGAGACACCCCCCAATGCCTTTGAGCAGTCTCTTCTGCATAATCTGCAGGAGATGAGGCAGGGCCCAAAGAGGGAGATGTGTATTTTTTGGGCCACCGCATGGACAAATTCAATGGAAGGAAGAAGGCCCAACTTCAAACTATGCTCCTTCACCAGGCCCTCCTAGATGCTGAGGCTGAAAGCAGCAACCACCAGGCGCAGCTAGACGCTGAAGGCAGCAACAACAGTGACTGAGGGCCATCTGAAGTCTGGCCTTCTTCCTGCCACTAAATTTGTTTCACACCAGGACTGTCGGTGATTTTGTTTTTTCTTGTTCAACTCTGCCCGACCCGTTTTGCACACACCATTCACTTCCTTGTTTAACCCATTCAGGACGGGGACCCTTTTTGTGTTTTAAGGAAGTTTTGAGATGGCAAAATAGCAGATCTACAAGCTCATAGCACAGCACCGAGTGCCACGCTACGAGCTTATAGTTCTGCTATTCTTTATCAATTTTGTAAATGTGTAGCAAATCTTTGAATATATATTCTTTCAGAGCGAACGTTTTTAAGTAAAATGCTTCTGGAACGACAAATTACATATAATTCTGAGGGTCGTTGACATGAAAAAGGTTGAGCACCACCGAGACTGAAAATGTGTTGTTTGTAGAATCAGTTCTCAGGTTTATTTAGATTTAGTTGTCTGCTTTTTTTTTATTGCTATATAGTATTCCTATGTTAATGTTATTAAAAATATTATGAGTTTCACAGATAAAAATATATTGAACCACTGACTGCTTTTCGCATCTTTTTTTAATAAGCCTATAAGCGGCTGTGAAATGTGCTCATACTGTTTCTGTTGTTATTTGATATTTGACTACAAAGATGCACTATTGAGTATCAACTCCTGCAATTAACTCACTTGTGAGCCATACGTCTGTTGGCATGTGACTTTTTGGTACGCTATTCATTTTAGATAACCCACATTGGATTGCTTTAACTTGCTTTAGATTCCTAAACTACATTTGTCCCTGGGTAGCTTTGCCGTAGTTTGAACCACAGAAAAGTAAATTTAGTTGGTAGCATCCCAAGCTCTGCTTTCGCTGTATTAGTCACGCTTTGTAATGAATGGATAACTAAATAATTCAGGCAGAGTAGGTGAAATTCCAAATGTGTTGCATTTCTACTTTTTTCATGGTTTACACAGAACACATTAGTCCACTGTACAGTGTAAATAGATCATATTCTTTAGCCATTGCTTATTCATCCAAAAGTAATTTGCATTAACGATTCAGAAATGTCTTTACAATGGCCATCTCCCATTTGTTGTTGTTGTTGTTGGGTGACATAAAAGGCAGCATTGTCTAATTCACTATGGGAGACCATGTTGACCAAGTGTTACAATATCATAATTACCAAATCGGTTTGCCGTCCCATCCTCTTTCCCTGGATGGCTTCCTGCACCGTCCGCGGGCGTGACTGCAGCTGGGTGTGGTCAGAGTACCTACACACATGTGCACACATGTATTTTTATTATCTCAGGAATATGCTATATGTACAGTAGCTTATCTGCAGTGGCTGGAGAGGGGTTATGCAACCACAGCAGTAAATCCAATCTTATACCAACAGAGCTACACAGGCAGAGACATGGTTTTCTGACCTTTGCTTAAGGGGCGAGGATGAGGTGGTCTGCTCCCCCGAGGAAGGCCAGGTGGACATTAAGCAAAGACAGCAGATGTACAAGCTCACAGCATGAGCAATGTTTGCATTGAGCAATGACAGTGGGGAAACTGAGAATACAGATTATAACATGTTAAAAATGCTTTAATAGGGACGCACTTTGTCTGGAACCTCCCCCTTGAGCTTTCCGCCATGGGTGACCCTACCAGGAGTGAAGCTCCAGGCGGCATAGCTCTCAGGTTCATTGGAACTCACAAGCTTCTCCACCACTTCAAGGTGACGACCCAAGGAGAAGACAAATTAAATGGAGAAGAAAATGGAACCTCCCCCTTGACTTTACCGCCATGGGTGACCCTAGCAGGAGCGAAGCTCCAGACGGCATCGCTCTCAGGTTCTTTGGAACACACAATCTTCTCCTAAAATAAAAATAAAAAAATGAAATAAAAGAAGAAGAAAATGGAACCACCCCCTTTGGAACTCACAGTCTACTCCTAAAATAAAAATATGAAATAAAAGAAGAAGAAAATGGAACCTCCCCCTTGACCTTACCGCCATGGGTGACCCTAGACGGCATCGCTCTCAGGTTATTTGGAACTCACAGTGTTCTTAAATAAGCAACAACACAGCAAAGCACCGGCTGCTCCATGAAAGTATCTTGGCAGTGCTCCTCTCGACCAGCAAAGTGCCTCCTGACTGTTCCACCTGCAGCATGTGGAGGCCCCACTGGAGGCACGTGGGCTGGGTCCTGCTGGCCCCATGTGAGGAAGTTGTGGAGGACGGTGGTTGCTTTCACGACCTTCTCAGCATGGTCAGCGGTGAGCTCGATGACTCCGTGGTACACCCTGAACTTCGCCACCAACACACCAAAGGCACTCTCCACAACATGCCGTGCACGGGACAGGCGGTAGTTGAAGATGCGGTGCGAGTCCGTGTGGAGTGACTGGTGCGTGAATGGCCGAAGCCTCATGGCCTCATCTGCCACAAACACATACGGAAGAGGCCCGAGGTGCTCAGCGTTTTGGAGCGGTGCATCATCAGGAAGGTCCAGTGTACCCTCCCTCAGAGCCCGACCAAAATGAGACACTGCAAGGACCCCACCGTCACTGCCACACCCATATGCGCCTATGTCCACCACACGTAACAGACCAAGCGCATCTACCACCGCCAGAAGGACAAATGAAAAGTGGCCTTTGTAATTGCGGAAAAGGGCTCCAGACCTCGCGGGTGCCTTGACAGCAATGTGTTTGCCATCTATGGCACCCACACAATGAGGAAATTGCCACTCCTCCCCAAATACATCAGCTACAGCTTTCCAATCACCCTTCCTTGTCACAGGCATGAACTCCTCCACCATGGGGTCCCAGATGGCAGCTGCCACAGTGGGCACAATGGCTGCCACAGTGGAGTGGCCAACACGGAAGTTGTTGAGATGCCGTGGTAGTCTTGACCAGTGACAAGATATCTGAAAGATTTGTAGAGACAAAACTCACAATGTTAACCCATTTACGACTGAGGCCGATTATAAAAAAAATAATAAAAAAGGTCTTCTAAATCCTAAAACCTGTTTCCATGTCAGTGGTGATCAACCATTTATGTCAAGGAGCCCCAAAGTTTTAATCTGGCCGCGGACCCCCATCTGAAATTATGTTGTTCCAGGGCCCCCCAGAAGCAAAGATTTGAGTTATAAACGTTCACTATGAAAGTATATATATACAAAGATTTGCGCCACATTTTACAAAAAAGCAGATCTACAAGCTTGTAGCGCGGCACTCTGTGCTACGCTGTCGCTATTAGGGCTGGGCGATATGACAAAATCTCATATCACGATATAGAATTTATTTTATCACGATAACGATATACTCACGATATAGCATATTTTTTACGATACCGATTTTTTTAATCTAAAAAATAGATTTTTGTTCAGGCCAAGTACTGTACTGTACTGTACTGTACTGTACTGTACTGTACTGTACTGTACTGTACTGTACTGTACTGTACTGTACTGTACTGTACTGTACAAGCTCTCCTCCCTGGCCTCTGTCTGTGTGTTAGGCTGCACAACAGTGACACTTGGTGGTGACAATAATTATGCTATTTCCGTGCTCGGATACAGGGACACACACATAACCGTCTATAGTGGTTGCACCACTCAAAAAACAGGAAAAGAACACTTATGCCAATATCAAATTTATGCAATCACATTATGTAAAATCACAATATCCAGTCTAATTATATGAATATAATACTGATGCCCTGCCCATGCACAGACAGGCCTAAAGCAAGTACAAAAATAATAAAAAATAAAATATATATAATAATAATAATAATTATTATTATTATGACAATTAAAAAGCAAAAATAAAGAAATAAGACTTTCCCATTCAGACACAGAAGTACAGGCCTGTGTCTGCATTAAATTGTCTTATGGAAAAAATAAATACCTCATGTCACTCACTGAGTCACTGCCACACAGTTGTTGTTGTTTCAGTTCATTTTAAGCTCTGTATAGGGAATCAAAATGTTCTGTTGTAGTTGTAGTCACTGTAGTGTAGTTTGTTAAAGACGTTGGGAAGCTTAACGATGTTTAATTGACTACAGGCGATAGAGTGAGAGACAACGCGACCGCGTCGTCAACTCTCCAATGCCCAGCTGTGCGTATGGGAGTGGATGTTTTTCTTTTCCTTTTTTTTTGATGATCACAACATAAGTTAGCGTCTTGTGTTGTTGTTGTTGTTGGAAGCTGTTGCTGAATTAAGGACTTTTCAAATGGAATAATTTATTTGGAACAATAAAACAAGACAGGTAAGAGGAAAGAAGTAGAAGAAGTTTGCACCCGACGGACAAGCTCAATTTATTGTTCAACTGTGTAAAACATGCGTCTGATGCGTGGCTCACGCAGTTTATCAATTTGACCCAACATGAAACCTGCATTTATAACAGTGAATGGCCGGTTACTTTAGTGTTACTCCGCTCTGAATCTCGTCAGCCATCATCTCCCTTCATGTTTGTTATGAAATAGCAGCACAGCGTGGCTGGGCGCTGTGACGTAAAATACTGCCGTACCGCTTGTTTTGCGACACAACGATATAAACGATAGAGAACATTTTTCACGATAGACATGTTCTATCGTCTATACGATATATATCGTCATATCGCCCAGCCCTAGTCGCTATGAGTGTGTAGATCTGCTATTTTTCAATAGCATCATTATAACATCATTTTTAAAACTTCAAAAGGGGTTCCCGTCCTGGATGGGTGTGTGGAACGATTAAATAATTTGTTCAACAGTAGCCCACAAATTAACATACTTTTCAGAAATCAGATGGTCTTAGAAATATTTGTTTTGGTCTCATGTAATATTTTGCCATTTTTTTGCCATGAGCTGAATGTGATGTCATAATCAACCATACCGTTAGGATACATACATACACGTACGTGTGTGTGTGTGTGTGTGTGTGTGTGTGCATCTGTAATATATGAAAGAAAAATGACTTCCACGATATTCAAATGTTTGGATAGCATCACAATCACTTGAACCCTATTAAACCCTATATCAGCTATTTGAAAATAGGCGATCTCCAACGCATTGCTTTGTGACAAGCTTGTAGATTTGCCTTTAGTTTTCATTTCTGTAACTTCTCAACACATGTGGATCCTCGGCATAAATGCACATAAGTGGGGATCCTTGACATGAAAATGGAAAGTAAATAACCGCTGCATTACAGTAACCATATAAAACCAGTGGAACAGCTATGGAAAGTCTTTGGCGGCGGCGCTCTCTCGCCACCATGCATGATCTCCACAACATCAGTATCCTGTTGCTGTTATTATTTACAGCTTAATGACATTTACAGTAACAGATTATAATCAACATGGCGTTCCTTAACTGCACATTTTAGCTGGATTGTCGAGCTTGCTAGCTAGCGAGTAGTAGGTGTGTGCAACTGTGCATGTTCAATGTACATAGTTGCTATAGTTACCGTAAACAGATGGCAAGCCGTTCGCCGGGAGGAATGGCTTCCCTCCAGAACGTGTCTTGCTTCTGTATCAGTGGAGTCACCCTCTCCAGCAGGAAGTCAAACTGTGCCGTTGACATTCTGAATTGCTGGTAAAAGCGACGTTCATTCCACCGTAGCTCCCAATACAGCTGATGACCGTCACCAAGCTGTTTTCGGACTTGGAAGATGGGATCGACCCATACAGTCCTCCTCCGGGCCACTCCAACCCTGCCTGCTCTCCTGACCATTTCAGCGGCCTCACGCTGCACTCTCTCCTCCTCCCTCTCTCTCTTCCGCTTCTCCCTCGCCCTCTTTCTCCTCGCCACCAACAACGACAACGTTGCTACCAAAACAGCCCTCTCGCTATGGCTAGCAGGCATTTTTGTCACTCGATAACTATTAATAACTGCGGTCACTCGCTCGATAACTGCAGCCAACTGAGCCAAGTCAAGACCACTACACTGGACACACGTGGATCCGTTTCCGCGTCTCGTCGCACCGCACACAACCCACAAAGCATTGTGGGAAATGTAGTAATTAATGATCAAACAGCAACGAGTCAATCGGTCAGTCACCGAACACCGTCCGACATGTGTGTACGAAGCTTGAGACGTGCTGCTCTGGGAACATTCACTATTCTCACCCTATACAGTTTGTGTTTGCATCCCTGCTCTTGTGTCCTGTTTTTGACGCTTCATCATATGTCCTGTGTTTGGCGCTTCATCATAGTAATACAATATTTGCTTTTGAAGGTTCCTCTGTATCCTGGGCTTCATCATTAACATTGACACATTGATGTTGATGGTTCCTGTGCTGCTTGAAGGACAGCGATATGTCCTGACCTACAGGTTCAGCCAGGACCACTTGGAGCTGCTCTTTAACTCCATCAGAGCATCCGGTAGGGTTCTTATTTACTAGGGGCAGATAAAGTGCAAATTACATGGAGAATCGTTCACTTGCGGATACAAGCACCAAAATTGGCACACATACTCCTTAGGGATTTCTCTTTTGATAAAACCATGTGGCCAAATACAATTTCAAGATGGCGGCCATTTTTCAAGATGGCCGACATTGAATATACAGTAATATTGCATTTCGCAAAATAAAATTCCATAGACTTGTCCTATTTGAATGATCTTGGTGTCAAATCATAAATTTTTCACTATGTAGAATCCAAATGTGGACCCATGGACTTACTCACTGGCTTCCTTGTACCACATATCAGTCCCGGAATCCTAATATTCTGCTAAATTAGACGTTTGTTTTATGTCCGACGGTTAAAATAGATGGTAGTGTATATCTTAGTATTGCTAGAGGTTTTGTGTGTGTGTGTGTGTGTGGGGGTAAATGTAGTAGCTCAATAGAGCGGAAGTCAATGCACATGTATGATGTTTAGTTAGACAGCCGCGCCTGAATTGACAGTACGGGAGAGCCGAGCCAAGCCAAGGCTAATCGGGCTAGGTGTAGATCATATATTTTATTGTCGAACCTAGTCGTATCCCATACCATATTGTGCATTATGGCGGTAAAAGGATACCCCCTCAACCTTGATTCACTGAATACATAAGTATCATACCTTGATTCACCAAGATGGCAAATATAGACGGAGGACTGACTAACTTCAAGACTGACTGGAGCAAGTGTTGTCTTTGTCAAGAGAAGAATAGCAAAAAGATGAGAGCACCACATGCACGGCAACCCCAACAACATGATGGCTACACTATGATTGCAACTAATATTCCCCTCTTTCACGCAATGAATGAGATGCCAATTGCATTGGATCCAACCAGACTTGATGATGGTGGTGGCATTGAAGAAACTCTGAGGAGGAACAAGGCGCAATATCACGGAAGTTGTCGCATTATGTAACTGGAGAGAGTGAGAAAATAAAAGCAGAGAGTGCTCAGCCAGTGGAATGCCTGACCAAAAAAAAGCTAAACGTGTTTCTTATGTAACAAAGAAGTCACATCCTCTAAACACAAAAGAGAAGCTATGACAATGAATCACAAAAAGAGAGTTAATGAATATGCCCAAACTTTAAATGACGGAAAACTTATTGCAAGACTCAGCGGTGGAGATGTTGTTGCACAGGAGCTCCAATACCATGCTGCATGCTGGGCAGACCTGTACAATAGAGAGAGGTCGTACGTCAGAGTCACAAAGAGACTAGAAAAGGAACATGCAACCGAAGAGGATGCCCACCCACAGGCATTCTCAGAGCTATAGTCACATATCTAGTGGAGACCACCAGATCTGGTGAGTCCTTCAGTCTTCCAACTTGCAGACATAGTTCACATGTACGTCCAGCGCCTGGAACAGCTGGCTGTTGATGCACCTGCTGTCAACTCCACAAGACTGAAGGAAAATCTGCTGTCATAAATTCCTGCGTTGGAGGCTCACAAGCAGGGAAGGGGTGTTCTTCTGGCTTTCCAGAAAGCCGTGATGAAGGTGGTGTATTTAGCACAGTCTTTTGTCAATGGTATCTGCCAAAAGCCCATATTAGCATCCAACTTGCTGAATACTGTAGCACCAGCTAGCATGCCCAGAGTGTGTTCGACAGAAGGTAGGATATTTTTTTCTCTGCAGACTGTGTCGTTCATCTTAGTAAAGTCCACACAGATGCGAACTGCACCTGACCTCTTTGGCACCACCACCATTCCGGCACACCAATCAGTCGGCTCCTCAATCTTGGTGATTACGCCCATCTCCTCCATACGATCGATCTCCTCCTTCACCGTCCTCATGAGCGGCAGAGGGACTCTGCGTGGTGTGTGGAGAGAGAAGGGCACAGCCTCCGGCTTCAGTTTAATTTAGTATGGCCTCTGAACAAGACCTAAGCCACTACACAGCTTCGGATACTGTTGCTTCACTGTGTCCATGGTGATATTGTGGACTCTGTGCACAAGCTGAAGCTGTTCAATGGCAGGTCTCCCCAACAGCGCAGTGTGTAGGTCCTGCACAACATAGACGTCCTCTGTGGCTTCCTTGTCACCACTGCGCAGCGTTTCTCTGGCTACACCCAGGACGGAGAGTACATTGCCACCTGGCCCAAACAATGGGCGTGTTGACCTTGCCAGGTGCTTCACATCCTGCCCCCCTATTATGTCATAGTACACCTCGGCTGGCAGGGCAGTGACATCAGCACCAGTGTCTATTTTAAAGCACACCTTTGTCTGTCTCACTTGTAGCTGCACAGTCCACAGGTCTTCTCCAGCGTCCACAGCTCCTAAGAAAAAGCTGTCTTCCTCCTCCTCTGTAGTGACAGCATTCAGAGATACTGCTTCTGCACACTTTTCCGTAGTGCCCCCTTTTTCCACAGTTATGACACGTAACATCCTTAGCAGGGCAGTCCATCATTCCATGTGAGGGCATTCTACCACATCTGTGACAGGCTTTTGAGTTAGGCTGTGACCCTGCATTTGGTCTATATCTGCCCTGTGTCTGAGGCTTTGAGGGGAAAGTAGGCTTCCTGTAGCTCTTGGCATGGACAGCATCAACGTTAGAGCCCCTGTTAGCACTGGTGTCTTCACCTCTTAAGTCAGACTGCTGTCTTCTAACTTCTTCCGCTTGCCTCGCCTTTGCAATAGCAGTTTGAAGGGTTAGGTTAAGGTCTAGTTGTAGCTTTTCCGACAGCGAGACATTTCTCAGGCCAACCACTATCCTGTCACGGATCAGCTCGTTGTGTAACAGCCCATAGTTGCAGTGTTCAGCTAACCCATGCAGCGCGGTGATGAAAGAATCCACCGTTTCTCCCGGCTGTTGCACACGTAGATTAAACCTGGCTCTTTCGTAGATTACATTCTTTTTAGGCACAAAAAATGCATCAAAGCCCCCCCTAACAGGCGTGTCTATTCCTTCTTCTCGGCTGCCGTTAGTGTTAGCCCTCTTAGCACATCTTCGGCTTCATCGCCCATGCAATACACTAAAGTGTTCACCTGGTGTTCGTCCGACGTTGCGTTCAGGTTGCTTGCAAGCCGAAAGCGGTCGAATCTGCGGATCCAACGCTCCCATTCTTGTGGTTTGGAAAAATCAAAAGGCTCTGGAGGTTGTATGGTGAACGTCGCAGTTGGTGTAGGTTGCGCCATTTCCTCGTCTGCCATTCACTGCACAAACGCTTTCTTTTTTTTTTTTTCTCCAAAAACTTGCTTACACGTTGCCCAGATCTGACAGTTATTCCATAAAGGCTCTTTACAACGCTGTAAGCTCAGTAGTATTTTATTTGCAACCGCACAATAAATCTCAATGTAACACAAGTGGTAGTAGTGTAAACAAACCTCCTTAGCATCCGCTCCCCGCGTCAACATGCACTGACGTCACATCCGTTTTTCCCTTAAAGACATATCCACCATATCATACTACCACATTACCCAACTCAGTTTGGAGTTAATTCCACTCCAAAAGTGTAATTTTAACACTTTCTGGTGTAATGCTAAAGTGTTTGGAGTTATTTTAAAGAGTTGATTCCACCCAGAGTCGTCTAAGTGTAATTTTAACATTTTCAAGCGTTAACCCAACTCATCAGAGATGTAATTAAGCTCCTCCTGCCCCCACCACCTGCATTTCATTTTGAATTGATTGGCGTTCTCACACACATGGACCGGTGTTCACACTGAGAGGACAGAGACGGTAGAGTTTTCTTCACTGAGTTCTTTTAAGAACATGATGATTTCATGGTAGTGCAGACTTATTGAAGTAATTGTAAATGTATGCTATAGACTGCAGTAATGTAGCTACAAGGAAACATTAACGGAGATGTAATTATCATGCTTTACAAAATGTTTGTCTTGACTAGTAGGCCTAGGCCTTGACACAAACCTGAAACCATGGAGTCCATGGTCTGGCTTTGGTATTGAAAATAGAAGTTTATTCTGTAAAGGCTATACAAACAGTGAACATTTACATTATTGTTATTCACCCAGATAGAATTATAATTGCGCTACGTTCTGCTCTCTGTGTAGAAGATTAATTGAACCATGCCCGGTTTCCCCTGCGTTATGTTTTCATCCTTGTAGCTTGTTGTAGATAGGCTAAATAACAGCCTGACTGACTGGATTTATCTCGTTTTGGGTCAAAACAAGCTTTTACCCTCTGGCCGCCAAGATTAAAATTAGACCCTGACTGATCTTTTCAAAATCAAACCCCAACTTTATCATGATTTAGCATCATGAGGATAAAAACAATGTTTAATTGTCTTTTTTTGTAGCCTACTACTGCATAGTAATTAAGCTTCATTGCTAGTTAATTGTATTAATATACCTTTTATTTTATTGCAGTCCTAAGTAAAAATGCTGATCCAAGTGAAGTAGGCCTACAGACAACTGCAGTATCTTTACTAATCTATTCAAGACTTACTGATGCAAGGACTTAAGCTTCTAAAATAAATACTGCTGCTGTAATTAAAGAGAGAACATACATTCAATAGTGGATAGACTGAATGATTAACTACACCAAAAATATAGTTTACATTTTACCACTACTATTAACTTAAAACAGAATTCTTAATATTGTAAGCATAATGATATTGTCGCATTGTGATATTTGGCCATAACTCCCTCCTCTGAGGGAGCTACCTTTGGGGAAGGGGGTTGTTGTCCAGACAGGGGCCAGACTGGACAACAACCAATAATAATTATTCGTAACCGTGCACTTGCACGACAGCAAACCTATTCTGGGGAACATTCACCCAAAGCAGCTGATCTACTCACAAGCTCACAAGCTGTCATGATGTTGTGCAGCCTATATATTTTTGTTCTTTGATTTTATATAGTGCTTAAATTAGTCCTTTAATGCAGACCGATACAAATAAGGCAACATAAACCCATAATAATTGAATAAGTGTGGAAAACATCATTGGTTTGTGATCAGTTTGACTGCTTAATGAACAGTAAAGACATCAGGATTAGGTTAAACCTGGCTGTTAGCCTGGTCCGGAGCAGGCTAAATCCAAAGCATTAGTTTCCATGGTAACTAATGTAGCATCACTTTCATGAAACCGAATCAAGCCTCAACATATCCAGGTTAACTGGTTAATTAATCTGGCAAGATTAACCAGTTTTCATGAAACCGGTTAATCGCTGATCCAGGATATATTAAACCAGGATATCTGTTAAATCCTGGCTTAATCTCTAATCCAAGTTTCGTGGAACGGGCCCCAGAGCAGCCTGAGCAGGGCTCAGCCATTCAGTTTAAGAGGGGGGGAAGGTGCCAAGTACTGTTGAGGAGTAGGGGTGTTTCACAATGTTTATGAGCAAAGTATGTCTATTATCTTTTGAACTGGATGCAAACTTAAATGATGTTTAGTCTAAAATAGAACTATCTATCTATTAACTATCTATTTAATTTGTTACTTTGGTTCATATGATACGTGTGCGCTTGTAGATCAGCTGATTTGAGTTAAGTGGTTCTCTGTGTGTGGTAGGATCCTCTCCTATAAAAGGGAGACTGCAGGCAAGTCAGTTTGGGGGAGTGTGCGTGGACGTGAGACGGTGGAGGGAGGAGACCTGGAGGATTCGGGTGCTTCCGTCAGCGTGGCGTTTGGTTACCACAGCAACAGGGAACCGCGAGTAGGAGAACGGTTTGAACATTGTTTGATTTCATCACTGACCGGCTTTAGCGACTAAAGACTTTGGGACTTGGGTGTGGGAGGAAGGTGGAGGAATACCGACCGACGGCCTGTATAGGTCCGGTGGTATTCCGAAACAGTTCCGAACAGACCCAGCAGCTAGGGTAGTAGCAGGATAAAGCCATTATGGCTGGAAACGGGAGGAAAGGAGGGGATAAGAGCAAAACTAAAAGTACGAGCCAAGAGAAAAGGGTACGGTCAGACAATGAGAGTGGAGGTGAGAGTGGCCAAGATCAAAGCGACGCTAGGAAAAAATCAAAGGTTTCAGATGTAGCTGAAATTAAGTTTGTGGTGAAATGTAAGGATAGGAGTGATAAAGGGCTAAATCCACTTAAATTGTCGGCGGACATTAAAGATAAGCTGGGAGATGTGTTGAACGTGAAGGTGATGATGAACGGGAATGTGCTTATCTTCTGCAGAAATGAAGGCCAGAGACGAAAGGCAATGCAGGTTAAACAGTTGCTCGGCAGACCAATTGAATGCTTTATTCCCAGCGGCGGTATGAAAAATACCAAGGGAGTGATATATGTGAGCCAAGATATAACAGACAAAGCAATTGTGGAAAAGACAATTGGGGAAGGTGACAGTGAAACAGTGGTTGAGGAAGCGAGGAGGTTTAAAAATGGGGGCACGGCGGTGCTGCTAACCTTTAAAAAAGAAGTGACCATAATGCCAACGAGAGTATATCTTGGATATATGAGTTTCCGAGTGAAGGAATATATCCGGCCCCCAATGCGCTGCTACAAATGCCAGCGTTTTGGGCATGCAGCCGCGGCATGTAGAGGGAACAGGAGGTGTGGAAAGTGTGGAGGGAGCCATGAGTTTGCAGAGTGTCAGGCAACGGAGGCTAAATGCTGCAATTGTGGGGGTAACCATATTACTTCATATAGGGGATGTGAACACCATGTAAACGCCACGGAGGTTGAGAGAGTCAGAGCGGGAGGAGAAATGTCCTACGCGGAGGCAGTAAGGAAAGTGAGGGGAACAGTGGAAGCAGCCGAAACAGTGAGGGCAGGGGCGCCCCCTGCCGGGCCAGTGGGGATGGAGCGGGGTGTGCAGGGAGTCGAGAAACGTGTAGTCATGGCGGTTCTGGCAGAAGTCCTGTGTGCACTCACCGCCAGGAAATCACAGGAACCATTAACGCGGGCAAATGCAATCAAAATGGTGGTAGATGCAGCAGAAAAGGTTGTTGGAGAGGCACTGCAGGTAGACCCAGAGCAGCTATTCTCCTTCATGGGGCAGAAAGAAATGGAATGGGCAGCAGCAACAAAAGAAAGGAGGGGTGCTGACAGGAGTAAGCGGATAGAAGAGGGAACTGAAGACCACAATGAGGATGATGATCGTTAGGTTGATGGTGTTTTACATATTACAATGGAATGCAAGAAGCTTGATAGCAAATGGGCAGGAACTTAAAAGGGTGATAAAAGAGCACCCGAACAAACCAGAAATAATTTGTGTACAGGAGACCTGGCTCAGACCATGTCTAGATTTTGTGATCCCTGGGTATGAGAGCATAAGGCTGGATAGGAAAGAACAAACGGGAGGGGGGTGTGCAACATTCGTAAGGGAAAATATACAGTACAAAAGGGTGGAAATCAAGACTGCTCTAGAGTGTGTGGCGGTGAGGGTATGGGAAAAGGATAAGTGGATAAATATTGTGAACTTTTATAACCCTTGCTGTACACTGATCCTAAGTGAACTTGAGGAGGTTATGGAGCAGATAGGGGTACCGGTGATCTGGGTGGGGGACTTTAACTCACACAACCCCCTCTGGGGCAGTGGGATGAAAGACAGCAATGGGAGCACAGTGGAGGAGGTTATGGACAGATACGGATTGGTGTGTGCAAATGATGGGAGGCCAACTAGGTTTGATGTAAGAACAGGGGCCGAGTCCTGTATAGATCTAACGATAGTATCCAGTGAGTTGGCAAGGGTGGGGGAGTGGGGCTTCCTGGACACAGGACAGCATGACACAATAGGCAGTGACCACTACCCAATACTGGTGAGGTTTGGGAAAACACTGGTAGCTGAAGAACGAGCAAGACCGGGGTTCTTTGACTACAGCAAGGCAGAGTGGGAGGAATTTGCAGAAAAGTGTGACAATGATTTAGACAGTGTGAATGGGGAGGGAACCATAGATGAGTGGAATGATAGCCTGTGCGCAATGCTACTGCACAAGGCGCGGGAGTGCATACCAGTCAAGAGAAACCCTAAAGAAAGAGTAAGTGTCCCATGGTGGAACAAGGCATGCACAGCAGCAATTCGAGAAAGGAACTCAGCGTATAGAGAACTGAGAAGGAGCCCGACAGAGAACAATGCAATAGAGTATAAAAAGTTCAGAGCTAGAGCTAGAAGAGTGATTAAGACGGCAAAAAAGGAGTGTTGGAGGAATTACTGCAAAGGCCTAGGAATCGAGACCTCAGTAGGGGAAATCTGGGCAGCGGTTCACCGAATGTCAGGGGTGAAAAAGAGAAGGAGGATGCCAGTGTTAGAAAAAGAGGGGGCGGTGGCTAAAAGCGATGTAGAAAAAGCAAGAATGTGTGAAAGTACGTTTAAGGCTGTGCATAGTGGGACGAATATTGGAGAGGAAGGTATAAGAAAAAGGAATGAAACCTTAAGCCAACATAAAGCTAAACTCCAAGTGAACAGTGACAACACTGATGTGGTCAATTTGCACTTCTCTATATCAGAACTGCGGAGAGCAATAAAGAACGGGGGGAAAACCGCACCAGGAAAAGACGGTCTAAGCTACGAGATTTTTAAGAGAGTAGGGGAGCTAGTGTTGGAAGAGATTCTGGCCCTAATAAATACGGTATGGGAAGAGGGAACCCTGCCTTCAGCCTGGAAGCAAGCAGTGGTAGTTCCAATTGTAAAGCCAGGGAAGGATGCTGCAAAGCCAGGATCATACAGGCCTATAGCACTGACAGCAGTACTGTGCAAAATAATGGAAAGAATGGTGACGGACAGGCTAGTATATAAACTAGAGAAGCAGGGGTGGTTTAGCCCAGTACAGAGTGGGTTCCGTAGAGGTAGGGGCACCATGGACTCTGTGATATCCCTGGAGTCGGATATAAAGAAGGCCATGATTAACAAGGAGGGACTGGTAGCAATGTTTTTGGACATTGAAAAAGCCTATGACATGTTGTGGAAAGAGGGACTAGCCATAAAACTCTATGATGCAGGAATTCGAGGGCGCCTACTAAATTGGATTCAGGACTTCCTAAAGAACAGGGTAATACAGGTCAGAGTGGGTGAGGCCCTATCAGATGGGACCAGCATTGACAATGGAACACCGCAGGGGAGTGTAATCAGTCCAGTGCTATTCGATATAATGATCAATGACATATTTCAGGACATAGGGCCAGGATTTGGTCTGTCCCTGTTCGCAGATGATGGAGCTGTCTGGAAAAAAGGCAGAGATATTAATTTTATAACAAAGAGTATTCAGGGAGCTATAAACAAAATAACGGACTGGGGAAATAGGTGGGGGTTTAAGATATCAGTGGAAAAAACAAAGTATGTTGTCTTCGGGAACAAGAGAAACAAGGGAGATGGCCTGTGTATGTATGGGCAGGAAATAGAGAGGGTCAAGGATTTCAAACTGCTAGGAGTTCACTTTGATGAAAGGCTAACTTGGAAAAAGCACATAGACAGCATTGTATGCAAATGTGAAAAGGTGATAAATGTGATGAGGTGTATCTCGGGAAGCTCGTGGGGAGCAGACCAACTAACACAAATAATGATTTATAGAGCAATGGTCAGGTCAAAGATAGACTATGGATGTCTGTGCTACGGAACAGCAGCCAAGAGTCACCTGAAGAAGTTAGAGGTAGTACAGGCAAAGGCCTTGAGAGTGTGTTGTGGAGCCCGCCGCACAACCCCAATACCAGCTTTACAAATTGAGATGGGAGAGACTCCACTAGAAATGCGGAGGACAAAGCTGGCTATGCAGTACATCAGTAAACTCAGGGGACACCTAGGGGAGAACCCAGCTAAAGTAGTGCTGCAAGACGCATGGGAGTGGGGAGGGGCTAAAGGCAAGCAAGAGTGTTTCATCTTCAAAATGAATAAGGAGATGGAGAAGCTGGAGTTGGGAGCGGTGGGGTTGGCCCCTATAGTGCACTGGCCAGTGGTACCGACGTGGTTATTACCAACGCCAGTAATAGACCTAAGCCTACTCGAGGCAGTAAAAGAACAGGGCAGCACGTACTACAGTGACATGGTAGCAGAAAGGCTGGAAAGCACATGGGAACATCACCTTCAAATTTACACAGATGGGGCCAAAGATCCTAAGTCAGGGAAGGCAGGTTTTGCATATACAATCCCTAAGATGGAGGTGACTGTAAATAGGAGGCTGTCTGAGGGGATGTCAGTATTCACAACAGAGCTGATGGCAATAATCTGGGCATTGAAGTGGGTGGAGGAGGTGAAGCCTAGACAGGTGGTCATATGCTCGGACTCTGCCTCTGTTCTTATGAACATGGGGGAAGGAAAGCTGGGAGCTCGGTCAGACCTGATGGTGGAGCTGCTGGTCCTCCTCTACAAAATCGAGAAAGTAGGAGGGGAAGTAGGTTTCCTCTGGGTACCAGCCCATGTGGGGGTGGAAGGGAATGAAATGGCAGATAGGGCAGCAAAAAAGTCGCTAGGTAGGGAAATAGACATCATTGTAGCAATAGGAGCATACGAGTGCAGATCGATCATTAAAAGGGAAATAACAGCAGGCTGGCAGGAACAGTGGGAAAGGGGAAAGAAAGGAAGACATTACTTCAAGATCCAGAACAGTGTAAAAAAAGGGGCGTGCTACCTTGGGGCAGAGAGAAGGCAGACCGTGACAATGACAAGACTCAGGTTGGGACACTGTGGACTGGCATGGGACCTGTCAAAAATGGGGAAGCACCCAGATGGACTGTGCAGCACATGCAAAAGAGACCAAACAGTGGAACACGTGCTTATGGAGTGCACCCGGTACTCTGAAGAAAGAGAGCTGCTGTATGCATCAGTGGCAAGTGACCACACAAACAGTGTGACGCTCAAGAGTCTCCTCAACCCAACAGAAAACCAGGCAAGGACGGTAAAAGCAGTGCTTAATTTCATGGCAGCAACACGCCTGCTACCATAGAGGTAGAATGGACAGAAAGGAGGTATACTCCCGACCAGTGGGAGGCAGCAATGTGCCGGAAGGCATCTAGTCTGCCGGAAATCACAAGAAGAAGAAGAAGAGTAAGTCAGTTATGCTTGGGCAGGCAACATGCTGACAGCCCAGTGAGAGAGCTGCTAGGGCCCATTTCATGGGCATAGCCTAGTGCAGTTTTGTTCTTTTTTCCTTTGTCCTAAGTTTTGCATTAAGTATTTTTGAGTTCTTTATTTTGGATTTTTGGCCAGTATTATTTTTGCTGTTTGATATTCTTTCACTGTTCATATCTGCACTAGTGATGGGCCAATGAAGCTTTTATGAACCTCTTGAACCAATAGACGCCTTAACAGACGACGTCACACTGATAAGTGTGGTATATTTTGGAACCACATTTCATTAATATCGCTAAATCATGTTAAACTATAGACAGACTAAATTCACATCTAAAATAGTAAGCCTGATAATACTATGGTCTCACCAACAGGACCAAAAGGCTAGACATTCAGTCACCATTCTTCACAGCCGGCACCTATGCTAAATAGCCAGGCCTACTTTGATTTAGGAGCATTCAGACCAGAGGTCTCCTGTTGTGCTTCCTGTGACCTGTCCAGACATTTTGGTTGAGTGTTAACGACTGTCTGTTTCAAATGTGTATTGGGATTTGGGACTGTATAAAACGCCACTCAAATGTTGAATCTGTAGTAGTGTGTCCTGCCGTCAGGCTGGGTGCATGCATGGCTCCGGCCATGCATCTGAGCTGTACTTTGTCTCTGAAATAAACCTGGACTTCGAAACCTTCATTCATCTGTCTGCCTCTGCGTTTATCCTGAGTACTTTTGCCGAAGTATTAGAAGTTTGTTCATGAGCTTTATAGAGAGAATAGCACTCTCTCTTTGGAGTTTTTATACTTCAATTGGTGCGACGTAACCGGTGTCTTTGATGCATTTTTTTGCGTCAGGCAGAAGAGAGCCGGCGGGGCTTTTTGGATATTTCAGTCTAATTTTGGCGGTTGGTGGTTGGTTTGATTTTTTGGCGAAACGGCGTTCGTCTACAGTGGGAAGAAGTGGTCTTCTCTTCGGATGGGGAACAACGGCGCAAACGGTGCGCTCCGGATCTCCGGTGTGGGACAAGGGGGGAGAGGCCCTCTGCAGCGCGTCGACGGGGAACATGCTTCTCTTCACGTCTCGGCGGGGAGCGGCGTGTCTCCAACCCGAGGGGCGGCGATGCTCAGCGGCGATTCGAGGGGGATCCTTGGCTTCATCTGCTCGGCGATCGGCGGTCAAAGGGAGGCGGAGGACCCGCTTCATCGGCTCTGCTCGGCGACGGCGAGGCGGTTGCTCTACGGGCTACGCAGTCTGCTTTGGGGGCCGATGCGGTTCTCGTGAATTCGCTTTTGTCAGTCATGTGTTGTGATTCATGACTGAAGGGAGGAGGGGGTGTGTAGAATTCATTTCGAAATGGACAAGAGGACAGTGTCAAACAGCGGCCGTGTAATATGCAATGTGCTGATCACACATTTGCAGACGACACGGGCCGAAAAAAGACATCTCCGTGGCGGCGCGTCGAGGAACTCGAGCCTTGCTGCCCGTGCGTGGTGACTGATGGACAAAGAGGTTATAGGTATTGTTGTGAAAGTGATTTTAATTGCATACTAGACAAATTGGAAGAGAAAGATATATTGTTTTCAACATGAATTAGTAGGCATTATGTTGATTGTATGTTTTTGTCGTATAATTTGATAAGTTGAGTCATGAGTAGCCTACTTATGGAACAATGAGGTAATTTCCTAGAGACGTGTAGAGAATATTAGTTGAATATTGCTTAGACTCTGGCCTGTTAACGTATTTTTACCTGCGTTATCAACTGGACGTGATGCGTAGTACTACCTTAGTAGAGCAGAATTTTATTTCAAGCATTATAAACGTATATGTTATAGCATGTCCTAAATTAAGCAGTGTAGTATAGGATGTTTTTTCGCTTTATAGTGGTGTCTAGTTTTTAATGTGTTGATTAGCAGGGTTGGGCCTGGCGGTCCCAAGCCATAAACACGCCCGATCTCGCTTATTTGTAATCAATCAACATTTCAGATTAGATTTTAATAGAACACTAAAAGATTCTACTGATGCTGAACCGAAATTTAGTTATGTGTATAGTGTATGTAATGAGAATTGCCTGAAGAAGTTATGTAACCTTGATTCCGTTTGTCTCTGTAACCATTTGAATTCTAATGTAATTGTTTGTTTGTCTTAGGCCTATCTGTTGTTTTTAATTTTATCTTTTCTTAGTGTCAAGGGAGGTCCAAATGTGGTTCCTTTTATTTTGTGATAAACGTGTAGTACGTTTAGCAAGGGAGGAATGTGGTATATTTTGGAACCACATTTCATTAATATCGCTAAATCATGTTAAACTATAGACAGACTAAATTCACATCTAAAATAGTAAGCCTGATAATACTATGGTCTCACCAACAGGACCAAAAGGCTAGACATTCAGTCACCATTCTTCACAGCCGGCACCTATGCTAAATAGCCAGGCCTACTTTGATTTAGGAGCATTCAGACCAGAGGTCTCCTGTTGTGCTTCCTGTGACCTGTCCAGACATTTTGGTTGAGTGTTAACGACTGTCTGTTTCAAATGTGTATTGGGATTTGGGACTGTATAAAACGCCACTCAAATGTTGAATCTGTAGTAGTGTGTCCTGCCGTCAGGCTGGGTGCATGCATGGCTCCGGCCATGCATCTGAGCTGTACTTTGTCTCTGAAATAAACCTGGACTTCGAAACCTTCATTCATCTGTCTGCCTCTGCGTTTATCCTGAGTACTTTTGCCGAAGTATTAGAAGTTTGTTCATGAGCTTTATAGAGAGAATAGCACTCTCTCTTTGGAGTTTTTATACTTCAATACTTTGTGGAATCCTTTGTGTGTGTCGCCTCGGACGGAGCAGGAGAAAGAACAAAGAAAAACCCGTGATGATGGTCTCATGACATCCGCATTTATTTGTTAAGCACAGAAGTCAGGGTCGTAACAAAACATGCATGTGGAAATTACACGCTGTGGTCTGTATCTACACCAGCCTCCGTCCCAAATTGAGTCTAGTTGATACAGCCCTGAATGTTGACATTACATGGTGTTAAATACTCAAGATTCGCCGTCCCCCAAGAAGTCCCTCCCCTCTCTGGGCATAAACACTTCCTGACTTCTAACCAATGAGGTCTGAGCCTGGCTTCCTGTTAGAGGCGAGCACTTCTAGACAAAAGGCAAGTCTCCTGGTAAACATTTAACGAAGTATAGCTTTGAAATAATACCACAATAATGAATTAAAGATACAATGAAGATATAAACCTAACGGAAACATATGAACAGAACTATATGAAACAAACAGAATTATATGAAACTAAACAAAAGTATATAAACCTGAACTGACTATATTTAAGAAATGAATGAGCTTGATACATATCACTATATTCCTGAAATACCCTATGTTAAGAGTACATTTTAGATTAGTACTGAATGCTCTTAATAGTTTAGTAACCTAGTCTATGTATAAGTTTCCTAGCGTTTATCTTTATTCCATAATAACAAGAGTGTTTTAAGACATTTTAAGAAGGTATATCCAACGTAATGTTTTTAGAGTCATTAGACCCAAGCCTGAAATAAGATACTAGCCGTCTGTCTCGCACCTTCTGTGGGCTTCAAGGGAACTCAGAACAAAAGCATTTGCATCCTGTCCTGTAAGGTGTTGCTAGCTCAGACGTTAATAGCCCCTTTCAGTGAGAACATTCTAAATTAACTTCAAACCCAACTGCTTATAACCGTACCGACTATAGTTGAAAATAGACTTTAATTTTTGGTTCATTCATTAGAAAATACACGACATATCCTCCCTTTTATGGGGCATATGCTCCATAAACATCAAGATAAATGAACCAAAATAAAATCCTCCCTTTGATACATTAAAAACAAAAAAAGTTTATCAGAAAAAAACAACTAACTAAGAAAAGTCCGAAATAGCCAGGACACCCAAATTACATAACCCCCCCCCCCTTTTGACAGACCAAACAGTCTGTCAAAAAATAAAACAAAACCAAAAACACCAAACCAAATAACCACCCTTAACCCACACACAAAAAAACAGGTATAAAAGTCCAAACCTCCTCCCTGGACACCCGTAATCACCCTAAAAATCATCAAACCAAACAAACAAAAACACAAAACAGCCGAACCATCATCGTACCACCCTACCATGCCTGATGAATATCCAAGCATGGGAGGCTGAAAATACAACCAAGGTTAAACTCAGACACAGGATATCAAAACACATTTTTTTTTTTTTTTTTTTCTTTCCATCAAAATCCAAAAAACGAAAAAAACGAATGTCTGTTCTTTTTTCCTTAGCCAAAGAAATGCACAAAAGTTCGAGGTAAGCGTCACCGTCTGACCTCAGAGCATAGATAGAGAGACAGATATTTAGAAAAGAGTTGAGCGATACAAGATAGGGCATGCCATAGTGACACAGACGGGGAATGGGCATTTGGGCAAATCCTTCCAAGCACGAGAAAGTGTGCGGGGGAGTGAAAAAGGGCATGTGACAGGGCAAAATCCTTCTCAAACCTCCTCAGCATAGGTACACAGCTCTAGATCTGTGTACAGCGATACATCCGTTCCATCGTTCATTCCAGCCTCCATATCCCTTGTATCCATGTGAGTGAGGACGGGCGACTGAATGGCCTGCAGTGCCATTGTCCCGCCCGCACCCCCTGTGAGCCCTCTGATTACCAAGGCACGGATGAGCGGAAGACAGCAGCAAAAGATAAACGCTACAATGAAAATTATTCCTAGGATCCACATCCCTGCGGTCGCCAGGTATGCACCCCAGGAACCCAAATGGCTTTCCAGCCATGCAGCCAGTCCAAAGGTGACTCCGGTGTGCGCATGGAGCTCAGCCCTCAGGCTGTGTAGATGTCCCATGGCCTGAGTGAAAGTACCATTTACTGCCGTAGAATTCGGGATGTATGTGCAACAGAAATCGCCAAACATTGCACAAACCCCGCCTTGAGATGCGAGGACCACATTCAACACCTGACGATTCTGCCAGGTCATCTGACTAGTGGCTGCCAACTGCCTTCCAATTGCTCCCAGGGCAGCGATAGTGAAATTCAAAAACCTCTGCTGATTATAATACAATCTGGGCAGTTTCCCAGGCTGTGGTCGACAAAGATATTCATAAACCTGTGTGTCCTGTGGAGCGTATGATAAATCCCATATTGTGTCGCAACGTTTTGCAGTAAAGTTACCCATATCCACAAGTCTCGTAGTCTGTGCTCCCAATCTACCCCTCTCAAAACATTCAAAAGTACCCACTAATTTTAGAACTCCACTAGGAATTGTAGACGGATCTGTTTTCACTCGTATGTCCAGTTTACTACACATCTCTCCGAGTGTGGGCCCTACAGTCTCGTCCTGATTTACAGAATCCTGACTTGCTTTGTGTTCTGGTAGAGATTCGTTATAATATTCAGCAGATCCTAGGTACTGTAAACATTCTGCCTGGCAGAAGGGGACTAAATTTGGGTCAGAATCATTATTTAACACTCCATTGGAACTGAGTATAGTTTGTTTCTGTTCTTTTTCACAATTTTTCCAACTAAAATGTGTATTCAATACAGGTAGATGTGTCTGGTGTGCTTGTGCACAGAAATAACAGCCAGACTTGCCTATTGTCGTAGCGGAAAAGACACTCCATTGATACCAAGAATTTGCCAAAGCCATGTGATATAATGGTTCCAAAATGCCACCTGGGTTTGTATT
This sequence comes from Electrona antarctica, assembly GCF_951216825.1. NCBI lineage: Eukaryota > Metazoa > Chordata > Actinopteri > Myctophiformes > Myctophidae > Electrona > Electrona antarctica. The sequence continues at coordinate 405,137 of NC_136794.1, forward strand.
AAACAGACTACTCATATGGAACGAGCCAGTTGCTTTTGCAATTTCTTCATCATCTGGAGTGACCTTTCTTGCTGTTCTATGTTTAACCAAATCCGGGTCTAAATTAATGTTGAACTCTAAGATGTCCTCCGTTTGTATATCAGGAAAATATTCAAGCGGAGACGTTATCGTGGAAGTGACAAAAATATTTGGGGTCTCTTCTATAAGGATATACTCAGTTTCAACAGAACTAGGGGATAATAGGCTATACTCAGTTTCAACAGAACCAGTAGATCCTACCACAGAACTAGGAGGAATAACACTATCTAATTTAGTGACTGTGATGGGAGGAGGTCCTCCCATCAACAAGGTCCTGAAAAAAATGTGACCATCCCTATAAAATTTTGTAACCCAGATTTAGCTTTCTTAGCTGACCTAGCAGGCCGTGATTCAATATTGGGAACCAGATCTTCCGGTATAGGCTGCATGAAAGTGGACATGGGCTCGGTGATAGGAGGAATGAGAACAGGGTTACCTTCTTTGAGTCTAGACATTGTACCTTCGGGGTCGACGCCTTTCACGGACTGGCCTGGGGTCACGGGGGAGAGCAAGCTGTGGTTCTCCCCCCTGGACCAGAGCTCCAGTGTCTTGTGGCTCGGCACCGCTTCCCTGGCTGTTTCCTTCAGCGTGGGGCGCTGAAGGGATGAATCTGGTGTCAATGTTACCGAATGCCCCGCTGTAATCGACGTCAGTGTCCTCCATGTCTGCTGAAAGAGGACTAGACTGACACGAGGTCCTGGTCGTCGTTGTTTGCTGGTGCCTTAACACAATGGTTCAGGTGATACCACGTGGGTGATCCCTCGACTTGTAGTGCTGTTCCCGTGCACCGAGTGACCAGGAAAGGACCGGATCGGCGTCCGTGGAACCACTTCCTGCGGAAAACTTTTACGTACACGCTATCCCCTGGCAGGATAGTGTTACAAGGTGTACATGCAGCTTCTTCCTTCTCCTCCTGTTCCTGGTGATTTGAACTGAAGATTGATGTCGTCTGACACCTGGTGCAGACGTCCGTACTCCATAGATGACGTAGTATTGGCAACGAAATTTTCTGGTTAACCGCTTAGCGGCTGTAGGATGCCCTGTAGATGTTGACCACTGTTGTGTAGAGGAGAGAACTCGCCTTCGGCACAGGTGTCAATATTGACATGATGTCGGATGTCCACTGGTACACTGGCATACTCCAAACTGGGTCACTGCAACTGTTTTTTCTCCGTCATCCTCCTGTTTAGAAATATGAACTAACTCCACACCAAGATTTAGAGTAGACATTCTTTTGCAAAACACAACCATGCATTGAAATATTTGGTTCACACATGTTAGTATTGACTACTCAGTGTTACTTACAAAGTCCTAAAAAAGATTATCCACTCATATTAAAATCAAATTGTTCCTTGTACCCTCTTGTCTCGCCAACTCCTGATAAATTTAACAATGTAGACTCATTTTTCGTTTGCCTTATTAATGCAATGGTCGTTTCTTGAACAACCAAATTACTTCTATACATGAATAATGCATCCTAAATTAGACTGCACATTTGTTGACAATAGTCATTTCTCCAAGCAATTATAAGCCACAATAAGTTTAAAACTCATTGCATGTTCCCTCTAAACAAAAGTAATTTATCGTGACACTCTGACTCCTCATAAGATGTTATACATTTTTAAAGAATTTAATCAAACTGCATTGAGTGCAATCTGAAAAAATACCCCTCATTATCAATTTGACCTTTATCTGATTAACCAATACCCTCCCCCCTTCTGTCACTCAAAATAGAGTGACAGAATTTACACACGCATACTGATTGTGTCAAAACGTCAAAACAGCTTCCCGCCACAACCCATGCCCAATGTCCATGTTTCTTTTCTTCTTTTTTTTTTTTTTTTTTTACGCCAAACCGTAGCCTACCGAAAAGCATAAACCACGAACACCCATACCAACGCTGAGACAGAAGGAAGGAAACAGAAAGTATTCAGAAATTGCACACTCCAAACAGGGGAAAAAAATCGTTAACCTGCCATGTCGTCGCCCGTCCTTTTTTTTTTTTTTTTTTTTTTCAGCCAACAGTTGCCACCACATCACCAGGAAAGAGGTTGTTCTCTCATAGAGTCCAAAGTCAATGGAAGCACTTCAAAAAAATAAAAAAAAAATAAACAAAACTGTTGCATCTCGCGCAAAATAGGACAGACTCACTGCGATACTCGTTGATGGGCTGCAGTGATGAGAGTCCTTGTGACAGCCGAACTTCACTGCGGGTCACGTGATGGTGAAGGCCGCGGAGGACAGCTTCGCATCGACAGAGCGGACCCAAGTCCCCACTGCCTTCCAGACACTGCCGTTGCTACTGGCAAGCCCTGACGTTGAAAAGGGGAAAAACTGGATCCAGGCCCGTCACAAAACCTTGACAGATGTAACACACTGCCACACGAGAAGCAACCCGTATAGTTACGTGGCAAAGGACCACGCTAGCAGGCCCCAGGAGAAACAGCGTGATCGCCGGGTCCCATGAGCCTTGCATCCTGTGAGCCACGGAAATGTTGTACTGGTCCCCCCGGTTGGAAAAAATCCCTCAAGTCCACCGTTGAACGCTCACCCAGGTCAATAACGAGCACCGCCTCCACACCTGAAAGTTCGTCCAAGCGTGCTGTCAACGCACGCTTAAAAAATGATACCAGAAGGATGGGCTGCCTGCACCTCAAAATCAAGTTAGACCTCTTCTGCGAACGCAGTCCAACCTTTCCTGGAGGACCCGGACCACTCGTTGTCCAGGTGTTTCTCCAACTCCAGGACCTCCATCCACACCCACTGCATCGCTCCGGCCGTTGCTGGAAGAGTCATCTCCACCAGAAGCATGGACCCCCCATTAGGGAGCGGTGGCACAACCAAAGCGACATCCTGGGCATTCGACATTTTAGAAAGACTCTTTGCATATGCCTTACAAATCCTTTTACCTTGTTTAAGAAACAATTTCATCACTTTCCGTTCCTCCTTCACCTCAGCTGCCAACGCTTCCTCATACTTGTGCACACGGACCTTCATGTCCCCAATGACATCCGGATAGAATATGCTTTCCCGTGGCCAACACCGATCATCTATCGGACCATGTAACTCCCATCTCCCCAGGATCGATGATAACTCGTCAATAAGCACATCATCATTGTGGAAAGAAGCTTGCTGACTAGACGAATCCATAACCAGTATTTAAGTTATTGAGTTCAGAGATATTAAATTACAATAAATGTCACGTCAACTAACCTTCACGGATGCAATTGATTTGTAATGCTCCTAAAACACCTCACCTAAACAGGGAACATACAAAGAACTCCAAAAAGAATTGCCAACCACTTACAGACCGTAGGCACTTGAGAACCTGTGAGCAGCTGCGTTACTGTAGGAATGTATGGTGTCACGCAAATTATGTGAAATGCAAAAAACTACTGTATATATTATACACAAGTTCAAGAACCTGTGTGAGAAATATTATAACTGACTATAAGCTTTAAACAAGAGCAAACGAAATGGACTATTTCTTTTTGAGTTGGAAAGGTAAAAAAGTACAAAGTTTGAACCTAAATTTTAGCAAAAACCCCCCACAAATGAAACCCTTACACCTTACCTCGAACAGGCAGAAACACACCCCGTTCTCTGAAAGAGAACACAGGTTTTTAAAGAACCCCACACAACAGTTTTCACTGTTAAAACAATTAGTCGACAACAAAAAGAATCATGCAACAAAAATGAAACGCCACCAGTCACCACATCAATCCAGGAATTGTCCGTTAGTCAGAGAAAAGAAATGCATGCATTAAAGACCATATGCTAACTGTATCTATAACTGTATCTGTATCTATAAAACTATGAGAAAATTTGAAACAACCGAATGGTTTTCCCAAAAGGAATAGTGAAAATGAACAACCTTTAAGAGGACAGTCAGGAAGCCGACCAAAATGAAACAACGAGACAATATCAAATTATGTTTACCAAATGTAATTCACTGACAATTAGCAATTTATGACCGAGACAAACATAATTTATCCCAACCGTCAATTAAGAATAGTGAAAAAAGACTTGATATTTACACAAAGAGATACTCACGTGTTTCCCTTGACAGACCCCCAAACTGAAAAATAAAATAAAACATCATTCCCATACAACACATGTTGAAAGAAAATAATTCAAACTTACCACCATTAAATGTTTTTCTTCTTCTTAAACTGAGCCATTCCGAAAGTACAAAACAACATTAATAGACATGTAACACTGAGTGTAACAACGGAGATATAGATAAAAGAAAGAACAAACTATCCCATTTCATTACCGACTGGCGGGCCCTGTAAAAAAACAAAATGATCCACACAAAACACAAAACGTTTGCCTAAAAACGGAAACAACACCACAAATAAGTCTAAACATGTGCCCGCCCAGTCCTGCAGTCGCAACACAAAACAAAAGATTATCCACGGTCACACAATAGCCGGGTTTGTAAATTGGACCAGCCAGAAAACAAACATCCATTGGGCGATCGTCCCAAATGCTATCGTACCCCCCTAAAAAACCCTCCAGTCGCACGCAGAGACTACAAAACCATAAACCCATACGAAGACTAAAATAAAGCATTGAAATACTAAAAACAAAACCAAGACAAAGACAAAGACAAAGACAAAGGACAAAGACAAAACAAGATAAGCCTATCACAAACAAACAAACATCAAAGATAACCCCAACCTCATGAAGGCATAAAACTATCCCTAACCATCCCACTATCAACCACTGACATTCCTCAACTTACACACAACAGCCATTCATCAACTCCCCTCAACTCACACACAAACAACCCCCATTCAGTCATTCATCATGTTCAACAACCATCCACAACTTTCCCGCCAAAAATCCAAAATGGCGCCCGCGGACCCCCAGACAAACAATAGAACAAAGGAACCTACAAGACTAACATCCACACCATCACACAAACATCATATATCAACAAAACAAACGTAACCTACTCTTTATCAAACCACCAACCAAACCAGCACAACCTTACCTCCGCCTCTCTGTAAAATCAGAGAAATAGTCGCTCCGAACCGAACCAAACATAACATTTCTCAGCTACAGAAACGCCAGACAGACTCTGCACCAGGACACAACCATCCACAACTTTAAAAAATTAAAATGCAGATAAATGCAACGTCCCTTTAGCGCGCCGTCGACGGGTGAAACCACGACAAAAGTTGAGAAGCCTAACAACCGAGTCTACGTCAAAACCCCGTCGCTCACAGGCGCATCTGCCCCAACCAACCAACAAAAATAATAAAACATACAGTTGTTCCGCCCAGTTAAATGAAGGTGAACAATAAATGATTAATTAACCCTACCATCAAATTCCTCGCCGCAGAAAACAGAAATAACACGAAATGTCCCATCACATGCTATTCCAGTCCATAACTTACGACGCTTTACGACAGCCGGCCTACGCGCGTACGGTAAACTAGTCGCAAAGAGAAACACACAGACAAGCGTGCACCAAAACAGATGAAACATGATAAAAAAATAAACCCCTATTTAAAACGGACCACGTGATCAGTCCACGGGAAAAAAATAAAAATAAACGGACGGCAGACAAAGGAAAAAGCGCCCGGTTTGTTTTGTCGCGACCGGAAACAAACATCATTAGATCTCCCTGTGTTACACCTCCTAAGCTCCCATCGACACGACACACACTGTTTCGTTGCTCTGTTGCGGTTTAAAACCATCACAAGCAAGCTAAAACGTAACTCACCCATCGCCTATTAGACTGAAAAATCCGGTCCACTGGTTCTCATTGCCTGAAGCAAAGATAAATTGCCCCAATAACACCGGGAACGGCACCACTTTGTGGAATCCTTTGTGTGTGTCGCCTCGGACGGAGCAGGAGAAAGAACAAAGAAAAACCCGTGATGATGGTCTCATGACATCCGCATTTATTTGTTAAGCACAGAAGTCAGGGTCGTAACAAAACATGCATGTGGAAATTACACGCTGTGGTCTGTATCTACACCAGCCTCCGTCCCAAATTGAGTCTAGTTGATACAGCCCTGAATGTTGACATTACATGGTGTTAAATACTCAAGATTCGCCGTCCCCCAAGAAGTCCCTCCCCTCTCTGGGCATAAACACTTCCTGACTTCTAACCAATGAGGTCTGAGCCTGGCTTCCTGTTAGAGGCGAGCACTTCTAGACAAAAGGCAAGTCTCCTGGTAAACATTTAACGAAGTATAGCTTTGAAATAATACCACAATAATGAATTAAAGATACAATGAAGATATAAACCTAACGGAAACATATGAACAGAACTATATGAAACAAACAGAATTATATGAAACTAAACAAAAGTATATAAACCTGAACTGACTATATTTAAGAAATGAATGAGCTTGATACATATCACTATATTCCTGAAATACCCTATGTTAAGAGTACATTTTAGATTAGTACTGAATGCTCTTAATAGTTTAGTAACCTAGTCTATGTATAAGTTTCCTAGCGTTTATCTTTATTCCATAATAACAAGAGTGTTTTAAGACATTTTAAGAAGGTATATCCAACGTAATGTTTTTAGAGTCATTAGACCCAAGCCTGAAATAAGATACTAGCCGTCTGTCTCGCACCTTCTGTGGGCTTCAAGGGAACTCAGAACAAAAGCATTTGCATCCTGTCCTGTAAGGTGTTGCTAGCTCAGACGTTAATAGCCCCTTTCAGTGAGAACATTCTAAATTAACTTCAAACCCAACTGCTTATAACCGTACCGACTATAGTTGAAAATAGACTTTAATTTTTGGTTCATTCATTAGAAAATACACGACATAAGCAACAGCATGCGCGTGCATCACGGCAGCAGAAGAACACCACCTCTCATAAGATGCAATGGAAAAGTTCTAACTGCACTCACGTGTAAAAAAATGCCCCATCAAACTTTCAGATGCTGTTTTTATCCCAGTGTGGAGGAAGAATGATTCAGATTTTTATTGTGATCTCTCGCCCTTGAAATATATAATCCCTGGTTTCTGTTGTTTGAACAATAATAGCAATTCAAAACAGAACGGGAGGTGCGCTCATGATCACGACAGCAGAGCCTATTTGTGCACGGCTGCACGCGCACCTGCAGCCCATCAAGTATAATTTATGCTTCGTCCCGCAATGGCACGCAGACCTACGCTCACAACAGTCGCATCTGCGATGCGATGTGAGCTTGTATATCAGCTGTTCTCTGTGTGCAATACTAGGGTGCACCTCACTAGCCAACTCACAAGAGGAGGTTGAATGGACTGAAACCAGCGCTCCCCAAAACAACAGGTTTGGAGATCTGTTGGGAATTGATTACATGAAACAGTCACCCGTGCACCCAGTCCCAATGTTTGTAAACAATTAATTGGTCTATTGGTTCAAAAATGGTTTAAGATTTGAAGCTTCAGTGATAGTGACACCTGCTGGTGAAATGTTAGACTGCAGTCAAATATTAGGCTGGCCTTCGAGGCTTTTAGACAAGTTTGTGTATAGGCTATACACACAGACTTTATGCAAATAAAGATTGATGTGTATTGTGTCATTATATGAATAAAATATACAAAGACTGAATATCTTGTTCTTTATACAAATAAAGATTGATGTGTATTGTGTTATGGCAAAGTGTGCTTGGGAAACAGGATGTGGCGGGGAAAAATGGCATAGGGTATGTTTGTGTAAGACAGTTTTTGGCTTTAGCCGGTTTCTTTTTTTGCTTACAACTTCTCCACATTTTGAGAAGACGCGCTCACTGGGTACATATGTGGCTGGCATGCACAGAAATCTCATTGCCAGTACATATATTTTTGTATGGCCAGTCCAGTAAACCATGGGGTCTTCTTTTTTTTCCAGTTGTGGATCTGTCATGTATCTCTGCACCTCCACTGTTGCATCTGCTGTGACATTCCTCGACATCCTTGCTTCAGAAGCATCCCGGTCCATAAGTGCCCACAGGTCCACATCTGAAAGACAAAACATAACATAACAGTAATTAGTACTAATTACTGACTGAAAGTTTACAATTTCTACATTTCACCTATTCATGAGTCTGCTAATAAAGTTGAATTGAATATTACCTGTGGCTGCGGATGATGGATTTCCTGCATATGCTGGTTGTGTTGATGTAGATGGCCGTTCTTCTGGTGGTGGTGCTGGTGCTTCTCTTATGATGCTTGCACATTCTCCCGTCAGTTTTTTGACTGCTTGCTGGGCAAGACCCGGACTAAGGAACCCTAGGGATTTTAACCTAGGGTCCAGCAGTGTAGCAAGGCTCGTTTTTGTTTGGGTCTCCACTCTCCAGGCCATCAAACTTGGTTTTCATCTTATGCATCAGGTTGTCTCCCAGTTGTTTTTCTGTGGTCTGCTGTGGTCTGTACTCCCAGTGATTTGAAACAGATTGTGAATCAACATATATTGGATTACCATTGATCCGGGGAGACTCTTTTCTTTAGACAATTCAACTGTTGCCATATAAAATGGGGCAAGGACTTTTATGCATGCAGCCATGGTTTCGTAATCATCCGAGGACAGCGGTGGCACATCATTTGGAACAGTGGAAAGAGTTGCCCCCACTGCCTGCCTCTCATCATACAGATGCTGGAACATGAGGTATAGGTGCTGTTCCAGCGAGTGTCCAACTCCTGCATCAGCTTCATGACTGGTTTGTTATTTGTCTTCTGCACTATTTCCAGCATCTCTTTAGCTCTAGTGCTGGTCTTGAAGTAAGTAACAACTCTTCGTGACCTTGTGCGCAGGTGTTCCAGGCCAGGTGTTGTCACTAGTGCCTTCTTCACAACTAAGTTCAGTGCATGTGCAAAGCAAATGGTATTCCGTTTCCCTAACAGTCTGACAGCAGCAACCATGTTAGACCCTGCATCTGTCACAATGGCTGTCACCTTATCAAAGATGCCCCATTCCACCATGAGAATCCTGAACAAATTGCAGATATTCTCATGTGTATGAGCTTCTGGGAATGGCAGCACTCCCAAAACCACTGTGGTCAGCTTAGCAGAGTCATCCACATAATGGGCTGCCAGATATGCATCCATATTCATGTAGGTCCACATATCACTGGTCAGGCTCACAGCCGCTACGCTCTCCATCACAGCCGTGGTCTTGGCCTTCTCCTCCTCATATCTGGCCACCTCCATCTGCTTCAAAGCCTTTCTGGATGGAAGAATATTTGTGGGATCAAGCAATCCCACAAACTCCTTGAATCCAGAGTCCTCCACGATGGAAAAAGGCTGGGAGTCTTTCACCACCATGTTCACAAGAGCCTCATCCAGCTCTTGCTTCCGGTCAGTTATTAAGACAGACAGAAATAAATATATTACAATATGTAAAATAAGGATTTATCTGAAATTTCATTTAAATGAAGCAGGGCTTGTGTCATGGAATATAGTCAATGTATATCAAGTGCAGTGTGATAAATCAATTATAATAATATAATAGCCTACCTCGACTGCCCTCCTGGTTAACAGGAGCTCCATGATTGGCATGCTTCACAGTGAACTGCCTCTTCATGGCGGAAGTATTCGCATGATACTTCAGCTCCGCAGCACACACCAAGCACCGAACCTGAAGAGAAAGGCATTTGATAAAAATTAAACCCAATCCATAAAGCTATATTTTTATGACAACAGGGCATATTTATTGAAATGTTTTTTTTAGTGTTAATTAGAAGCCACTGGTGTACAAGTTGGTGGTATAAGAGGAATCATATGGCTAAAGGCTATTATTAAGCAAACCTTGGAAGACACTGAGGAATTCTGAATCGCTGAACATATAGCCTTCAGTGATGCACCACATTCAAGCTGCAACAGATCCATCAGCCTCATGGAAACTGCACTCTGGGGTCGCTTCACAGTTGCTGGCCAAAGGCCATAACGGAGTAGTGTCGTGACTTCAGTTTCACATTTGCAAAATGTGAAACATCATGACACCTTCCTATGATTTATGAGAGAATAAGTGTGAGGTGTTTGTTTTTCATACTGGTCTTCCTTCTGCATGGACTATGATGGTCTACAAATGTTAAGTTAAGTACCTTGATGATCAAATACTTTAAGTACACGGTCAAATGACATTGGACATTGGTGGCCATCCTTCCTTGACCAATGCCATCTGAAGCCCTCAGGAACCTGCTGCTGAAATTCACCTGCTGTGGGCAGTTCAGAAACCCGTCCACCAGTGACACCATCGATTGGGAATCCAAGCCAATAGAAACTGCAGGCTTTATAGTCCTGAAAAGTTGCAATGGGAAAATGGAAGCCATCGTTCTCAAGATAATACATATCTACTTTTTCATAGCCTAAAACTCTCAGGGCACACCTAGCTATACGGTGTATAGGCCTATCTATATACATATACATACATATGTGTGTGTGTGTATATAATATATACAGTATGTGTATATATATATATATATATATATATTCATCATTCAATATTTTGAACTAAAGTTCATGGTTCCAAAAAATGTTCTTTTTCGTTCTTTCTTTTTTGAATTATTATTATTATTACAACAGTACCACAGCCCATAGCCATATAGAACCTCAGACTTTATTGAATAAAAAAACTTTGGGGGATTTAATAATACAAAAATAATTCCTTTAAAAAAAATTGTGAAAGCTGCATTATTTTATTGTGAAGGGTCTCAGTTCTCACAGCCTGCATATTTCCATGTGCTGAAAATAGCTGATCGACAAGCTCACAACGCGTTGCGTCCGCAACGCGTTGTGAGCTTGTAAATCAGCCATTTTCAGCATGGAACACGTGTACGACGAAGAATAAATCAGGCATCACTGCGCTTCTGTGGAGGGAGGGAGTCGGGAGATATATTGTGTTGGCCGAACGAGGCGATCATGTATGGACAGTTGGACAGCTATTTTTCGTGGCACATTATGTTTAATCACAACAACGTCACGTTTACTTTACCTCCTCAGTGTTTGGGTCGGAACATGTAGGACTGTATGTGTCTGCTGTCTACGTGCATATGCGCGAAATGTAGCGTCTTCTGGATGCATCTCTTTTGCATTAACATTTCAATGGCCGAGGGTAGTTAGAGTCTATTGTTCCGTCGTTATCGCACGTCTAATGGTTAGACGTGTGACAACAACAACGACGCAACAATAGGAAGCCTGCAGCCCAGTAGCTATAATATTGCTTTCGGGGGAGGGTTAGTGTTATTTTCGGTCAAAGCAGGCGGCACACCTGGACACATCAAACGGCACAGTAAAGTGCCGCGGCACACAGGTTGGGAAACACTGTAGTAGACAACCACGTCTCCTCCAATACACATGAGGAATTCCTAAATTTCACCTGACATTGGGGAGTTTATCTGGGAGGATGTGATGAATTCATATTAATCCTAGATCATCGCTTCAATTGTATGGTGCACCATGCAATAACAAATTATTCTCTTTGCTTAATACAAATAATTGGTGTACAAAATGAGCGGAATTTGTCTAATTTGTGCACCCACTTCTTTACACCTGTAAACCTGTGATGTGACAATGTTGGGTGATTCTGGGTGATACAAACCTCCCATTTTTCAAGTGTATGCGCCACAGTAGTGCTCTGATGAACCCTCTGGACACAGACGGAACAGAAGTACACGTCAACGCCACAGTCACTGCACTTCCATAGCTCAATGTCATCAGTGAGGGAAACACTGCACCCTCTGCAGGCTCTCTCATCTGGAGGGCAAAGAAGTTCAGCGCTCACACTGAGGAGTATTTGCCTAATTGATTGCCATGCCTCCACAGTGGTGCGCTTCTCTTCTTGACTGGTGCTGGCTGGTTCGTCTTCTGGGTGGAAGTCGTCTGATGGGTGGAAGTCATCTGATGGGGACAAGCAGGAGCTTAAAACTGGTGGCTGCTTCTGGGACAAGGGGGTCTCTCGTCTCACAAATGAGCGTTGTGTTTGTGTCCTTCCTCTAAGTGGAGTGTATTTCACTCGGACACAAGCTTTGACCTTTCTTGTTCGAACCATATTGACCAGACTAATGCATTAGGGGGCAAAATCAGGAATGTAAGTGGGGCAAATATGTAGGCCTATAGAATAAAAAAATACTGAATACTGAAACAGTTTCAGGGTACCGACTAATGTGTTTACCATACAATTGCCACTTTGTAAACATGAGAAAAACCTTACTATCATTTTGCATCATTATGTGCAAGTGTTTAAATTATTGTGACAACAGTTAGCAATGCCAACTCTGCTATAGGCCAGGGTAGCCCCTTCGGGACCCTATATCAGTGGTTCCCAAAGTGGTCCTTAGGAGTTCCACGGGGTACCCAGCTATGATACTTAATTGGAATCAAATGGACCCCGGACCCTAACGGGAGTTAAATTAACATCGGTTTTACAATATAAATTGGGGGTAGAAATGCCATTCAATGGGGGGTCTGTAGACTAATGCATGTCAAACTGGGGGTCCTCGGAATTAAACTGGTTGAGAATTTCTGCTAGAGCCATACAATCTGCTCTTAGATTGTGGAATAGTTGCCTGGCTAGTATGTCTGGCTCAGAGTTTAGTCCTATGGTCACTGGCCCAGCAACAACAATAGGACTTCCGGAGGTTCCGGTGGCAGGAACTCTTCAGAATAAGAGTATCCTTATGTGGCTTGTGTCAGTCCATTATTATTTCTATCAATATTAAAGCTGCTGTAAGCAAAAATATGTCAACATTTTAATGACTTTTTTATTTTTTTTGGTTTTCAGACAGCCAGCAATGAGAACGCTCTGCAAAAAAAAATGTTGTCTCTGTGACACATCTAGGGGCCAAAGATGTTCCTAGAAGCTTTGTCATTGATCGAAAAAAACCTGGTCGCAATGACTAACCAATCAGGAAGCAGAAAGGCAAATCGACCAATGACAAAGCTTCTCGGAAAATCTTTGAATGCAGATTGCGGCCCCTAGATGTGTCGTTCTACCCATTGCTGGCTGTCTGAAATCCAAAAAGGATTTTTGGATTTTTGGCCATGTCGCGAAACATGGCCAAAGCATTTCTGGGGGTCCCCAGCCAAAAACGTTGAGAACCCCTGCTCTAGGGGGTAAAAAGCACTGTTTTATTTATTTATCTGAGAATCTTAATTTCCCTCTATGTCTAACATAGAAATCTACACTGCTGATATACATAAATAATACAAAAGGCATATTATATTCCTTAATCAAATTTGGTATGTATTTAAATTTTCATTGAAAATAATTAGTAACGAAAGACAGTCATCCTGCCCCATCCGTTCGGGGCTCCAGTGGGATCATTGTGCTGAGGAGCCGGTTGTATAGCACCGGGGAAAGTATACCAGGCCTGTGACCCCCCAGGGCACCTGTGGAGAGGATAGACGAATTTAATTAACATTAAAAACATGGCTCCAGACATCCCAAAACAAACTAGTCAGGCCTTACTTATACAACCCACCTTACGCCTGTTCATTTCTGCTAGGTCGGAATTGCCGAATAATTCTTGCAAATAAGTTATCACTAAATGCCAGGCGAGGCGTTGTCACTAGTGCCTTCGTCACAACTAAGTTCAGTGCATGTGCAAAGCAAATGGTATTCCGTTTCCCTAACAGTCTGACAGCTGCAACGATGTTAGACCCTGCATCTGTCACAATGGCTGTCACCTTATCAAAGATGCCCCATTCCACCATGAGAATCCTGAACGAATTGCAGATATTCTCATGTGTATGAGCTTCTGGGAATGGCAGCACTCCCAAAACCACTGTGGCCAGCTGAAGAGAGTCATACAATTTAGGCATTTAGCAGACGCTCTTAATCCAGAGCGATTTACATTAAGCAATAACAAAAAGCATGGCATACATCACATGTATAAAAAGTATTTCATCATGAATCATGCGTAAACTAAGAACGTAACAGTGGAGTATCTATGTAAACTATCCATACTATACTATATAATATATTATACATGTGTACTATAAAGTGCTATGACTACATAAAGTGCAATTCTAGAGCTGTCTACATAACAAGCTATAAGTCTGTTTAAAATACTATCTAAGTCTACATAATGTGCTATCTAAGGGGCTAGGCTAGGGCAAGTGCTACGGGCCATGGTGGAGTCTGAAGAGGTGGGTTTTCAGACTACGGCGGAAGATTGGGAGTGAGGCTGCAGTTCTGACTGCAATGGGAAGTGCATTCCATAGTTTTGGAGCCAGAAGGGAGAAGAGTTTGGGACGTGTGGAGCGTTGTCCCGGCGTTTTTAGTGAAGGTACCTCCAGCTTCCCTGCGTTGGCTGATCTGAGTGAGCGGGAGGGTTTGTAGGGTACGATCATACTTGTGAGATATGGGGGGGCCATGCCTTTGGTTGCTTTGAATGCAACGATGAAATTTACCAAGGTAAATTATATTTACCTTGGTGAAACATGGGTTAGATGACAAAAGGTTTCTGATGACGCTCTTAAAGGATTTTGGCCTAGACTCTTGAGACACGAATTCTTCCAGTCTGCCCATCAACTGACTAAAGGTGAGCATCATGTCGGGGGAGTCTTGTAAGATGAACGTGATTGGTACCACGTAGGTTCTGGACTTGAAGATTTCTCTGTAAGACAGGCGAGGTCCGTGGTTTTCAGACATCTTGACTTGTTGTATCATCCACATAATGGGCTGTCACTGCCAGATATACATCCATATTCATGGAGGTCACTGGCCAGGCTCACAGCCGCTACGTTCTCCATCACAGCCATGGCCTTGGCCTTCTCCTCCTCATATCTGGCCACCACCATCTGCTTCAGAGCCTTTCTGGATGGAAGAATATATGTGGAATCAAGCAATCCCACAAACTCCTTGGATCCAGAGTCCTCCACGATGGAAAAAGGCTGGGAGTCTTTCACCACCATGTTCACAAGAGCCTCATCCAGCTCTTGCTTCCGGTCAGTTACTAAGACAGACATAAATAAATATATATATATATTACAATATGTAAAATAAGGATTTATCTGAAATTGAATTTAAATGAAGCAGGGCTTGTGTCATGGAATATAGTCAATGTATAACAAGTGCAGTGTGATAAATCAGTTATAATGATTTATTACATGGCTTGGTTGAATGCTTGATTCTGATTGGTCAATCGCTTAATTCAGCGGTGAGTTATCTCATGATAATGACCGCTCCGCTGTATAATGACCGCTGCCTAATCAAACCCTCTGAGCACCACCAGCTGCGCCCCGCTTGATTTACTGCCGTTTCCAACATAACAGCCATGTAAACACACACACTAGTGACACACAATGTAATTTACAGCTAAACATTGCTCTTAAAAATGTTTTTGAAAACATTTGAGCGAGAAATAGACGAAGCAGGACCCCAAAATGGATTCTATTTGATCAACTCACTTCCTTGTTTTCCGACAGTGCTGCAGCCCTGCAGCTGGGCAGACGCAGCCAGCGCGAACTTATGGAATACTTTTTGTGTTGTGTTTTGGGTCAATGTATTCATTTATGTTAGTTAGCCATGTAATAAGCGGGATAATATCTGGCTAGGTGGTCATTGTCGGGATATAATTCACCTTCAGGGAGTGTAACCACCTCGGCTTCGCCTCGGTGGTTAAACTCCCTGTCGGTGAATTATCTCCCGACAATGACCACCTAGCCAGATATTATCCCTTACATAATAGCCTACCTCGACTACCCTCCTGGTTAACAGGAGCTCCATGATTGGCATGCTTCTGCAGTGAAGTGCCTCTTCATGGAGGAAGTATTACCATGATACCCATGATACCGAAGTATTCCCATGATACATGCACCGAACCTGAAGAGAAAGGCATTTGATAAAAATTAAACCCAATCCATAAAGCTTGTCATAAAAAAAAATACAAAAAAAAAATAAACAAACATTTATTTACACACACACACAGTCTATATAATTACTTTACTTACTTTGCATACAAGCACCCCACACGATGTCGCATCTCTTTTGTCGAGGATGAGGGACTGTCTCACACTGCCACCGTGGAATGGTGCCACCGCCTCTCATCTTTTGCATATAAGCTCTGAAGAATAAACAAAACTGTTTGTTACGTGCACATCAGAAACCATTGAACATATTTACAATGAAGCACAATACATCTTGGATTTACATGCCTTGTTGCAATTTTCACATTGTTTCACCATTCTGAGGTGTAGCTGACATTGGGTCCACAAAAATGCTCTTGTTGGCTCTGGGAAACATGACCTTCAGCACATAGGATACTGAAAGAGTGGCACTCGGAAATAGTTCGTAATAGTAATGGACAGTAATGGTGAGCAGGCAAGGCCACCGGCCAGGCTGACCACAGAATAGGCAGAGGCAGAGGAATTCCTTTTCAGGCTTTTAATAGGGGTGTGTGGTACACACGATGTGTGCTGTACAAAGGAAACAAATATACAATATTTGGCATCAATAAACAATCAAACAAATCATAAATAGCCGGTCAATCCATATTCAAGATTGTCAATAAGTAAAAAATCATATTCATAATAATCAAATCAGATATCATGTAATACTTAAAGCATCAAATAAGACTTACTTAAATATGAGAACTATATAACTATGTTAAATAATCAATCCGTAATAATAGGGATATAAATAAGCATCAAGTTCACATATGACATATATAAACATACATATAAATATAATATGTCAAATATATATAAACATGATGCCCAATTAGGCAGGCCAAACACTAGCAGGTCTGATTAGTTCACATTCCTGTTCCCATAAACCAAAGGAAATAAACTTAAGGCACTGCTTATCCTTTCATACAACAAATAAACAGGTGTGAATTCAACAGCTCAGTCAGTTGTGGAGTCCATAATATGGTGGCACATTGTCCTTTGAATGTGTTTGTTCACCCCCGCTGTAGGGGAGAACAAACAGTGGCTAGATGATCCACTATTCAGGTTAGGATGCAAAGGTTTGCAACTTACGTTGAGTTTGACGCACACAGTTCTGAGGTTGGAGAGAGATGGTTTTCTGGAGGTTGGTGGACAAGAGGCTGGTGTGGTGATCTAGCATGCATGAATGACTGAGTGCAGCTAGTCCTATTTGTAGCCTCCCACACCTGTGTGCGGTGAGCAAGCTGCCAGCCACTCACCCTTGATTGCTTGATTTAAGTGAACAAGTGTACAACTCAGTCAATTTACTTTAGTTCCAATGTGTTCAGTAGTTTCAGTAGTAAAGTAGGCTACAAGTTTACAACTCAGTAACTTTTAGTTCCAATGTGTTCAGTAGTTTTCAGTAGTAAAGTAGGCTACAAGTTTACAACTCAGTAACTTTTAGTTCCAATGTGTTCAGTAGTTTTCAGTAGTAAAGTAGGCTACAAGTTTACAACTCAGTCAATTTCCTTCCTCTGGTGGAATTTTGACTTTACTTACAGTACGGTTGAAATTGAAAAGTGAGAGCCCATTCATAGAAAGAGACTCAACACTCGGCTATACATTCATTTAACGTATGGAGGATAGTAGTATTATGGTCTCTAGTGCTCGACGAAGACTTGCCCGACGATGCTGCCCGACGTGTGTGTCCAATGTATGTAAACGCAAAGTTTGTACGTCAGCCCACGTGTCCATACATACGATACGATCTGGCTGTGACCTCCTCGTTGTTTCCCAAATTTTATCACAAGCCTCCTCCTGGTCTGGGGGAAAAAACTAAGGCAAAAGGTTGGAGGGCTGCGACAATTTAGATAAATTCCTCTTTATACAAAGGCTCAATGTTCCTCCTCGGACACCTCCGGAAGAGGGACTATCCTGGCAACAGGGCGGAGATAAGTCCGGTTCTTCACCTGGACCTCAACAGTTCGGACGCGACCATCACGACCAGGGATGGTCTTCGTGACCCGGCCGGTTGGCCAGGAGGCACGAGGCAATTGGGGGTCCACGATCATGACCACTCGACCTTCGGTCAGGTTGGGTGTTTCCTGTCTCCATTTCCCCCTCTGTTGAAGACTCGGAAGGTAATCTTGCACGAATCGAGCCCAAAAGTGGTCAGCCAAGATCTGGCTGTGCTGCCAGCGGCACTGGCCGATGAGATGGTGGTCTGCATAGATAGCCTGAGGAAGTGAGGCATCCTTTCGGCCCATCAGCAGGAGGTTTGGGGTGATTGGATCAGGGTCAGCGATATCTGAGGAGAGGTAACCAAGGGGCTTGGAATTCAGTATTCCCTCCACTTCTATGAGAACTGTTCGCCAGACAGTCTCACTGCAGGTCTGGTCACCCAAGACGACTCTCAGGGCCGTCTTAACGGATTTGATCTCCCGTTCCCATGTACCTCCGAAATGCGGTGCACCCGGAGGGTTGAATTTGAAGGAGATCTGGTGGTCAGATGGTCCTGAAGCTGAGGCTCCATCGTTCTGAAAGCTTCCTCTAGCTTTGTTTCTCCTGCTCGGAAGTTGGTACCACAATTGGCGAGGACCTCGAAGGGGGTCCCCTGTCTGGAAATGAACCGTCTCAGGGCCATTAAGAAGGCTTCAGCATCCATACTCTCCAGTAGATCCAGATGGACACATCTGGTCGTCAGACACTTAAACAGGATGCCCCATCGCTTCTCTAATCGTCGGCCGATCTTGATGGTGAAGGGCCCGAAGCAATCAACTCCCGTCGACCAGAAAGGAGGCTTGTACAGGCGGAGACGGGCTGGTGGTAAATCTGCCATCTTGGGTACCACTGTGCCGGCTCTCCATTTCTGACACTCCATACAGGCGAACTGATGCTTGCGAATGGCCCCTCGTCCTCCAATTATCCAATACTTCCGTCTGAGTTCACCATAGACTCTCTCCGGTCCCGGGTGGAGGAGATTGGAGTCGTAACTCTTGATGAGTAGCCTGGTCGATGGGTGTCTGGAGTCAAGGACGATGGGATGAATAGCATCGGGGTCCAAGTCCTCAGCCTGCCTCAATCTTCCGCCAACTCTGATCAGCTAAAGGGCTTGGTCGTACTCAGGAGCCAGAGAGATGAGACGGCTATCCTTCAACACCTCCTTCCCTGCCTTTAGAGCTTTCAAGTCATCAGGGAAGCTGCTCGCCTGAGACTGCTGGAACTGGAATGTCTCTGCAGTGATAGATGTTGAGGGAGCCACCCCGTCAACACTGTCCCGTGTAGCAGCAATCAGCTCTTCCCAAGTGTGGAAATCTTCAGGGTTGGGGAGGGCATTGGTTGGTGCGGAGGAGATGTGATAATATCGGTAGGATTTCCTCAGCTCCGAGTGCTCATCAGACAACGGAAGGGAGGCAGACAGATGGGCTGGCCATCTCTCTTCTGGTTCCCTCAAGAAAGGTGGTCCAGCAGTCCAGCGACTGGGTTCAGTGAGTTGTTGGAGTGTTTTCCCACGTGTGATGTCATCAGCGGGATTCTGTGGGCTGTTGACGTATTTCCAGTCATCGACGTTCGTCAACTCCTGAATCTCTGCGATACGTGTCCCAACGAATACTTTATACCTGCAGGATTCGGACTTGAGCCAGGTGAGTACGGTGGTGGAGTCACTCCAGTAAGTGACCTTCTTTATTGGCAAGGTGAATTCGGCCATTAATGTAGTGGCCAGCTGGGCACCCGACAGGGCGGCACTGAGCTCTTGTCGGGGCATGGATGTTTGGCGCCTTGGGGTGACCCGAGACCTTGCCATGATGAAGGAGACATGAAGGTTGCCATCTTCATCTGCCACACGGAGGTACGAGACGGCGCCATATGCCCGTTCAGACGCGTCACAGAACACGTGGAGTTCATACCTGGACCCGGGTCGGTCAGCACCTGGTGGCACATAACACCTCGGCATTTGCACCTTCTCGATCCCGGATAGCTCCGACTCCCAAGATGTCCATCGCTCCACAAACGCAGCCGGATGGATGGGTTCATCCCAGTCTCTCTTGGTGTGCCACAAGTCCTGGACTAGGACTTTGGCTCGAGTTTTATAGGGAAGAAGATAGCCGAGTGGGTCATATTGGCTGGCTAGGGTCCGGTATATGCCACGTAGCGTGGGGGTCTCAGTATCCAGAGTGGAGCGGTGCCGGTAGCCCAGAGTATCTGGAAGGCAGCTCCATCTCAGTCCTAGAGTGGACTCTTGAGGGTCAGTGCCCGATTGGGAGAGCCATAGGTCAGTACTGCTCGACCAGGCTTCTGGTGGAAGGTGCTGGACAACTTCTGCTGCATTGCTAGCCCACTGGCGCACCTCAAAGCCTCCTTTGGCCAGGATACAGCGGACTTTGTCCAGGAGGGCTTTGGAGTCGGCCGTGGACGGTAGGCTCTTTAGGCAATTCTATTCTGATTGCTTGATTGGCAGTGAGTCTCCATGGGCCTTTTGACAGATACATTAATACTTCAAAATATTTGTTGTAAATATAGTTGCATAATTTGCATTCATTAAAGTTTACTTACTGTCACACTCTGCCTAGTGTGGATAGTGCTAGGCCGGAAGGCACAGGTTGCAAAATAGCCAAAAACAGGAAAAATACTGAATAATACTCAAAATAGCAAGTCGGAGTCCTTAAAAGAAAGTGTTTTATTCACCTTTAACACGCATAAATCCAAAGATAAAAAAATAAACAAAAGTATTTACAACAGAACCAGAAAGATTGGCCTGGGTCTCAAACCTCCACAGTCCTACCTTGACTGATCTATCTGGCAGTGGCAGGTCTCCCTACTTATAGGCTAAGCCCCTCCCACTGGACCATACCAAATCTTAATTGAATCCACAATTACACCAGTTCAATACACTATGTCCAGATACATTACATTTCTTAATACACATTGTGTCACACATTACTCAATATAAATTATCCCCATAATATAATTAAAGATAAGTGTCTCTATACATACATAATCAAGTTGGTGTGTTCCCCACACAAACCCAGTTAGTATGCTCCCTACCCTGGAGCCAATTAGCAATCAATTAATCAGACACCACACAATATACATAAAGTCATAAAGTCACAATAACAAATATCACTGAAACATAAATAATAATTCAAACTTTAACCATTCAGTCTCAGTGGCAGGCTGAACTGCCACACTTACTACTAGTGTGTGGTGGCCATCTTTGCACACTTCCATGATTGCATATGCCATGGAACTCCGTCTGCGCTGGTCCCTCTTTCTCTTGTGAGCTAAAGAGACATTAAAAGGCATTTAGGGCCAAAAGAACATTGGCAAGACTTGTCAAATAGTGTGTGACTATATGCCTGAATATGCATGAATGGAATATGTACCGCCTGTTGGACAGACCTTTAACAGTGAGTGAAGCTACATGTAGTCCAGTAATAATGTAATTTGACATGAAACTAATTGCAAAAAAAAATTCAATAAATCCTGAACAGAACAAAAGTGGAATTGTCTGAGGGAAAAAAGTGGAATTGTCTGAGGGGAAAGTTTAGAAATAGTCTGTACAGTATGGCCACCATAGACATCCTATATAAGGCAAATATTTCCTATATTTCCTTTAACACTAGCGCGTCGGAGCGGTCTGGCTGACCGATTTTGAAATTTTGAAGTGGATTTTCTTTGCCCATGAAGTCCTGAGAAAGTTCCCCTTGCATGACTTTTTCTAAATGTTCGATTCAAACCATCTCTGTTTTTTTTTTCCATCTGAAACGTTTTGGAAATATGATTTTAGACATAATTCTACTACAAAGTCTGCTCTTTTTCGGTCCGTGGGACCGCTCTTAGACTCCTCACCCTTTCTCCCCCGCAAGCAGTGATGTTCACACCTCCCTCCCGGCTGGAGACGGGCATTGTTCAAGCTAATGTGTCATTTGCATTCCAACTACTTCCACATGTATAGGCAAACTTACATTACAAATGTACTCACAACATAAACTAAATGTTGTTTTAGATGTTATATTTGTTATATGCGGTTTGCAGAAATAACAATGTCTGACTTTATTTTTCTCGAATGACTCGATGACTCGACTCGAGTCCGAGATTTGACGACTTGCAACTCGACTTGGATTTAAGGGTAAAAACTTGAGACTCGACTTGACTTGGAAGACAATGACTCCAGACTCGACTCGACTTGAGACAAGCTGACTCGAACAACTTAAGTAACCGGCCTGTCCGGCCATTCACTGTTATAAATGCAGGTTTCATGTAATCATGTTGGGTCAAATTGATATTAAACTGCGTGAGCCACGCATGTTTTACACAGTTGAACAATAAGCTTGTACGTCGGGTGCAAACTTCCTTTCCTACTTTCCTCTTACCTGTCTTGTTTTATTGTTCCAAATAAATTATTCCATTTGAAAAGTCCTTAATTCAGCAACA
Source organism: Electrona antarctica (assembly GCF_951216825.1). Classification (NCBI taxonomy): domain Eukaryota; kingdom Metazoa; phylum Chordata; class Actinopteri; order Myctophiformes; family Myctophidae; genus Electrona; species Electrona antarctica. The sequence continues at coordinate 427,456 of NC_136794.1, forward strand.
GCTTCCAACAACAACAACAACAACAACAACACAAGACGCTAACTTAAGTTGTGATCATCAAAAAAAATCATCCACAGCTGAACATGGGGAGTTGACGACGCGGTCGCGTTGTCTCTCACTCTATCGCCTGTAGTCAATTAAACATCGTTAAGCTTCCCAACGTCTTTAACAAACTACACTACAAGTACAACAGAACATTTTGATTTCCTATACAGAGCTTAAAATGAACTGAGACAAAATGTGTGGCAGTGATTGACATGAGGTATTTATTTTTTCCTTAAGACAATTTAATGCAGACACAGGCCTGTACTTCTGTGTCTGAATGGGAAAGTCTTATTTCTTTATTTTCCCTTTTTAATTGTCACAATAATAATAATATATTATTATTATTATTATAATTATTATTATTATTATATATGTTTTATTTTGTATTCTTTTTGTACTTGCTTTAGGCCTGTCTGTGCATGGGCAGGGCATCAGTATTATATTCATATAATTAGACTGGATATTGTGATTTTACATATTGTAATTGGCATAAGTTTGATATTGGCATAAGTGTTCTTTTCCTGTTTTTTGAGTGGTGCAACCACTATAGACAGCTATGTGTGACTTGTGTGTGTGTCTGTGTCCCTGTATCCGAGCACGGAAATAGCATAATTATTGTCACCACCATCAAGTGTCACTGTTGTGCAGCCTAACACACAGACAGAGGCCAGGGAGGAGAGCTTGTACAGTACAGTACAGTACAGTACAGTACAGTACAGTACAGTACAGTACAGTACAGTACAGTACAGTACAGTACAGTACTCGACAATCTTGTGACTCGACCCGACTTGACTTGACATAACCTTGTGACTCGACCCGACTTGACTCGACCCGACTTGACTTGACATAACCTTGTGACTCGACCCGACTTGACTCGACAACCTTGTGACTCGACCCGACTTGACTTGCCATAACCTTGTGACTCGACCCGACTTGACTCGACAACCTTGTGACTCGACCCGACTTGACATAACCTTGTGACTCGACTTGACTTGCCCACAACAGAAAAACTTGAGACTTGCTTGAGACTTGGACCAAATGACTTGCTACTCGACTCGGACTCGGATCGGAGAGACTCGTGCAATTGTCTGCGTATTGTTTCCACCAAACGCATAGCTCAATAGATATAAATACATGTTGACTATACACGCCATCTTTATAGCATAATTATGTAAGGTGGTGAAGGAATAATAAAGTTTATAGCATGGTCTGTTTGACCCGACCGACATTTCCTTTCCTTGGAGCGAGAATGCTTGCCAATGCGCGATTCCAAATAAAAATGACAGTGTTTGAAATCAGTCCAACCCGATAGACGTCCAGGACTTCTAAATGTTTTGTCAGTCAGAAGAACAGTTCTGTCCGTCCTTCTTTGTCTGTAAACTTTTCTGCACGCGACCAGTGGAACTGCATGATTTCCACGCATCACGGCTCTCTTTTTTTCTCTCTCCCTCTAAATGTTCATGGATCCAAGTAACTGACGGTGAGGTATGCGGAAGTGCATTTTAGATAACGCTGTAGCACTATTTGTGGCGGTGATGCGTCACATGACTTGATCTATCCTATGGTGTATATATAAACTGTGCTGCTGCTACGGACCTCTCTGCTGGCACAATCAATCAAATATATATAAATTACATCGATCATAGGCGGCGGGTATGTAAGGCTAGGCCAGGCTTAGCCTTCCCAAAAATTATGCTGGGTATTTTTAAAATATATATAGGCTAATATATGTGCGCAGCATTATATAGAAGGCTAGCCGATCCCAAACTCCCAACTCCTTTGTCTGTAAACTTTTCTGATTTGCACGCACGCACGCACGGCTCTTTCCTTTTTTTGGCACAATCAATCAAATATATATTAATTACATCGATGTTCCCCCCTCTATATAAAAATGACAATACATAACTAATGTCGTATTTCGTCTGACTCTGAGCAATGTGCCTGGCTCTGGCTGTTACAATAACGTGTGGTAGCCTATTTTATTGGCTCAATACAAAGTCGGACAGTGTTTGCTGCGCAAGGGTATTCAATATAGCGCTCACACCGTCACTATAATTATAGTTTGGTAAACTGAAATAAAAAATAAAAAATTACTTGAGTTGTCCTGTCGAGTTGAAACTGCTGCCTTGAATTAGTTGGAATGTAACATTTAGAAGACAATGGCAAGCCGTCAACAGGTGCAGAGAGAGGTGTGAAGATTAGACGAGTGGGGGAGAGAATGGCCAATCAAATAGCACGAAAAACACGGTCAGCCTGACCGTTAGCCGTCATAGTTTGCCCGCCTCACACTGCGCGAGGTATCTGCCCTCTCTAGGGCACCAAGTGTTGATGCTGACACATCCGGAGCCTTTACAACAGCTGAGTTTAGAGCGGCCATCGACAACCTCAAACAAGGCAAGTCCCCGGGGCAGGATAACATCCATCCAGAGTTCATGATCCATCAGAGCGAGACAACATCTACCTGGCTCTGCTCCTTTTTCTCGTCTTGCTTCCAGAAGTCCAAGCTGCCGAAGACCTGGCGCCGTGCTGCTGTTATCGCCCTGCTGAAACCAGGCAAAAGTGCGGAAGACCCCAAGGCCTACAGACCCATTTCGCTGCTCTGCGTGCCATTTAAATTACTAGAGAGGCTGATCCTCAGTCGCATAGAGCCAGTAGTAGACCCACAGCTCCCCAGGGAGCAGGCTGGTTTCCGACGGGGCAGGTCAACGGTGGACCAGGTGACTCTACTCACCCAGGACATTGAGGACAGCTTTCAGGCCAATGAGAAAGCTGGAGTAGTGTTGCTTGATTTAACGGCCGCATATGACACTGTCTGGCTCCGTGGACTTCACCTGAAGCTGTTAAGGACAATTCAAGACCGGCATATGGTGAAGTTCATAATGGAGATGCTGTCCAACCGCAGCTTCATCCTCAGGACCAGCGACGGCAAGAGAAGCAGATTGAGGAGATTGAGAAATGGGGTGCCACAGGGGGCTGTCCTCTCACCACTGCTATTTAACATCTACATCCATGACATTCCGGAGACAAAATCCAGGCAATATGGTTACGCTGATGACCTAGCAATCAATTACACGCCGTACGGCCGTAGTTTTCAATAAAAAAGGTATTTTAATCCACTGTCCATACTCTGTCTCGGAATCCGGCATCCATCTTGGATTTCTCTCCATTGTAAATGTACAACAGCGCCCCTAGCGGCCAGGGTTCACCAGCCAGGAGAAGAAGCTGCCCCAAAAAGATGGATCTTCATTCTGTAAACTGATGGTGAGAATTAAGCTTGCCCTCCTCCCACCATAAGAATCTTAAATAGTCTTGATCTTCAGGTTTGACGTGGAACTGATGAAAAGTATCGTTATGGCAAAAATGCATATTAGTTCATTACAAATGAGTATTCATTATTTAAAACATTTCGGCACACGCTCATTCGCGCGCGCAGTGTGCCCAGGCAGATAGTCCCAGGCCAAGCTAAAAATAAATTCCTGCATACACCACTGCCACTGACGTTAGCATCGAGTGTGATACTGGACGGCGCCATCTTGAAGATTCAAGATTCACGATTTCTTTATTTGTCATTTTGTTTTCCGACTGCAAGCAGCCTTAGGAAAAACAAATCTGTCCCTAAACCGGGAGAAATAATGTTGCTTGCTTACCTCGCTATGATTACGATAAAGTCGCTGGATAATCCCTCCCTCACGTTGATATTTTAAACGACAGGCATGTTGAAGTCAGACATTTGGATTGGATGGTTGGATTAGCTATGACGTTTCCACACGTCCTATGGTCTAAATGGGTTAAAAGACAGCACAGACCCATACGAGAATAAAATATCAAGTGCAAAAACAATCTCTGAAATTTAAAAAGTCCTAAAAACGACTGTGATTCATATCATAATATTCATATAATATCACATGTTTTTCTGTGTGTGGTGTGTGTGTGTGTGTGTGTGTGTGTGTGTGTGTGTGTGTGTGTGTGTGTGTGTGTGTGTGTGTGTGTGTGTGTGCAGGAACAGGGTGAATGACCAGATTGTGGAGGTGGGCGGAGTCAGGCTGGTGGGCGTGTCAGCTGTTTGTAGCCACGGTGCTGAAGAACTAACCTGACTCCGCCAGATGGGGCAGCAGAGAGTACACTGGGTTCCCCCCTCCTGCTCCCATCTGGGAACTCTCAGGCAGACTTGATGCCCGGCCACAAAACGGCCTGGCCAATCAGCAGCAGCTAGAAGCTAGAAGCTGCTGCTAGAAGCTGCTAGAAGCTGCTGCTGATTGGCCAGGCCTTTTTGTGGCCGGGCATCAAGTCTGCCTGAGAGTTCCCAGATGGGAGCAGGAGGGGGGAACCCAGTGTACTCTCTGCTGCCCCATCTGGCGGAGTCAGGTTACTGAAGAACACCTCTGGGCTACATGCACACACACACTCACACACACACACACACACACATGCACGCACACACACGCATGCAAACACGCCACACAACCTGAACTTTGAACATTCAGTGGATTTTCTATGTGGTCTGGGCTTTTCTCGGTGTGTTCTGAAGCCTTTTGAGCTGCAATGAATTGAATTGTTATGTCATAATATATGGGATTTGTTTGACTCTTACATCACAGTCCACAAGCAAATCATCTTGTTTGAGCCTAATTATGCAGAAAACCCCAGAGCACAGAAACCTACTGAATGTTAAAAGTTCAGTCTTTTTCGGGTGCAATAGGGCTTGCAAACCTCGCACCTTTGGTATGCAAATTCGGGGGGTGCACCATTTTGGTTGTGATGAGTCACTACTATACCTGGCCAATGGATAGGCATACAGTGGTGGGAAAAGTACTCAATTGTTTTACTTAAGTAAAGGTACCAATACTGCAATTTAAAACTACTCCGTTACAAGTAAAAGTATGGAATTGAAAATGTACTTGAGTAAAAGTACAAAAGTATCGGCATCAAAATGTACTTAAAGTACTACAAGTAAAAGTACTCATATTACAGGGCCAGCAGACCACCATGGCCCATCACCATTACTTTTTTTAACCAATATTGATAACATCCTGCTTCTCAAGACCGATACCGGTAACTGATAATAAATTCAAATATATATATATATAAAAAATTATAATGTATATTAATCTGTGTAGTATTAGCACACCTGAAGGTAACAAATACTAGTAGTGGGCAAAGATGGATTTAACATAGCTTTGACTTAACCAAATACAGTATATCATTATTCATTATCATGACTATTAAAACAAAACCCAGAATAATTCTGACTGAATGAACATATTTATTATTTCAAGTCCTATGATGACACTGTTTTTCCCCCAAGCAGAACTAAAAACCTATGGGTGCTTTGTCACTCAAGAAAATAAAATGGACAATAAAAATATAGTAGCCTATAGCCTACCCTATTTATACTAGGGACTTTCTGAGAAAGGCACTTCTCATTGAGGTTTTTACACACTAAAAACACGAGTGTTCATTTAACTCTGACTCAGAGTTAAATTAACTACTGAGGTTACTGAGAGTGTACAGGAGAGGTGCGCGAACGCATCCGCAATGTATTGTGACAGATGAAGAGAGCAAGAGACTCTCCGAATCATATCTCCGCTTTGAAATTGTTTCTACGAAATAATTACTTTATGACTCTCAGAGTCACAGTCACGGTTACTCGATCTGTCCCAGACTAGTCGCTGTCCCAGTCAGAAGCAGAAAGCTAACGCATGAAGCTTAGCTAACAGGTAACATTGCCTGGAAGGCTGGAATGCCTTCAGAGGAAAATCAACAGCAAACGCATCGATTATGTCAGTAATGTCACATCACCACATCGATGCAGAATCATGCACGTGTGTGTGTGTGTGTGTGTGTGTGTAAAGTAAAACAACGCTATAACACACGGCTCGTTAAAAGAACGGGCGTGATGCATGTTGGCAATGTTTACAACTTACTAGATGAGTGGAGTTGTGCACGACGCACATGGACATATTATATCCTTTATGGAAGAAGGGAGATGGGGAAACACCACAAGAGTGACAACTGATCATCAGGCAAACTGCAAACATGTGTTCTCTCTGCAGTAGAGGTTTTATGTTGCAGGCTAGTTTGTTGTGTTAGCCACCTAATTAATATAGCCGAGCTTGACTCTCATTGACTGTCGCCGTCGGTCGGAGATATTAAATAATGAAATGACCGAGGTGGTGGTTTGACAGACAGATGGAGCAGCTGCAGGTAGGAAACGGGTCGCCGATCTACTCACAGACGCGAATGTATAACGTGTGTGAGATATATGAGAGAGAGAGAGACAGAGAGAGGGAGAGAATAGTTATATATCCATAATATAGCACGAGGGAGAGAGAGTCACACTCAGGTGGCAGTGAGATGAATGCGCCGGTGAAACGTTAGTCCATTTTTTATTTTATCCCCTTTATTCTGACCTTGTTTATGGTGAGAAGGCTTAATAAATCCCATTTTGGCGAACTGAAAGAGCTCTAGCACCGTGCACTAAACACTCAAACACCAACTTTATACAGATCTAATATGTAGTAGGGCTTGTAGGCCATCACAATGGCGCCGGTAGGCGTGACAGCCTACCGTGACGTCAGCCTTGCATGTCCTATTGAGCTAATCTCTCGTTTGGGCTAAAAGGTTTGTGACCCACTGCATGCACCACTAGTGGCCACTAGATACCTTTTTTAATGTTCTATCTCTGGGACCCTAATGAACACTGACTGTGAAATCCTCTTTAATTCATCTTTTAATTGAACTCTTTTAAGAGTGTACAAATGCAACCAAATGGACCCGTGAGCACCTGTACACTGGTTGTTTATATTCTATATTTATATAGTTTTTTATAAAACTATTCCGTTCATAGCTCTAGTTTGGTTTGGCTGGGTGTGAATGGCGTGTTAAGAGCCGTGCTTCTCAAAGTGGACCTCAAGGACCCAGCGGGGGGGGGGGGGGGGGCAGTGGTCCTTGAGCGGGGGTTTTTGATAGTTTGGAACCACACTTAACAGGTCTGTAAATCTGAGAGTGTAACAAATGGAACCAAATGGACCCTTACAGCTCTGTAAGTCAGCCAGTGTACCAATGGAACCAAAACCAAATGGACCCTTTAAAAAAACAAATCAAATGGATACTAGTAATTTATTATTAGTCACAGAAACTGAACGGCCAAACATCCAGTATATATTGTTACATTTGATAATGAATCTCCTTTAAAATGTGGAAAATGTCCGAAAGCTCAAAACTAGTTTAGGCTTTTTGGGACTGAATGTAAGCATTTTTATTCTATACACTCCCCTTTTTTATTATTTTAAAAAACGTTTTTTTTTAATAGTGAAATAAAAAAAACCATAACCATAACCGTGATCAGCATTCATAACAAATATCGTGTTAACCTGTTGCATTGGGCAGGTCAGCGTTATTAACCCATTTTGGGCGGGAACCCTTTTTGGTGTTTCAAGCATTCTGTTATACTTTAGCTATTGAAAAATAGCAGATCTACAAGCTCATAGCGTGCCACCG
>NC_136794.1:1040000-1212500 GCF_951216825.1 Electrona antarctica
ATTATTACTTTGACTTTAGCACTGACTTGTCCTTTAAATACAGTAAGTGCTACTTGTTGGGGTAGTATTATTTGACTGATGCACCTAACAAGACATCAAACATGGCGGTTCTAACAAGCATATAACAAGAAGGATTGGTGTAAACAAATCAAGATTACCTCTAATGGAGACATTGATGATCTTTAAATTCATAAGTGCTTCCCTTTGGGGTTATCTTGGTTCTGTGGTATCATCTCTTACATGAGGGGAAACAGTGTTTTAACTTGTGTCACTATTATTACTTTAACTTTAGTATTGGCGGTTCTAACAAGCATATAACAAGAAGGATTGGTGTAAACAAATCAAGATTACCTCTAATGGAGACATTGATGATCTTTAAATTCATAAGTGCTTCCCTTTGGGGTTATCTTGGTTATGTGGTATCATCTCTTACATGAGGGGAAACAGTGTTTTAACTTGTGTCACTATTATTACTTTAACTTTAGCACTGACTTGTCCTTAAAATACAGTAAGTGCTACTTGTTGGGGTAGTTTTATTTGACCAGTGCACCTAACAAGAAATCAAACATGGCGGTTATAACAAGCATATAACCAGAAGGATTGGTGTAAACAAATCAACATTACCTCTAATGGAGACATTGATGATCTTTAAATTCATAAGTGCTTCCCTTTGGGGTTATCTTGGTTCTGTGGTATCATCTCTTACATGAGGGGAAACAGTGTTTTAACTTGTGACACTATTATTACTTTAACTTTAGCACTGACTTGTCCTTTAAATACAGTAAGTGCTACTTGTTGGGGTAGTTTTATTTGACCAGTGCACCTAACAAGACATCAAACATGGCGATTCTAACAAGCATATAACAAGAAGGATTGGTGTAAACAAATCAAGATTACCTCTAATGGAGACATTGATGATCTTTAAATTCATAAGTGCTTCCCTTTGGGGTTATCTTGGTTCTGTGGTATCATCTCTTACATGAGGGGAAACAGTGTTTTAACTTGTGTCAATATTATTACTTTAACTTTAGCACTGACTTGTCTTTTAAATTCAGTAAGTGCTACTTGTTGGGGTAGTTTTAATTGACTGGTGCACATACTCGATTGATGGACATAAACTCTGATTAACTCATTAGAGCATAGAAGAGTTGACTCATGCACACAAACATAGCTCCACTTTGATGGAAGCAACAAACTCAGATGTTGTTGAAAGTTGGTGGGAGCAAACAAACTCAGATTACCTCAAATGGAGGCAGTGATGATGTTTAAATTAATAAGTGCATCTCTTTGGGGTTGTCTTGGTTCTGTATATTCATCTACCATATTATCTTCTGTCACTAGTATTACTTTGACTTTAGCACTGACTTGTCCTTTAAATACAGTAAGTGCTACTTGTTGGGGTAGTTTTATTTGACCAGTGCACCTAACAAGAACTCAATCATGATGGTTAGAAACTCAATTTAACTATGATTGTTTTGTCACTATTATTACTTTGACTTTAGCACTGACTTGTCCTTTAAATACAGTAAGTGCTACTTGTTGGGGTAGTATTATTTGACTGATGCACCTAAAAAGGCATCAAACATGGCGGTTCTAACAAGCATATAACAAGAAGGATTGGTGTAAACAAATCAAGATTACCTCTAATGGAGACATTGATGATCTTTAAATTCATAAGTGCTTCCCTTTGGGGTTATCTTGGTTCTGTGGTATCATCTCTTACATGAGGGGAAACAGTGTTTTAACTTGTGTCACTATTATTACTTTAACTTTAGCACTGACTTGTCCGTTAAATACAGTAAGTGCTACTTGTTGGGGTAGTATTATTTGACTGATGCACCTAACAAGACATCAAACATGGCGGTTCTAACAAGCATATAACAAGAAGGATTGGTGTAAACAAATCAAGATTACCTCTAATGGAGACATTGATGATCTTTAAATTCATAAGTGCTTCCCTTTGGGGTTATCTTGGTTCTGTGGTATCATCTCTTACATGAGGGGAAACAGTGTTTTAACTTGTGTCACTATTATTACTTTAACTTTAGCACTGACTTGTCTTTTAAATTCAGTAAGTGCTACTTGTTGGGGTAGTTTTAATTGACTGGTGCACATACTCGATTGATGGACATAAACTCTGATTAACTCATTAGAGCATAGAAGAGTTGACTCATGCACACAAACATAGCTCCACTTTGATGGAAGCAACAAACTCAGATTACCTCAAATGGAGGCAGTGATGATGTTTAAATTCATAAGTGCATCTCTTTGGGGTTGTCTTGGTTCTGTATATTCATCTACCATATTATCTTCTGTCACTAGTATTACTTTGACTTTAGCACTGACTTGTCCTTTAAATACAGTAAGTGCTACTTGTTGGGGTAGTTTTATTTGACCAGTGCACCTAACAAGAACTCAATCATGATGGTTAGAAACTCAATTTAACTATGATTGTTTTGTCACTATTATTACTTTGACTTTAGCACTGACTTGTCCTTTAAATACAGTAAGTGCTACTTGTTGGGGTAGTATTATTTGACTGATGCACCTAACAAGACATCAAACATGGCGGTTCTAACAAGCATATAACAAGAAGGATTGGTGTAAACAAATCAACATTACCTCTAATGGAGACATTGATGATCTTTAAAATCACAAGTGCTTCCCTTTGGGGTTATCTTGGTTCTGTGGTATCATCTCTTACATGAGGGGAAACAGTGTTTTAACTTGTGTCACTATTATTACTTTAACTTTAGCACTGACTTGTCCTTTAAATACAGTAAGTGCTACTTGTTGGGGTAGTATTATTTGACTGATGCACCTAACAAGACATCAAACATGGTGGTTCTAACAAGCATATAACAAGAAGGATTGGTGTAAACAAATCAAGATTACCTCAAATGGAGGCAGTGATGATGTTTAAATTCATAAGTGCATCTCTTTGGGGTTGTCTTGGTTCTGTATATTCATCTACCATATTATCTTCTGTCACTAGTATTACTTTGACTTTAGCACTGACTTGTCCTTTAAATACAGTAAGTGCTACTTGTTGGGGTAGTTTTATTTGACCAGTGCACCTAACAAGAACTAAATCATGATGGTTAGAAACTCAATTTAACTATGATTGTTTTGTCACTATTATTACTTTGACTTTAGCAGTGACTTGTCCTTTAAATACAGTAAGTGCTACTTGTTGGGGTAGTATTATTTGACTGATGCACCTAACAAGACATCAAACATGGCGGTTCTAACAAGCATATAACAAGAAGGATTGGTGTAAACAAATCAACATTACCTCTAATGGAGACATTGATGATCTTTAAAATCATAAGTGCTTCCCTTTGGGGTTATCTTGGTTCTGTGGTATCATCTCTTACATGAGGGGAAACAGTGTTTTAACTTGTGTCACTATTATTACTTTAGCACTGACTTGTCTTTTAAATTCAGTAAGTGCTACTTGTTGGGGTAGTTTTAATTGACTGGTGCACATACTCGATTGATGGACATAAACTCTGATTAACTCATTAGAGCATAGAAGAGTTGACTCATGCACACAAACATAGCTCCACTTTGATGGAAGCAACAAACTCAGATGTGGTTGAAAGTTGGTGGGAGCAAGCAAACTCAGATTACCTCAAATGGAGGCAGTGATGATGTTTAAATTCATAAGTGCATCTCTTTGGGGTTGTCTTGGTTCTGTATATTCATCTACCATATTATCTTCTGTCACTAGTATTACTTTGACTTTAGCACTGACTTGTCCTTTAAATACAGTAAGTGCTACTTGTTGGGGTAGTTTTATTTGACCAGTGCACCTAACAAGAACTCAATCATGATGGTTAGAAACTCAATTTAACTATGATTGTTTTGTCACTATTATTACTTTGACTTTAGCACTGACTTGTCCTTTAAATACAGTAAGTGCTACTTGTTGGGGTAGTATTATTTGACTGATGCACCTAACAAGACATCAAACATGGCGGTTCTAACAAGCATATAACAAGAAGGATTGGTGTAAACAAATCAACATTACCTCTAATGGAGACATTGATGATCTTTAAAATCATAAGTGCTTCCCTTTGGGGTTATCTTGGTTCTGTGATATCATCTCTTACATGAGGGGAAACAGTGTTTTAACTTGTGTCACTATTATTACTTTAACTTTAGCACTGACTTGTCCTTTAAATACAGTAAGTGCTACTTGTTGGGGTAGTATTATTTGACTGTTGCACCTAACAAGACATCAAACATGGCGGTTCTAACAAGCATATAACAAGAAGGATTGGTGTAAACAAATCAAGATTACCTCTAATGGAGACATTGATGATCTTTAAATTCATAAGTGCTTCCCTTTGGGGTTATCTTGGTTCTGTGGTATCATCTCTTACATGAGGGGAAACAGTGTTTTAACTTGTGTGTCACTATTATTACTTTAACTTTAGCACTGACTTGTCTTTTAAATTCAGTAAGTGCTACTTGTTGGGGTAGTTTTAATTGACTGGTGCACATACTCGATTGATGGACATAAACTCTGATTAACTCATTAGAGCATAGAAGAGTTGACTCATGCACACAAACATAGCTCCACTTTGATGGAAGCAACAAACTCAGATGTGGTTGAAAGTTGGTGGGAGCAAGCAAACTCAGATTACCTCAAATGGAGGCAGTGATGATGTTTAAATTCATAAGTGCATCTCTTTGGGGTTGTCTTGGTTCTGTATATTCATCTACCATATTATCTTCTGTCACTAGTATTACTTTGACATTAGCACTGACTTGTCCTTTAAACAGTAAGTGCTACTTGTTGAGGTAGTTTTATTTGACCAGTGCACCTAACAAGAACTCAATCATGATGGTTAGAAACTCAATTTAACTATGATTGTTTTGTCACTATTATTACTTTGACTTTAGCACTGACTTGTCCTTTAAATACAGTAAGTGCTACTTGTTGGGGTAGTATTATTTGACTGATGCACCTAACAAGACATCAAACATGGCGGTTCTAACAAGCATATAACAAGAAGGATTGGTGTAAACAAATCAAGATTACCTCTAATGGAGACATTGATGATCTTTAAATTCATGAGTGCATCTCTTTGGGGTTGTCTTGGTTCTGTATATTCATCTACCATATTATCTTCTGTCACTAGTATTACTTTGACATTAGCACTGACTTGTCCTTTAAACAGTAAGTGCTACTTGTTGAGGTAGTTTTATTTGACCAGTGCACCTAACAAGAACTCAATCATGATGGTTAGAAACTCAATTTAACTATGATTGTTTTGTCACTATTATTACTTTGACTTTAGCACTGACTTGTCCTTTAAATACAGTAAGTGCTACTTGTTGGGGTAGTATTATTTGACTGATGCACCTAACAAGACATCAAACATGGCGGTTCTAACAAGCATATAACAAGAAGGATTGGTGTAAACAAATCAAGATTACCTCTAATGGAGACATTGATGATCTTTAAAATCATAAGTGCTTCCCTTTGGGGTTATCTTGGTTCTGTGGTATCATCTCTTACATGAGGGGAAACAGTGTTTTAACTTGTGTCACTATTATTACTTTAACTTTAGCACTGACTTGTCCTTTAAATACAGTAAGTGCTACTTGTTGGGGTAGTATTATTTGACTGATGCACCTAACAAGACATCAAACATGGCGGTTCTAACAAGCATATAACAAGAAGGATTGGTGTAAACAAATCAAGATTACCTCAAATGGAGGCAGTGATGATGTTTAAATTCATAAGTGCATCTCTTTGGGGTTGTCTTGGTTCTGTATATTCATCTACCATATTATCTTCTGTCACTAGTATTACTTTGACTTTAGCACTGACTTGTCCTTTAAATACAGTAAGTGCTACTTGTTGGGGTAGTTTTATTTGACCAGTGCACCTAACAAGAACTAAATCATGATGGTTAGAAACTCAATTTAACTATGATTGTTTTGTCACTATTATTACTTTGACTTTAGCAGTGACTTGTCCTTTAAATACAGTAAGTGCTACTTGTTGGGGTAGTATTATTTGACTGATGCACCTAACAAGACATCAAACATGGCGGTTCTAACAAGCATATAACAAGAAGGATTGGTGTAAACAAATCAACATTACCTCTAATGGAGACATTGATGATCTTTAAAATCATAAGTGCTTCCCTTTGGGGTTATCTTGGTTCTGTGGTATCATCTCTTACATGAGGGGAATCAGTGTTTTAACTTGTGTCACTATTATTACTTTAACTTTAGCACTGACTTGTCCTTTAAATACAGTAAGTGCTACTTGTTGGGGTAGTATTATTTGACTGATGCACCTAACAAGACATCAAACATGGCGGTTCTAACAAGCATATAACAAGAAGGATTGGTGTAAACAAATCAAGATTACCTCAAATGGAGGCAGTGATGATGTTTAAATTCATAAGTGCATCTCTTTGGGGTTGTCTTGGTTCTGTATATTCATCTACCATATTATCTTCTGTCACTAGTATTACTTTGACTTTAGCACTGACTTGTCCTTTAAATACAGTAAGTGCTACTTGTTGGGGTAGTTTTATTTGACCAGTGCACCTAACAAGAACTAAATCATGATGGTTAGAAACTCAATTTAACTATGATTGTTTTGTCACTATTATTACTTTGACTTTAGCAGTGACTTGTCCTTTAAATACAGTAAGTGCTACTTGTTGGGGTAGTTTTATTTGACCAGTGCACCTAACAAGAAATCAAACATGGCGGTTATAACAAGCATATAACCAGAAGGATTGGTGTAAACAAATCAACATTACCTCTAATGGAGACATTGATGATCTTTAAATTCATAAGTGCTTCCCTTTGGGGTTATCTTGGTTCTGTGGTATCATCTCTTACATGAGGGGAAACAGTGTTTTAACTTGTGACACTATTATTACTTTAACTTTAGCACTGACTTGTCCTTTAAATACAGTAAGTGCTACTTGTTGGGGTAGTTTTATTTGACCAGTGCACCTAACAAGACATCAAACATGGCGATTCTAACAAGCATATAACAAGAAGGATTGGTGTAAACAAATCAAGATTACCTCTAATGGAGACATTGATGATCTTTAAATTCATAAGTGCTTCCCTTTGGGGTTATCTTGGTTCTGTGGTATCATCTCTTACATGAGGGGAAACAGTGTTTTAACTTGTGTCAATATTATTACTTTAACTTTAGCACTGACTTGTCTTTTAAATTCAGTAAGTGCTACTTGTTGGGGTAGTTTTAATTGACTGGTGCACATACTCGATTGATGGACATAAACTCTGATTAACTCATTAGAGCATAGAAGAGTTGACTCATGCACACAAACATAGCTCCACTTTGATGGAAGCAACAAACTCAGATGTTGTTGAAAGTTGGTGGGAGCAAACAAACTCAGATTACCTCAAATGGAGGCAGTGATGATGTTTAAATTAATAAGTGCATCTCTTTGGGGTTGTCTTGGTTCTGTATATTCATCTACCATATTATCTTCTGTCACTAGTATTACTTTGACTTTAGCACTGACTTGTCCTTTAAATACAGTAAGTGCTACTTGTTGGGGTAGTTTTATTTGACCAGTGCACCTAACAAGAACTCAATCATGATGGTTAGAAACTCAATTTAACTATGATTGTTTTGTCACTATTATTACTTTGACTTTAGCACTGACTTGTCCTTTAAATACAGTAAGTGCTACTTGTTGGGGTAGTATTATTTGACTGATGCACCTAAAAAGGCATCAAACATGGCGGTTCTAACAAGCATATAACAAGAAGGATTGGTGTAAACAAATCAAGATTACCTCTAATGGAGACATTGATGATCTTTAAATTCATAAGTGCTTCCCTTTGGGGTTATCTTGGTTCTGTGGTATCATCTCTTACATGAGGGGAAACAGTGTTTTAACTTGTGTCACTATTATTACTTTAACTTTAGCACTGACTTGTCCGTTAAATACAGTAAGTGCTACTTGTTGGGGTAGTATTATTTGACTGATGCACCTAACAAGACATCAAACATGGCGGTTCTAACAAGCATATAACAAGAAGGATTGGTGTAAACAAATCAAGATTACCTCTAATGGAGACATTGATGATCTTTAAATTCATAAGTGCTTCCCTTTGGGGTTATCTTGGTTCTGTGGTATCATCTCTTACATGAGGGGAAACAGTGTTTTAACTTGTGTCACTATTATTACTTTAACTTTAGCACTGACTTGTCTTTTAAATTCAGTAAGTGCTACTTGTTGGGGTAGTTTTAATTGACTGGTGCACATACTCGATTGATGGACATAAACTCTGATTAACTCATTAGAGCATAGAAGAGTTGACTCATGCACACAAACATAGCTCCACTTTGATGGAAGCAACAAACTCAGATTACCTCAAATGGAGGCAGTGATGATGTTTAAATTCATAAGTGCATCTCTTTGGGGTTGTCTTGGTTCTGTATATTCATCTACCATATTATCTTCTGTCACTAGTATTACTTTGACTTTAGCACTGACTTGTCCTTTAAATACAGTAAGTGCTACTTGTTGGGGTAGTTTTATTTGACCAGTGCACCTAACAAGAACTCAATCATGATGGTTAGAAACTCAATTTAACTATGATTGTTTTGTCACTATTATTACTTTGACTTTAGCACTGACTTGTCCTTTAAATACAGTAAGTGCTACTTGTTGGGGTAGTATTATTTGACTGATGCACCTAACAAGACATCAAACATGGCGGTTCTAACAAGCATATAACAAGAAGGATTGGTGTAAACAAATCAACATTACCTCTAATGGAGACATTGATGATCTTTAAAATCATAAGTGCTTCCCTTTGGGGTTATCTTGGTTCTGTGGTATCATCTCTTACATGAGGGGAAACAGTGTTTTAACTTGTGTCACTATTATTACTTTAACTTTAGCACTGACTTGTCCTTTAAATACAGTAAGTGCTACTTGTTGGGGTAGTATTATTTGACTGATGCACCTAACAAGACATCAAACATGGTGGTTCTAACAAGCATATAACAAGAAGGATTGGTGTAAACAAATCAAGATTACCTCAAATGGAGGCAGTGATGATGTTTAAATTCATAAGTGCATCTCTTTGGGGTTGTCTTGGTTCTGTATATTCATCTACCATATTATCTTCTGTCACTAGTATTACTTTGACTTTAGCACTGACTTGTCCTTTAAATACAGTAAGTGCTACTTGTTGGGGTAGTTTTATTTGACCAGTGCACCTAACAAGAACTAAATCATGATGGTTAGAAACTCAATTTAACTATGATTGTTTTGTCACTATTATTACTTTGACTTTAGCAGTGACTTGTCCTTTAAATACAGTAAGTGCTACTTGTTGGGGTAGTATTATTTGACTGATGCACCTAACAAGACATCAAACATGGCGGTTCTAACAAGCATATAACAAGAAGGATTGGTGTAAACAAATCAACATTACCTCTAATGGAGACATTGATGATCTTTAAAATCATAAGTGCTTCCCTTTGGGGTTATCTTGGTTCTGTGGTATCATCTCTTACATGAGGGGAAACAGTGTTTTAACTTGTGTCACTATTATTACTTTAACTTTAGCACTGACTTGTCCTTTAAATACAGTAAGTGCTACTTGTTGGGGTAGTATTATTTGACTGATGCACCTAACAAGACATCAAACATGGCGGTTCTAACAAGCATATAACAAGAAGTATTGGTGTAAACAAATCAAGATTACCTCAAATGGAGGCAGTGATGATGTTTAAATACATAAGTGCATCTCTTTGGGGTTGTCTTGGTTCTGTATATTCATCTACCATATTATCTTCTGTCACTAGTATTACTTTGACTTTAGCACTGACTTGTCCTTTAAATACAGTAAGTGCTACTTGTTGGGGTAGTTTTATTTGACCAGTGCACCTAACAAGAACTAAATCATGATGGTTAGAAACTCAATTTAACTATGATTGTTTTGTCACTATTATTACTTTGACTTTAGCAGTGACTTGTCCTTTAAATACAGTAAGTGCTACTTGTTGGGGTAGTATTATTTGACTGATGCACCTAACAAGACATCAAACATGGCGGTTCTAACAAGCATATAACAAGAAGGATTGGTGTAAACAAATCAACATTACCTCTAATGGAGACATTGATGATCTTTAAAATCATAAGTGCTTCCCTTTGGGGTTATCTTGGTTCTGTGGTATCATCTCTTACATGAGGGGAAACAGTGTTTTAACTTGTGTCACTATTATTACTTTAACTTTAGCACTGACTTGTCCTTTAAATACAGTAAGTGCTACTTGTTGGGGTAGTATTATTTGACTGATGCACCTAACAAGACATCAAACATGGCGGTTCTAACAAGCATATAACAAGAAGGATTGGTGTAAACAAATCAAGATTACCTCTAATGGAGACATTGATGATCTTTAAATTCATAAGTGCTTCCCTTTGGGGTTATCTTGGTTCTGTGGTATCATCTCTTACATGAGGGGAAACAGTGTTTTAACTTGTGTCACTATTATTACTTTAACTTTAGCACTGACTTGTCTTTTAAATTCAGTAAGTGCTACTTGTTGGGGTAGTTTTAATTGACTGGTGCACATACTCGATTGATGGACATAAACTCTGATTAACTCATTAGAGCATAGAAGAGTTGACTCATGCACACAAACATAGCTCCACTTTGATGGAAGCAACAAACTCAGATGTGGTTGAAAGTTGGTGGGAGCAAGCAAACTCAGATTACCTCAAATGGAGGCAGTGATGATGTTTAAATTCATAAGTGCATCTCTTTGGGGTTGTCTTGGTTCTGTATATTCATCTACCATATTATCTTCTGTCACTAGTATTACTTTGACTTTAGCACTGACTTGTCCTTTAAATACAGTAAGTGCTACTTGTTGGGGTAGTTTTATTTGACCAGTGCACCTAACAAGAACTCAATCATGATGGTTAGAAACTCAATTTAACTATGATTGTTTTGTCACTATTATTACTTTGACTTTAGCACTGACTTGTCCTTTAAATACAGTAAGTGCTACTTGTTGGGGTAGTATTATTTGACTGATGCACCTAACAAGACATCAAACATGGCGGTTCTAACAAGCATATAACAAGAAGGATTGGTGTAAACAAATCAACATTACCTCTAATGGAGACATTGATGATCTTTAAAATCATAAGTGCTTCCCTTTGGGGTTATCTTGGTTCTGTGATATCATCTCTTACATGAGGGGAAACAGTGTTTTAACTTGTGTCACTATTATTACTTTAACTTTAGCACTGACTTGTCCTTTAAATACAGTAAGTGCTACTTGTTGGGGTAGTATTATTTGACTGTTGCACCTAACAAGACATCAAACATGGCGGTTCTAACAAGCATATAACAAGAAGGATTGGTGTAAACAAATCAAGATTACCTCTAATGGAGACATTGATGATCTTTAAATTCATAAGTGCTTCCCTTTGGGGTTATCTTGGTTCTGTGGTATCATCTCTTACATGAGGGGAAACAGTGTTTTAACTTGTGTGTCACTATTATTACTTTAACTTTAGCACTGACTTGTCTTTTAAATTCAGTAAGTGCTACTTGTTGGGGTAGTTTTAATTGACTGGTGCACATACTCGATTGATGGACATAAACTCTGATTAACTCATTAGAGCATAGAAGAGTTGACTCATGCACACAAACATAGCTCCACTTTGATGGAAGCAACAAACTCAGATGTGGTTGAAAGTTGGTGGGAGCAAGCAAACTCAGATTACCTCAAATGGAGGCAGTGATGATGTTTAAATTCATAAGTGCATCTCTTTGGGGTTGTCTTGGTTCTGTATATTCATCTACCATATTATCTTCTGTCACTAGTATTACTTTGACATTAGCACTGACTTGTCCTTTAAACAGTAAGTGCTACTTGTTGAGGTAGTTTTATTTGACCAGTGCACCTAACAAGAACTCAATCATGATGGTTAGAAACTCAATTTAACTATGATTGTTTTGTCACTATTATTACTTTGACTTTAGCACTGACTTGTCCTTTAAATACAGTAAGTGCTACTTGTTGGGGTAGTATTATTTGACTGATGCACCTAACAAGACATCAAACATGGCGGTTCTAACAAGCATATAACAAGAAGGATTGGTGTAAACAAATCAAGATTACCTCTAATGGAGACATTGATGATCTTTAAATTCATGAGTGCATCTCTTTGGGGTTGTCTTGGTTCTGTATATTCATCTACCATATTATCTTCTGTCACTAGTATTACTTTGACATTAGCACTGACTTGTCCTTTAAACAGTAAGTGCTACTTGTTGAGGTAGTTTTATTTGACCAGTGCACCTAACAAGAACTCAATCATGATGGTTAGAAACTCAATTTAACTATGATTGTTTTGTCACTATTATTACTTTGACTTTAGCACTGACTTGTCCTTTAAATACAGTAAGTGCTACTTGTTGGGGTAGTATTATTTGACTGATGCACCTAACAAGACATCAAACATGGCGGTTCTAACAAGCATATAACAAGAAGGATTGGTGTAAACAAATCAAGATTACCTCTAATGGAGACATTGATGATCTTTAAAATCATAAGTGCTTCCCTTTGGGGTTATCTTGGTTCTGTGGTATCATCTCTTACATGAGGGGAAACAGTGTTTTAACTTGTGTCACTATTATTACTTTAACTTTAGCACTGACTTGTCCTTTAAATACAGTAAGTGCTACTTGTTGGGGTAGTATTATTTGACTGATGCACCTAACAAGACATCAAACATGGCGGTTCTAACAAGCATATAACAAGAAGGATTGGTGTAAACAAATCAAGATTACCTCAAATGGAGGCAGTGATGATGTTTAAATTCATAAGTGCATCTCTTTGGGGTTGTCTTGGTTCTGTATATTCATCTACCATATTATCTTCTGTCACTAGTATTACTTTGACTTTAGCACTGACTTGTCCTTTAAATACAGTAAGTGCTACTTGTTGGGGTAGTTTTATTTGACCAGTGCACCTAACAAGAACTAAATCATGATGGTTAGAAACTCAATTTAACTATGATTGTTTTGTCACTATTATTACTTTGACTTTAGCAGTGACTTGTCCTTTAAATACAGTAAGTGCTACTTGTTGGGGTAGTATTATTTGACTGATGCACCTAACAAGACATCAAACATGGCGGTTCTAACAAGCATATAACAAGAAGGATTGGTGTAAACAAATCAACATTACCTCTAATGGAGACATTGATGATCTTTAAAATCATAAGTGCTTCCCTTTGGGGTTATCTTGGTTCTGTGGTATCATCTCTTACATGAGGGGAATCAGTGTTTTAACTTGTGTCACTATTATTACTTTAACTTTAGCACTGACTTGTCCTTTAAATACAGTAAGTGCTACTTGTTGGGGTAGTATTATTTGACTGATGCACCTAACAAGACATCAAACATGGCGGTTCTAACAAGCATATAACAAGAAGGATTGGTGTAAACAAATCAAGATTACCTCAAATGGAGGCAGTGATGATGTTTAAATTCATAAGTGCATCTCTTTGGGGTTGTCTTGGTTCTGTATATTCATCTACCATATTATCTTCTGTCACTAGTATTACTTTGACTTTAGCACTGACTTGTCCTTTAAATACAGTAAGTGCTACTTGTTGGGGTAGTTTTATTTGACCAGTGCACCTAACAAGAACTAAATCATGATGGTTAGAAACTCAATTTAACTATGATTGTTTTGTCACTATTATTACTTTGACTTTAGCAGTGACTTGTCCTTTAAATACAGTAAGTGCTACTTGTTGGGGTAGTTTTATTTGACCAGTGCACCTAACAAGAAATCAAACATGGCGGTTATAACAAGCATATAACCAGAAGGATTGGTGTAAACAAATCAACATTACCTCTAATGGAGACATTGATGATCTTTAAATTCATAAGTGCTTCCCTTTGGGGTTATCTTGGTTCTGTGGTATCATCTCTTACATGAGGGGAAACAGTGTTTTAACTTGTGACACTATTATTACTTTAACTTTAGCACTGACTTGTCCTTTAAATACAGTAAGTGCTACTTGTTGGGGTAGTTTTATTTGACCAGTGCACCTAACAAGACATCAAACATGGCGATTCTAACAAGCATATAACAAGAAGGATTGGTGTAAACAAATCAAGATTACCTCTAATGGAGACATTGATGATCTTTAAATTCATAAGTGCTTCCCTTTGGGGTTATCTTGGTTCTGTGGTATCATCTCTTACATGAGGGGAAACAGTGTTTTAACTTGTGTCAATATTATTACTTTAACTTTAGCACTGACTTGTCTTTTAAATTCAGTAAGTGCTACTTGTTGGGGTAGTTTTAATTGACTGGTGCACATACTCGATTGATGGACATAAACTCTGATTAACTCATTAGAGCATAGAAGAGTTGACTCATGCACACAAACATAGCTCCACTTTGATGGAAGCAACAAACTCAGATGTTGTTGAAAGTTGGTGGGAGCAAACAAACTCAGATTACCTCAAATGGAGGCAGTGATGATGTTTAAATTAATAAGTGCATCTCTTTGGGGTTGTCTTGGTTCTGTATATTCATCTACCATATTATCTTCTGTCACTAGTATTACTTTGACTTTAGCACTGACTTGTCCTTTAAATACAGTAAGTGCTACTTGTTGGGGTAGTTTTATTTGACCAGTGCACCTAACAAGAACTCAATCATGATGGTTAGAAACTCAATTTAACTATGATTGTTTTGTCACTATTATTACTTTGACTTTAGCACTGACTTGTCCTTTAAATACAGTAAGTGCTACTTGTTGGGGTAGTATTATTTGACTGATGCACCTAAAAAGGCATCAAACATGGCGGTTCTAACAAGCATATAACAAGAAGGATTGGTGTAAACAAATCAAGATTACCTCTAATGGAGACATTGATGATCTTTAAATTCATAAGTGCTTCCCTTTGGGGTTATCTTGGTTCTGTGGTATCATCTCTTACATGAGGGGAAACAGTGTTTTAACTTGTGTCACTATTATTACTTTAACTTTAGCACTGACTTGTCCGTTAAATACAGTAAGTGCTACTTGTTGGGGTAGTATTATTTGACTGATGCACCTAACAAGACATCAAACATGGCGGTTCTAACAAGCATATAACAAGAAGGATTGGTGTAAACAAATCAAGATTACCTCTAATGGAGACATTGATGATCTTTAAATTCATAAGTGCTTCCCTTTGGGGTTATCTTGGTTCTGTGGTATCATCTCTTACATGAGGGGAAACAGTGTTTTAACTTGTGTCACTATTATTACTTTAACTTTAGCACTGACTTGTCTTTTAAATTCAGTAAGTGCTACTTGTTGGGGTAGTTTTAATTGACTGGTGCACATACTCGATTGATGGACATAAACTCTGATTAACTCATTAGAGCATAGAAGAGTTGAGTCATGCACACAAACATAGCTCCACTTTGATGGAAGCAACAAACTCAGATTACCTCAAATGGAGGCAGTGATGATGTTTAAATTCATAAGTGCATCTCTTTGGGGTTGTCTTGGTTCTGTATATTCATCTACCATATTATCTTCTGTCACTAGTATTACTTTGACTTTAGCACTGACTTGTCCTTTAAATACAGTAAGTGCTACTTGTTGGGGTAGTTTTATTTGACCAGTGCACCTAACAAGAACTCAATCATGATGGTTAGAAACTCAATTTAACTATGATTGTTTTGTCACTATTATTACTTTGACTTTAGCACTGACTTGTCCTTTAAATACAGTAAGTGCTACTTGTTGGGGTAGTATTATTTGACTGATGCACCTAACAAGACATCAAACATGGCGGTTCTAACAAGCATATAACAAGAAGGATTGGTGTAAACAAATCAACATTACCTCTAATGGAGACATTGATGATCTTTAAAATCATAAGTGCTTCCCTTTGGGGTTATCTTGGTTCTGTGGTATCATCTCTTACATGAGGGGAAACAGTGTTTTAACTTGTGTCACTATTATTACTTTAACTTTAGCACTGACTTGTCCTTTAAATACAGTAAGTGCTACTTGTTGGGGTAGTATTATTTGACTGATGCACCTAACAAGACATCAAACATGGTGGTTCTAACAAGCATATAACAAGAAGGATTGGTGTAAACAAATCAAGATTACCTCAAATGGAGGCAGTGATGATGTTTAAATTCATAAGTGCATCTCTTTGGGGTTGTCTTGGTTCTGTATATTCATCTACCATATTATCTTCTGTCACTAGTATTACTTTGACTTTAGCACTGACTTGTCCTTTAAATACAGTAAGTGCTACTTGTTGGGGTAGTTTTATTTGACCAGTGCACCTAACAAGAACTAAATCATGATGGTTAGAAACTCAATTTAACTATGATTGTTTTGTCACTATTATTACTTTGACTTTAGCAGTGACTTGTCCTTTAAATACAGTAAGTGCTACTTGTTGGGGTAGTATTATTTGACTGATGCACCTAACAAGACATCAAACATGGCGGTTCTAACAAGCATATAACAAGAAGGATTGGTGTAAACAAATCAACATTACCTCTAATGGAGACATTGATGATCTTTAAAATCATAAGTGCTTCCCTTTGGGGTTATCTTGGTTCTGTGGTATCATCTCTTACATGAGGGGAAACAGTGTTTTAACTTGTGTCACTATTATTACTTTAACTTTAGCACTGACTTGTCCTTTAAATACAGTAAGTGCTACTTGTTGGGGTAGTATTATTTGACTGATGCACCTAACAAGACATCAAACATGGCGGTTCTAACAAGCATATAACAAGAAGTATTGGTGTAAACAAATCAAGATTACCTCAAATGGAGGCAGTGATGATGTTTAAATACATAAGTGCATCTCTTTGGGGTTGTCTTGGTTCTGTATATTCATCTACCATATTATCTTCTGTCACTAGTATTACTTTGACTTTAGCACTGACTTGTCCTTTAAATACAGTAAGTGCTACTTGTTGGGGTAGTTTTATTTGACCAGTGCACCTAACAAGAACTAAATCATGATGGTTAGAAACTCAATTTAACTATGATTGTTTTGTCACTATTATTACTTTGACTTTAGCAGTGACTTGTCCTTTAAATACAGTAAGTGCTACTTGTTGGGGTAGTATTATTTGACTGATGCACCTAACAAGACATCAAACATGGCGGTTCTAACAAGCATATAACAAGAAGGATTGGTGTAAACAAATCAACATTACCTCTAATGGAGACATTGATGATCTTTAAAATCATAAGTGCTTCCCTTTGGGGTTATCTTGGTTCTGTGGTATCATCTCTTACATGAGGGGAAACAGTGTTTTAACTTGTGTCACTATTATTACTTTAACTTTAGCACTGACTTGTCCTTTAAATACAGTAAGTGCTACTTGTTGGGGTAGTATTATTTGACTGATGCACCTAACAAGACATCAAACATGGCGGTTCTAACAAGCATATAACAAGAAGGATTGGTGTAAACAAATCAAGATTACCTCTAATGGAGACATTGATGATCTTTAAATTCATAAGTGCTTCCCTTTGGGGTTATCTTGGTTCTGTGGTATCATCTCTTACATGAGGGGAAACAGTGTTTTAACTTGTGTCACTATTATTACTTTAACTTTAGCACTGACTTGTCTTTTAAATTCAGTAAGTGCTACTTGTTGGGGTAGTTTTAATTGACTGGTGCACATACTCGATTGATGGACATAAACTCTGATTAACTCATTAGAGCATAGAAGAGTTGACTCATGCACACAAACATAGCTCCACTTTGATGGAAGCAACAAACTCAGATGTGGTTGAAAGTTGGTGGGAGCAAGCAAACTCAGATTACCTCAAATGGAGGCAGTGATGATGTTTAAATTCATAAGTGCATCTCTTTGGGGTTGTCTTGGTTCTGTATATTCATCTACCATATTATCTTCTGTCACTAGTATTACTTTGACTTTAGCACTGACTTGTCCTTTAAATACAGTAAGTGCTACTTGTTGGGGTAGTTTTATTTGACCAGTGCACCTAACAAGAACTCAATCATGATGGTTAGAAACTCAATTTAACTATGATTGTTTTGTCACTATTATTACTTTGACTTTAGCACTGACTTGTCCTTTAAATACAGTAAGTGCTACTTGTTGGGGTAGTATTATTTGACTGATGCACCTAACAAGACATCAAACATGGCGGTTCTAACAAGCATATAACAAGAAGGATTGGTGTAAACAAATCAACATTACCTCTAATGGAGACATTGATGATCTTTAAAATCACAAGTGCTTCCCTTTGGGGTTATCTTGGTTCTGTGATATCATCTCTTACATGAGGGGAAACAGTGTTTTAACTTGTGTCACTATTATTACTTTAACTTTAGCACTGACTTGTCCTTTAAATACAGTAAGTGCTACTTGTTGGGGTAGTATTATTTGACTGTTGCACCTAACAAGACATCAAACATGGCGGTTCTAACAAGCATATAACAAGAAGGATTGGTGTAAACAAATCAAGATTACCTCTAATGGAGACATTGATGATCTTTAAATTCATAAGTGCTTCCCTTTGGGGTTATCTTGGTTCTGTGGTATCATCTCTTACATGAGGGGAAACAGTGTTTTAACTTGTGTGTCACTATTATTACTTTAACTTTAGCACTGACTTGTCTTTTAAATTCAGTAAGTGCTACTTGTTGGGGTAGTTTTAATTGACTGGTGCACATACTCGATTGATGGACATAAACTCTGATTAACTCATTAGAGCATAGAAGAGTTGACTCATGCACACAAACATAGCTCCACTTTGATGGAAGCAACAAACTCAGATGTGGTTGAAAGTTGGTGGGAGCAAGCAAACTCAGATTACCTCAAATGGAGGCAGTGATGATGTTTAAATTCATAAGTGCATCTCTTTGGGGTTGTCTTGGTTCTGTATATTCATCTACCATATTATCTTCTGTCACTAGTATTACTTTGACATTAGCACTGACTTGTCCTTTAAACAGTAAGTGCTACTTGTTGAGGTAGTTTTATTTGACCAGTGCACCTAACAAGAACTCAATCATGATGGTTAGAAACTCAATTTAACTATGATTGTTTTGTCACTATTATTACTTTGACTTTAGCACTGACTTGTCCTTTAAATACAGTAAGTGCTACTTGTTGGGGTAGTATTATTTGACTGATGCACCTAACAAGACATCAAACATGGCGGTTCTAACAAGCATATAACAAGAAGGATTGGTGTAAACAAATCAAGATTACCTACAATTTACAATTTACAATTTACAATTTAGGCATTTAGCAGACGCTCTTAATCCAGAGCGACTTACAATAGGCAAGAACAAAAAGCATGGGAATACATCACATATGTAACAAAATGCATTTATCGCGAAACATGCGTAAGCTAAGACCGTGACTAGAACATATCTATATAATGACACTATACATATAAACTATAACTAGAACATATCTATATAATGACACTATACATATAAACTACACATATGTGCTATACTATGCTGTACATATATACTATGAAGTGCTATGACTACATACAATGCACTTATTGTGCTGTCTACATGACATGCTATAAGTCTGTTTCAAATGCTATATAAGTCTAAGAAGTGCTGTCTAAGGGGGTAGGGTAAGTGCTATGGGCCATGATGGAGTCTGAAAAGGTGGGTTTTCAGACTACGGCGGAAGATCGGGAGTGATGCTGCAGTTCTGATTGCAACGGGAAGTGCATTCCACAGTTTTGGGGCCAGAAGGGAGAAGAGTTTGGGACGTGTGGAGCGTTGTCCCGGCGTTTTTAGTGAGGGTACTTCCAGCTTCCCTGCGTTGGCTGATCTGAGTGCGCGGGAGGGTTTGTAGGGTTCAATCATGCTGGCAAGATATGGGGGAGCCATACCTTTGGTTGCTTTAAATGCCAACATCAGAGTTTTGTATTCTGTGCGGGCAGCGACCGGGAGCCAGTGCAGGGAGCGGAGCAGGGGGGAGACATGTGAGAATTTTGGCTGGTTGAAGACCAAGCGAGCTGCGGCATTTTGGATCAGTTGGAGAGGCTTCAGTGCACATGCCGGTAGGCCAGTAAGGAGAGAGTTACAATAGTCAAGTTTTGACAGGACTGTTGTCTGGATTAGGAGCTGGGATGATTCCTGGGTGAGGAACGGTCTAATTCGTCGTATGTTATAGAGTGTGAACCTACAGGATCGAGTGACAGCTGTGATGTGAGTTTTGAACGAGAGCTGACTGTCCAGGACAACACCAAGGTTCCTGGCTGTTGGGACAGACGTTACCAGGGCGTTGTCTACGGAAATAGTTAGCTCCCGCATCGGGCAGGACTTAGCTGGGAAGAAGAGAAGCTCAGTCTTGTCTGGGTTCAGCTTGAGGTGGTTGGAGGACATCCACTGTGAGATGTCAGCCAGGCAAGCAGTGATGCGCTCTTCCACCTGGGTGGCAGAGGGGGGGAAGGATAGAAACAGTTGTGTGTCATCGGCATAACAGTGATAGGATATATTGTGGGCAGAGATGATAGTGCCAAGGGATTTAGTGTACAGTGAGAAAAGGAGGGGACCAAGTACAGATCCCTGTGGGACCCCAGTTTGGAGGGTTCGGGGGGATGATAACAGACCTTTCCAGGAGACCTGGTAGGTCCGGTCGGTGAGGTAAGAGGAGAACCACTTTAGTGCCGTCCCGCCGATGCCTAGATCCGCTAGGGTGTCTAGGAGCAGCTGGTGGTTCACTGTGTCAAATGCTGCTGATAGGTCTAGGAGAATCAGGACTGCAGAGTGGGAAGCAGCCTGGGCAGCATGTAGTGCTTCTGTGACTGCCAGCAGGGCAGTTTCTGTGGAGTGGGCTTTTTTGAATCCGGACTGGTTGGGATCTAGCAGGTTGTTATGTGAGAGATGGAGAGAGAGCTGGTTGGAGACAACACGTTCAATGCTTTTTGATAGAAATGAAAGGAGTGATACCGGTCTGTAGTTCTTGACATCTGAGGGGTCAAGGGTTGGTTTCTTGAGGAGTGGTGTTACTCTGGCTGACTTGAGGGCAGATGGGACGCAGCCTGAGGTTACTGAGGTGTTGATGATGGAGGTGATGAAGGGGAGCAGATCAGGTGCGATGGTCTGGAAGATTGGAGACGGGACAGGGTCGAGAGGACAGGTGGTAGGTCTAGTGGAAGTCACTAGTTGTAGGACCTCGTCTGGGGAAAGAGGAGAGAAGGAGGACATGCGTGGTGTGTTGGGGTTAGTGTTGGTTGAGTCAGATGCCACTTTATGGGGGAGGGGGGGGAAGGAGCTGCTGATATCGTCAACCTTCTTCTCGAAGTAGTTGACAAAAACATCAGCAGTGAGGGATGAAGGTTGGGTGGGGGGAGGGGGCTTAAGGAGGGAGGAGAAAGTGGAGAAGAGCTTCCTTGGGTTAGAAGTACAGGATTGGATTTTGGTGTGGTAGAAAGAGGTTTTAGCAGTGGTTAGTGAGAGGGAGAAGGCAGAGAGGAGTGAGTGAAAGTGGGATAGGTCATCAGGTAGCTTTGTCTTGCGCCATTTCCTTTCGGCTGCCCTTAGAGGTGTTCGTTCAGATCTGAGAGTTTCAGATAACCAGGGAGCCGGTGGACATGAGCGAGCTGGCCTGGATGAGAGCGGGCAGTGTTGGTCGAATGCAGATGAGATAGCGGAGAAGAAGGATGAGGTTGCAGAGTCAGGTGAGAGAGAGAGGAAGGACTCCAGGGAGGGTAGAGAGGAGAGAATAGAGGATGAGAGGGAGGAGGGGTTTAGGGATTTGAGATTGCGTCGGGTGGTGACGTTAGGAGGGTTAGTGGGTTTAGGCGGGAGGGTGGAGAGAGAGAGGGAGAAGGTTATGAAGTGGTGGTCAGACCTAATTACCTCTAATGGAGACATTGATGATCTTTAAATTCATGAGTGCATCTCTTTGGGGTTGTCTTGGTTCTGTATATTCATCTACCATATTATCTTCTGTCACTAGTATTACTTTGACATTAGCACTGACTTGTCCTTTAAACAGTAAGTGCTACTTGTTGAGGTAGTTTTATTTGACCAGTGCACCTAACAAGAACTCAATCATGATGGTTAGAAACTCAATTTAACTATGATTGTTTTGTCACTATTATTACTTTGACTTTAGCACTGACTTGTCCTTTAAATACAGTAAGTGCTACTTGTTGGGGTAGTATTATTTGACTGATGCACCTAACAAGACATCAAACATGGCGGTTCTAACAAGCATATAACAAGAAGGATTGGTGTAAACAAATCAAGATTACCTCTAATGGAGACATTGATGATCTTTAAAATCATAAGTGCTTCCCTTTGGGGTTATCTTGGTTCTGTGGTATCATCTCTTACATGAGGGGAAACAGTGTTTTAACTTGTGTCACTATTATTACTTTAACTTTAGCACTGACTTGTCCTTTAAATACAGTAAGTGCTACTTGTTGGGGTAGTATTATTTGACTGATGCACCTAACAAGACATCAAACATGGCGGTTCTAACAAGCATATAACAAGAAGGATTGGTGTAAACAAATCAAGATTACCTCAAATGGAGGCAGTGATGATGTTTAAATTCATAAGTGCATCTCTTTGGGGTTGTCTTGGTTCTGTATATTCATCTACCATATTATCTTCTGTCACTAGTATTACTTTGACTTTAGCACTGACTTGTCCTTTAAATACAGTAAGTGCTACTTGTTGGGGTAGTTTTATTTGACCAGTGCACCTAACAAGAACTAAATCATGATGGTTAGAAACTCAATTTAACTATGATTGTTTTGTCACTATTATTACTTTGACTTTAGCAGTGACTTGTCCTTTAAATACAGTAAGTGCTACTTGTTGGGGTAGTATTATTTGACTGATGCACCTAACAAGACATCAAACATGGCGGTTCTAACAAGCATATAACAAGAAGGATTGGTGTAAACAAATCAACATTACCTCTAATGGAGACATTGATGATCTTTAAAATCATAAGTGCTTCCCTTTGGGGTTATCTTGGTTCTGTGGTATCATCTCTTACATGAGGGGAATCAGTGTTTTAACTTGTGTCACTATTATTACTTTAACTTTAGCACTGACTTGTCCTTTAAATACAGTAAGTGCTACTTGTTGGGGTAGTATTATTTGACTGATGCACCTAACAAGACATCAAACATGGCGGTTCTAACAAGCATATAACAAGAAGGATTGGTGTAAACAAATCAAGATTACCTCAAATGGAGGCAGTGATGATGTTTAAATTCATAAGTGCATCTCTTTGGGGTTGTCTTGGTTCTGTATATTCATCTACCATATTATCTTCTGTCACTAGTATTACTTTGACTTTAGCACTGACTTGTCCTTTAAATACAGTAAGTGCTACTTGTTGGGGTAGTTTTATTTGACCAGTGCACCTAACAAGAACTAAATCATGATGGTTAGAAACTCAATTTAACTATGATTGTTTTGTCACTATTATTACTTTGACTTTAGCAGTGACTTGTCCTTTAAATACAGTAAGTGCTACTTGTTGGGGTAGTTTTATTTGACCAGTGCACCTAACAAGAAATCAAACATGGCGGTTATAACAAGCATATAACCAGAAGGATTGGTGTAAACAAATCAACATTACCTCTAATGGAGACATTGATGATCTTTAAATTCATAAGTGCTTCCCTTTGGGGTTATCTTGGTTCTGTGGTATCATCTCTTACATGAGGGGAAACAGTGTTTTAACTTGTGACACTATTATTACTTTAACTTTAGCACTGACTTGTCCTTTAAATACAGTAAGTGCTACTTGTTGGGGTAGTTTTATTTGACCAGTGCACCTAACAAGACATCAAACATGGCGATTCTAACAAGCATATAACAAGAAGGATTGGTGTAAACAAATCAAGATTACCTCTAATGGAGACATTGATGATCTTTAAATTCATAAGTGCTTCCCTTTGGGGTTATCTTGGTTCTGTGGTATCATCTCTTACATGAGGGGAAACAGTGTTTTAACTTGTGTCAATATTATTACTTTAACTTTAGCACTGACTTGTCTTTTAAATTCAGTAAGTGCTACTTGTTGGGGTAGTTTTAATTGACTGGTGCACATACTCGATTGATGGACATAAACTCTGATTAACTCATTAGAGCATAGAAGAGTTGACTCATGCACACAAACATAGCTCCACTTTGATGGAAGCAACAAACTCAGATGTTGTTGAAAGTTGGTGGGAGCAAACAAACTCAGATTACCTCAAATGGAGGCAGTGATGATGTTTAAATTAATAAGTGCATCTCTTTGGGGTTGTCTTGGTTCTGTATATTCATCTACCATATTATCTTCTGTCACTAGTATTACTTTGACTTTAGCACTGACTTGTCCTTTAAATACAGTAAGTGCTACTTGTTGGGGTAGTTTTATTTGACCAGTGCACCTAACAAGAACTCAATCATGATGGTTAGAAACTCAATTTAACTATGATTGTTTTGTCACTATTATTACTTTGACTTTAGCACTGACTTGTCCTTTAAATACAGTAAGTGCTACTTGTTGGGGTAGTATTATTTGACTGATGCACCTAAAAAGGCATCAAACATGGCGGTTCTAACAAGCATATAACAAGAAGGATTGGTGTAAACAAATCAAGATTACCTCTAATGGAGACATTGATGATCTTTAAATTCATAAGTGCTTCCCTTTGGGGTTATCTTGGTTCTGTGGTATCATCTCTTACATGAGGGGAAACAGTGTTTTAACTTGTGTCACTATTATTACTTTAACTTTAGCACTGACTTGTCCGTTAAATACAGTAAGTGCTACTTGTTGGGGTAGTATTATTTGACTGATGCACCTAACAAGACATCAAACATGGCGGTTCTAACAAGCATATAACAAGATGGATTGGTGTAAACAAATCAAGATTACCTCTAATGGAGACATTGATGATCTTTAAATTCATAAGTGCTTCCCTTTGGGGTTATCTTGGTTCTGTGGTATCATCTCTTACATGAGGGGAAACAGTGTTTTAACTTGTGTCACTATTATTACTTTAACTTTAGCACTGACTTGTCTTTTAAATTCAGTAAGTGCTACTTGTTGGGGTAGTTTTAATTGACTGGTGCACATACTCGATTGATGGACATAAACTCTGATTAACTCATTAGAGCATAGAAGAGTTGACTCATGCACACAAACATAGCTCCACTTTGATGGAAGCAACAAACTCAGATTACCTCAAATGGAGGCAGTGATGATGTTTAAATTCATAAGTGCATCTCTTTGGGGTTGTCTTGGTTCTGTATATTCATCTACCATATTATCTTCTGTCACTAGTATTACTTTGACTTTAGCACTGACTTGTCCTTTAAATACAGTAAGTGCTACTTGTTGGGGTAGTTTTATTTGACCAGTGCACCTAACAAGAACTCAATCATGATGGTTAGAAACTCAATTTAACTATGATTGTTTTGTCACTATTATTACTTTGACTTTAGCACTGACTTGTCCTTTAAATACAGTAAGTGCTACTTGTTGGGGTAGTATTATTTGACTGATGCACCTAACAAGACATCAAACATGGCGGTTCTAACAAGCATATAACAAGAAGGATTGGTGTAAACAAATCAACATTACCTCTAATGGAGACATTGATGATCTTTAAAATCATAAGTGCTTCCCTTTGGGGTTATCTTGGTTCTGTGGTATCATCTCTTACATGAGGGGAAACAGTGTTTTAACTTGTGTCACTATTATTACTTTAACTTTAGCACTGACTTGTCCTTTAAATACAGTAAGTGCTACTTGTTGGGGTAGTATTATTTGACTGATGCACCTAACAAGACATCAAACATGGTGGTTCTAACAAGCATATAACAAGAAGGATTGGTGTAAACAAATCAAGATTACCTCAAATGGAGGCAGTGATGATGTTTAAATTCATAAGTGCATCTCTTTGGGGTTGTCTTGGTTCTGTATATTCATCTACCATATTATCTTCTGTCACTAGTATTACTTTGACTTTAGCACTGACTTGTCCTTTAAATACAGTAAGTGCTACTTGTTGGGGTAGTTTTATTTGACCAGTGCACCTAACAAGAACTAAATCATGATGGTTAGAAACTCAATTTAACTATGATTGTTTTGTCACTATTATTACTTTGACTTTAGCAGTGACTTGTCCTTTAAATACAGTAAGTGCTACTTGTTGGGGTAGTATTATTTGACTGATGCACCTAACAAGACATCAAACATGGCGGTTCTAACAAGCATATAACAAGAAGGATTGGTGTAAACAAATCAACATTACCTCTAATGGAGACATTGATGATCTTTAAAATCATAAGTGCTTCCCTTTGGGGTTATCTTGGTTCTGTGGTATCATCTCTTACATGAGGGGAAACAGTGTTTTAACTTGTGTCACTATTATTACTTTAACTTTAGCACTGACTTGTCCTTTAAATACAGTAAGTGCTACTTGTTGGGGTAGTATTATTTGACTGATGCACCTAACAAGACATCAAACATGGCGGTTCTAACAAGCATATAACAAGAAGGATTGGTGTAAACAAATCAAGATTACCTCAAATGGAGGCAGTGATGATGTTTAAATTCATAAGTGCATCTCTTTGGGGTTGTCTTGGTTCTGTATATTCATCTACCATATTATCTTCTGTCACTAGTATTACTTTGACTTTAGCACTGACTTGTCCTTTAAATACAGTAAGTGCTACTTGTTGGGGTAGTTTTATTTGACCAGTGCACCTAACAAGAACTAAATCATGATGGTTAGAAACTCAATTTAACTATGATTGTTTTGTCACTATTATTACTTTGACTTTAGCAGTGACTTGTCCTTTAAATACAGTAAGTGCTACTTGTTGGGGTAGTATTATTTGACTGATGCACCTAACAAGACATCAAACATGGCGGTTCTAACAAGCATATAACAAGAAGGATTGGTGTAAACAAATCAACATTACCTCTAATGGAGACATTGATGATCTTTAAAATCATAAGTGCTTCCCTTTGGGGTTATCTTGGTTCTGTGGTATCATCTCTTACATGAGGGGAAACAGTGTTTTAACTTGTGTCACTATTATTACTTTAACTTTAGCACTGACTTGTCCTTTAAATACAGTAAGTGCTACTTGTTGGGGTAGTATTATTTGACTGATGCACCTAACAAGACATCAAACATGGCGGTTCTAACAAGCATATAACAAGAAGGATTGGTGTAAACAAATCAAGATTACCTCTAATGGAGACATTGATGATCTTTAAATTCATAAGTGCTTCCCTTTGGGGTTATCTTGGTTCTGTGGTATCATCTCTTACATGAGGGGAAACAGTGTTTTAACTTGTGTCACTATTATTACTTTAACTTTAGCACTGACTTGTCTTTTAAATTCAGTAAGTGCTACTTGTTGGGGTAGTTTTAATTGACTGGTGCACATACTCGATTGATGGACATAAACTCTGATTAACTCATTAGAGCATAGAAGAGTTGACTCATGCACACAAACATAGCTCCACTTTGATGGAAGCAACAAACTCAGATGTGGTTGAAAGTTGGTGGGAGCAAGCAAACTCAGATTACCTCAAATGGAGGCAGTGATGATGTTTAAATTCATAAGTGCATCTCTTTGGGGTTGTCTTGGTTCTGTATATTCATCTACCATATTATCTTCTGTCACTAGTATTACTTTGACTTTAGCACTGACTTGTCCTTTAAATACAGTAAGTGCTACTTGTTGGGGTAGTTTTATTTGACCAGTGCACCTAACAAGAACTCAATCATGATGGTTAGAAACTCAATTTAACTATGATTGTTTTGTCACTATTATTACTTTGACTTTAGCACTGACTTGTCCTTTAAATACAGTAAGTGCTACTTGTTGGGGTAGTATTATTTGACTGATGCACCTAACAAGACATCAAACATGGCGGTTCTAACAAGCATATAACAAGAAGGATTGGTGTAAACAAATCAACATTACCTCTAATGGAGACATTGATGATCTTTAAAATCATAAGTGCTTCCCTTTGGGGTTATCTTGGTTCTGTGGTATCATCTCTTACATGAGGGGAAACAGTGTTTTAACTTGTGTCACTATTATTACTTTAACTTTAGCACTGACTTGTCCTTTAAATACAGTAAGTGCTACTTGTTGGGGTAGTATTATTTGACTGATGCACCTAACAAGACATCAAACATGGCGGTTCTAACAAGCATATAACAAGAAGGATTGGTGTAAACAAATCAAGATTACCTCAAATGGAGGCAGTGATGATGTTTAAATACATAAGTGCATCTCTTTGGGGTTGTCTTGGTTCTGTATATTCATCTACCATATTATCTTCTGTCACTAGTATTACTTTGACTTTAGCACTGACTTGTCCTTTAAATACAGTAAGTGCTACTTGTTGGGGTAGTTTTATTTGACCAGTGCACCTAACAAGAACTAAATCATGATGGTTAGAAACTCAATTTAACTATGATTGTTTTGTCACTATTATTACTTTGACTTTAGCAGTGACTTGTCCTTTAAATACAGTAAGTGCTACTTGTTGGGGTAGTATTATTTGACTGATGCACCTAACAAGACATCAAACATGGCGGTTCTAACAAGCATATAACAAGAAGGATTGGTGTAAACAAATCAACATTACCTCTAATGGAGACATTGATGATCTTTAAAATCATAAGTGCTTCCCTTTGGGGTTATCTTGGTTCTGTGGTATCATCTCTTACATGAGGGGAAACAGTGTTTTAACTTGTGTCACTATTATTACTTTAACTTTAGCACTGACTTGTCCTTTAAATACAGTAAGTGCTACTTGTTGGGGTAGTATTATTTGACTGATGCACCTAACAAGACATCAAACATGGCGGTTCTAACAAGCATATAACAAGAAGGATTGGTGTAAACAAATCAAGATTACCTCTAATGGAGACATTGATGATCTTTAAATTCATAAGTGCTTCCCTTTGGGGTTATCTTGGTTCTGTGGTATCATCTCTTACATGAGGGGAAACAGTGTTTTAACTTGTGTCACTATTATTACTTTAACTTTAGCACTGACTTGTCTTTTAAATTCAGTAAGTGCTACTTGTTGGGGTAGTTTTAATTGACTGGTGCACATACTCGATTGATGGACATAAACTCTGATTAACTCATTAGAGCATAGAAGAGTTGACTCATGCACACAAACATAGCTCCACTTTGATGGAAGCAACAAACTCAGATGTGGTTGAAAGTTGGTGGGAGCAAGCAAACTCAGATTACCTCAAATGGAGGCAGTGATGATGTTTAAATTCATAAGTGCATCTCTTTGGGGTTGTCTTGGTTCTGTATATTCATCTACCATATTATCTTCTGTCACTAGTATTACTTTGACTTTAGCACTGACTTGTCCTTTAAATACAGTAAGTGCTACTTGTTGGGGTAGTTTTATTTGACCAGTGCACCTAACAAGAACTCAATCATGATGGTTAGAAACTCAATTTAACTATGATTGTTTTGTCACTATTATTACTTTGACTTTAGCACTGACTTGTCCTTTAAATACAGTAAGTGCTACTTGTTGGGGTAGTATTATTTGACTGATGCACCTAACAAGACATCAAACATGGCGGTTCTAACAAGCATATAACAAGAAGGATTGGTGTAAACAAATCAACATTACCTCTAATGGAGACATTGATGATCTTTAAAATCATAAGTGCTTCCCTTTGGGGTTATCTTGGTTCTGTGATATCATCTCTTACATGAGGGGAAACAGTGTTTTAACTTGTGTCACTATTATTACTTTAACTTTAGCACTGACTTGTCCTTTAAATACAGTAAGTGCTACTTGTTGGGGTAGTATTATTTGACTGTTGCACCTAACAAGACATCAAACATGGCGGTTCTAACAAGCATATAACAAGAAGGATTGGTGTAAACAAATCAAGATTACCTCTAATGGAGACATTGATGATCTTTAAATTCATAAGTGCTTCCCTTTGGGGTTATCTTGGTTCTGTGGTATCATCTCTTACATGAG
This sequence comes from Electrona antarctica, assembly GCF_951216825.1. NCBI lineage: Eukaryota > Metazoa > Chordata > Actinopteri > Myctophiformes > Myctophidae > Electrona > Electrona antarctica. Next base: position 1,070,071 of record NC_136794.1, read on the forward strand.
GGGAAACAGTGTTTTAACTTGTGTGTCACTATTATTACTTTAACTTTAGCACTGACTTGTCTTTTAAATTCAGTAAGTGCTACTTGTTGGGGTAGTTTTAATTGACTGGTGCACATACTCGATTGATGGACATAAACTCTGATTAACTCATTAGAGCATAGAAGAGTTGACTCATGCACACAAACATAGCTCCACTTTGATGGAAGCAACAAACTCAGATGTGGTTGAAAGTTGGTGGGAGCAAGCAAACTCAGATTACCTCAAATGGAGGCAGTGATGATGTTTAAATTCATAAGTGCATCTCTTTGGGGTTGTCTTGGTTCTGTATATTCATCTACCATATTATCTTCTGTCACTAGTATTACTTTGACATTAGCACTGACTTGTCCTTTAAACAGTAAGTGCTACTTGTTGAGGTAGTTTTATTTGACCAGTGCACCTAACAAGAACTCAATCATGATGGTTAGAAACTCAATTTAACTATGATTGTTTTGTCACTATTATTACTTTGACTTTAGCACTGACTTGTCCTTTAAATACAGTAAGTGCTACTTGTTGGGGTAGTATTATTTGACTGATGCACCTAACAAGACATCAAACATGGCGGTTCTAACAAGCATATAACAAGAAGGATTGGTGTAAACAAATCAAGATTACCTCTAATGGAGACATTGATGATCTTTAAATTCATGAGTGCATCTCTTTGGGGTTGTCTTGGTTCTGTATATTCATCTACCATATTATCTTCTGTCACTAGTATTACTTTGACATTAGCACTGACTTGTCCTTTAAACAGTAAGTGCTACTTGTTGAGGTAGTTTTATTTGACCAGTGCACCTAACAAGAACTCAATCATGATGGTTAGAAACTCAATTTAACTATGATTGTTTTGTCACTATTATTACTTTGACTTTAGCACTGACTTGTCCTTTAAATACAGTAAGTGCTACTTGTTGGGGTAGTATTATTTGACTGATGCACCTAACAAGACATCAAACATGGCGGTTCTAACAAGCATATAACAAGAAGGATTGGTGTAAACAAATCAAGATTACCTCTAATGGAGACATTGATGATCTTTAAAATCATAAGTGCTTCCCTTTGGGGTTATCTTGGTTCTGTGGTATCATCTCTTACATGAGGGGAAACAGTGTTTTAACTTGTGTCACTATTATTACTTTAACTTTAGCACTGACTTGTCCTTTAAATACAGTAAGTGCTACTTGTTGGGGTAGTATTATTTGACTGATGCACCTAACAAGACATCAAACATGGCGGTTCTAACAAGCATATAACAAGAAGGATTGGTGTAAACAAATCAAGATTACCTCAAATGGAGGCAGTGATGATGTTTAAATTCATAAGTGCATCTCTTTGGGGTTGTCTTGGTTCTGTATATTCATCTACCATATTATCTTCTGTCACTAGTATTACTTTGACTTTAGCACTGACTTGTCCTTTAAATACAGTAAGTGCTACTTGTTGGGGTAGTTTTATTTGACCAGTGCACCTAACAAGAACTAAATCATGATGGTTAGAAACTCAATTTAACTATGATTGTTTTGTCACTATTATTACTTTGACTTTAGCAGTGACTTGTCCTTTAAATACAGTAAGTGCTACTTGTTGGGGTAGTATTATTTGACTGATGCACCTAACAAGACATCAAACATGGCGGTTCTAACAAGCATATAACAAGAAGGATTGGTGTAAACAAATCAACATTACCTCTAATGGAGACATTGATGATCTTTAAAATCATAAGTGCTTCCCTTTGGGGTTATCTTGGTTCTGTGGTATCATCTCTTACATGAGGGGAATCAGTGTTTTAACTTGTGTCACTATTATTACTTTAACTTTAGCACTGACTTGTCCTTTAAATACAGTAAGTGCTACTTGTTGGGGTAGTATTATTTGACTGATGCACCTAACAAGACATCAAACATGGCGGTTCTAACAAGCATATAACAAGAAGGATTGGTGTAAACAAATCAAGATTACCTCAAATGGAGGCAGTGATGATGTTTAAATTCATAAGTGCATCTCTTTGGGGTTGTCTTGGTTCTGTATATTCATCTACCATATTATCTTCTGTCACTAGTATTACTTTGACTTTAGCACTGACTTGTCCTTTAAATACAGTAAGTGCTACTTGTTGGGGTAGTTTTATTTGACCAGTGCACCTAACAAGAACTAAATCATGATGGTTAGAAACTCAATTTAACTATGATTGTTTTGTCACTATTATTACTTTGACTTTAGCAGTGACTTGTCCTTTAAATACAGTAAGTGCTACTTGTTGGGGTAGTTTTATTTGACCAGTGCACCTAACAAGAAATCAAACATGGCGGTTATAACAAGCATATAACCAGAAGGATTGGTGTAAACAAATCAACATTACCTCTAATGGAGACATTGATGATCTTTAAATTCATAAGTGCTTCCCTTTGGGGTTATCTTGGTTCTGTGGTATCATCTCTTACATGAGGGGAAACAGTGTTTTAACTTGTGACACTATTATTACTTTAACTTTAGCACTGACTTGTCCTTTAAATACAGTAAGTGCTACTTGTTGGGGTAGTTTTATTTGACCAGTGCACCTAACAAGACATCAAACATGGCGATTCTAACAAGCATATAACAAGAAGGATTGGTGTAAACAAATCAAGATTACCTCTAATGGAGACATTGATGATCTTTAAATTCATAAGTGCTTCCCTTTGGGGTTATCTTGGTTCTGTGGTATCATCTCTTACATGAGGGGAAACAGTGTTTTAACTTGTGTCAATATTATTACTTTAACTTTAGCACTGACTTGTCTTTTAAATTCAGTAAGTGCTACTTGTTGGGGTAGTTTTAATTGACTGGTGCACATACTCGATTGATGGACATAAACTCTGATTAACTCATTAGAGCATAGAAGAGTTGACTCATGCACACAAACATAGCTCCACTTTGATGGAAGCAACAAACTCAGATGTTGTTGAAAGTTGGTGGGAGCAAACAAACTCAGATTACCTCAAATGGAGGCAGTGATGATGTTTAAATTAATAAGTGCATCTCTTTGGGGTTGTCTTGGTTCTGTATATTCATCTACCATATTATCTTCTGTCACTAGTATTACTTTGACTTTAGCACTGACTTGTCCTTTAAATACAGTAAGTGCTACTTGTTGGGGTAGTTTTATTTGACCAGTGCACCTAACAAGAACTCAATCATGATGGTTAGAAACTCAATTTAACTATGATTGTTTTGTCACTATTATTACTTTGACTTTAGCACTGACTTGTCCTTTAAATACAGTAAGTGCTACTTGTTGGGGTAGTATTATTTGACTGATGCACCTAAAAAGGCATCAAACATGGCGGTTCTAACAAGCATATAACAAGAAGGATTGGTGTAAACAAATCAAGATTACCTCTAATGGAGACATTGATGATCTTTAAATTCATAAGTGCTTCCCTTTGGGGTTATCTTGGTTCTGTGGTATCATCTCTTACATGAGGGGAAACAGTGTTTTAACTTGTGTCACTATTATTACTTTAACTTTAGCACTGACTTGTCCGTTAAATACAGTAAGTGCTACTTGTTGGGGTAGTATTATTTGACTGATGCACCTAACAAGACATCAAACATGGCGGTTCTAACAAGCATATAACAAGAAGGATTGGTGTAAACAAATCAAGATTACCTCTAATGGAGACATTGATGATCTTTAAATTCATAAGTGCTTCCCTTTGGGGTTATCTTGGTTCTGTGGTATCATCTCTTACATGAGGGGAAACAGTGTTTTAACTTGTGTCACTATTATTACTTTAACTTTAGCACTGACTTGTCTTTTAAATTCAGTAAGTGCTACTTGTTGGGGTAGTTTTAATTGACTGGTGCACATACTCGATTGATGGACATAAACTCTGATTAACTCATTAGAGCATAGAAGAGTTGACTCATGCACACAAACATAGCTCCACTTTGATGGAAGCAACAAACTCAGATTACCTCAAATGGAGGCAGTGATGATGTTTAAATTCATAAGTGCATCTCTTTGGGGTTGTCTTGGTTCTGTATATTCATCTACCATATTATCTTCTGTCACTAGTATTACTTTGACTTTAGCACTGACTTGTCCTTTAAATACAGTAAGTGCTACTTGTTGGGGTAGTTTTATTTGACCAGTGCACCTAACAAGAACTCAATCATGATGGTTAGAAACTCAATTTAACTATGATTGTTTTGTCACTATTATTACTTTGACTTTAGCACTGACTTGTCCTTTAAATACAGTAAGTGCTACTTGTTGGGGTAGTATTATTTGACTGATGCACCTAACAAGACATCAAACATGGCGGTTCTAACAAGCATATAACAAGAAGGATTGGTGTAAACAAATCAACATTACCTCTAATGGAGACATTGATGATCTTTAAAATCATAAGTGCTTCCCTTTGGGGTTATCTTGGTTCTGTGGTATCATCTCTTACATGAGGGGAAACAGTGTTTTAACTTGTGTCACTATTATTACTTTAACTTTAGCACTGACTTGTCCTTTAAATACAGTAAGTGCTACTTGTTGGGGTAGTATTATTTGACTGATGCACCTAACAAGACATCAAACATGGTGGTTCTAACAAGCATATAACAAGAAGGATTGGTGTAAACAAATCAAGATTACCTCAAATGGAGGCAGTGATGATGTTTAAATTCATAAGTGCATCTCTTTGGGGTTGTCTTGGTTCTGTATATTCATCTACCATATTATCTTCTGTCACTAGTATTACTTTGACTTTAGCACTGACTTGTCCTTTAAATACAGTAAGTGCTACTTGTTGGGGTAGTTTTATTTGACCAGTGCACCTAACAAGAACTAAATCATGATGGTTAGAAACTCAATTTAACTATGATTGTTTTGTCACTATTATTACTTTGACTTTAGCAGTGACTTGTCCTTTAAATACAGTAAGTGCTACTTGTTGGGGTAGTATTATTTGACTGATGCACCTAACAAGACATCAAACATGGCGGTTCTAACAAGCATATAACAAGAAGGATTGGTGTAAACAAATCAACATTACCTCTAATGGAGACATTGATGATCTTTAAAATCATAAGTGCTTCCCTTTGGGGTTATCTTGGTTCTGTGGTATCATCTCTTACATGAGGGGAAACAGTGTTTTAACTTGTGTCACTATTATTACTTTAACTTTAGCACTGACTTGTCCTTTAAATACAGTAAGTGCTACTTGTTGGGGTAGTATTATTTGACTGATGCACCTAACAAGACATCAAACATGGCGGTTCTAACAAGCATATAACAAGAAGGATTGGTGTAAACAAATCAAGATTACCTCTAATGGAGACATTGATGATCTTTAAATTCATGAGTGCATCTCTTTGGGGTTGTCTTGGTTCTGTATATTCATCTACCATATTATCTTCTGTCACTAGTATTACTTTGACATTAGCACTGACTTGTCCTTTAAACAGTAAGTGCTACTTGTTGAGGTAGTTTTATTTGACCAGTGCACCTAACAAGAACTCAATCATGATGGTTAGAAACTCAATTTAACTATGATTGTTTTGTCACTATTATTACTTTGACTTTAGCACTGACTTGTCCTTTAAATACAGTAAGTGCTACTTGTTGGGGTAGTATTATTTGACTGATGCACCTAACAAGACATCAAACATGGCGGTTCTAACAAGCATATAACAAGAAGGATTGGTGTAAACAAATCAAGATTACCTCTAATGGAGACATTGATGATCTTTAAAATCATAAGTGCTTCCCTTTGGGGTTATCTTGGTTCTGTGGTATCATCTCTTACATGAGGGGAAACAGTGTTTTAACTTGTGTCACTATTATTACTTTAACTTTAGCACTGACTTGTCCTTTAAATACAGTAAGTGCTACTTGTTGGGGTAGTATTATTTGACTGATGCACCTAACAAGACATCAAACATGGCGGTTCTAACAAGCATATAACAAGAAGGATTGGTGTAAACAAATCAAGATTACCTCAAATGGAGGCAGTGATGATGTTTAAATTCATAAGTGCATCTCTTTGGGGTTGTCTTGGTTCTGTATATTCATCTACCATATTATCTTCTGTCACTAGTATTACTTTGACTTTAGCACTGACTTGTCCTTTAAATACAGTAAGTGCTACTTGTTGGGGTAGTTTTATTTGACCAGTGCACCTAACAAGAACTAAATCATGATGGTTAGAAACTCAATTTAACTATGATTGTTTTGTCACTATTATTACTTTGACTTTAGCAGTGACTTGTCCTTTAAATACAGTAAGTGCTACTTGTTGGGGTAGTATTATTTGACTGATGCACCTAACAAGACATCAAACATGGCGGTTCTAACAAGCATATAACAAGAAGGATTGGTGTAAACAAATCAACATTACCTCTAATGGAGACATTGATGATCTTTAAAATCATAAGTGCTTCCCTTTGGGGTTATCTTGGTTCTGTGGTATCATCTCTTACATGAGGGGAATCAGTGTTTTAACTTGTGTCACTATTATTACTTTAACTTTAGCACTGACTTGTCCTTTAAATACAGTAAGTGCTACTTGTTGGGGTAGTATTATTTGACTGATGCACCTAACAAGACATCAAACATGGCGGTTCTAACAAGCATATAACAAGAAGGATTGGTGTAAACAAATCAAGATTACCTCAAATGGAGGCAGTGATGATGTTTAAATTCATAAGTGCATCTCTTTGGGGTTGTCTTGGTTCTGTATATTCATCTACCATATTATCTTCTGTCACTAGTATTACTTTGACTTTAGCACTGACTTGTCCTTTAAATACAGTAAGTGCTACTTGTTGGGGTAGTTTTATTTGACCAGTGCACCTAACAAGAACTAAATCATGATGGTTAGAAACTCAATTTAACTATGATTGTTTTGTCACTATTATTACTTTGACTTTAGCAGTGACTTGTCCTTTAAATACAGTAAGTGCTACTTGTTGGGGTAGTTTTATTTGACCAGTGCACCTAACAAGAAATCAAACATGGCGGTTATAACAAGCATATAACCAGAAGGATTGGTGTAAACAAATCAACATTACCTCTAATGGAGACATTGATGATCTTTAAATTCATAAGTGCTTCCCTTTGGGGTTATCTTGGTTCTGTGGTATCATCTCTTACATGAGGGGAAACAGTGTTTTAACTTGTGACACTATTATTACTTTAACTTTAGCACTGACTTGTCCTTTAAATACAGTAAGTGCTACTTGTTGGGGTAGTTTTATTTGACCAGTGCACCTAACAAGACATCAAACATGGCGATTCTAACAAGCATATAACAAGAAGGATTGGTGTAAACAAATCAAGATTACCTCTAATGGAGACATTGATGATCTTTAAATTCATAAGTGCTTCCCTTTGGGGTTATCTTGGTTCTGTGGTATCATCTCTTACATGAGGGGAAACAGTGTTTTAACTTGTGTCAATATTATTACTTTAACTTTAGCACTGACTTGTCTTTTAAATTCAGTAAGTGCTACTTGTTGGGGTAGTTTTAATTGACTGGTGCACATACTCGATTGATGGACATAAACTCTGATTAACTCATTAGAGCATAGAAGAGTTGACTCATGCACACAAACATAGCTCCACTTTGATGGAAGCAACAAACTCAGATGTTGTTGAAAGTTGGTGGGAGCAAACAAACTCAGATTACCTCAAATGGAGGCAGTGATGATGTTTAAATTAATAAGTGCATCTCTTTGGGGTTGTCTTGGTTCTGTATATTCATCTACCATATTATCTTCTGTCACTAGTATTACTTTGACTTTAGCACTGACTTGTCCTTTAAATACAGTAAGTGCTACTTGTTGGGGTAGTTTTATTTGACCAGTGCACCTAACAAGAACTCAATCATGATGGTTAGAAACTCAATTTAACTATGATTGTTTTGTCACTATTATTACTTTGACTTTAGCACTGACTTGTCCTTTAAATACAGTAAGTGCTACTTGTTGGGGTAGTATTATTTGACTGATGCACCTAAAAAGGCATCAAACATGGCGGTTCTAACAAGCATATAACAAGAAGGATTGGTGTAAACAAATCAAGATTACCTCTAATGGAGACATTGATGATCTTTAAATTCATAAGTGCTTCCCTTTGGGGTTATCTTGGTTCTGTGGTATCATCTCTTACATGAGGGGAAACAGTGTTTTAACTTGTGTCACTATTATTACTTTAACTTTAGCACTGACTTGTCCGTTAAATACAGTAAGTGCTACTTGTTGGGGTAGTATTATTTGACTGATGCACCTAACAAGACATCAAACATGGCGGTTCTAACAAGCATATAACAAGAAGGATTGGTGTAAACAAATCAAGATTACCTCTAATGGAGACATTGATGATCTTTAAATTCATAAGTGCTTCCCTTTGGGGTTATCTTGGTTCTGTGGTATCATCTCTTACATGAGGGGAAACAGTGTTTTAACTTGTGTCACTATTATTACTTTAACTTTAGCACTGACTTGTCTTTTAAATTCAGTAAGTGCTACTTGTTGGGGTAGTTTTAATTGACTGGTGCACATACTCGATTGATGGACATAAACTCTGATTAACTCATTAGAGCATAGAAGAGTTGACTCATGCACACAAACATAGCTCCACTTTGATGGAAGCAACAAACTCAGATTACCTCAAATGGAGGCAGTGATGATGTTTAAATTCATAAGTGCATCTCTTTGGGGTTGTCTTGGTTCTGTATATTCATCTACCATATTATCTTCTGTCACTAGTATTACTTTGACTTTAGCACTGACTTGTCCTTTAAATACAGTAAGTGCTACTTGTTGGGGTAGTTTTATTTGACCAGTGCACCTAACAAGAACTCAATCATGATGGTTAGAAACTCAATTTAACTATGATTGTTTTGTCACTATTATTACTTTGACTTTAGCACTGACTTGTCCTTTAAATACAGTAAGTGCTACTTGTTGGGGTAGTATTATTTGACTGATGCACCTAACAAGACATCAAACATGGCGGTTCTAACAAGCATATAACAAGAAGGATTGGTGTAAACAAATCAACATTACCTCTAATGGAGACATTGATGATCTTTAAAATCATAAGTGCTTCCCTTTGGGGTTATCTTGGTTCTGTGGTATCATCTCTTACATGAGGGGAAACAGTGTTTTAACTTGTGTCACTATTATTACTTTAACTTTAGCACTGACTTGTCCTTTAAATACAGTAAGTGCTACTTGTTGGGGTAGTATTATTTGACTGATGCACCTAACAAGACATCAAACATGGTGGTTCTAACAAGCATATAACAAGAAGGATTGGTGTAAACAAATCAAGATTACCTCAAATGGAGGCAGTGATGATGTTTAAATTCATAAGTGCATCTCTTTGGGGTTGTCTTGGTTCTGTATATTCATCTACCATATTATCTTCTGTCACTAGTATTACTTTGACTTTAGCACTGACTTGTCCTTTAAATACAGTAAGTGCTACTTGTTGGGGTAGTTTTATTTGACCAGTGCACCTAACAAGAACTAAATCATGATGGTTAGAAACTCAATTTAACTATGATTGTTTTGTCACTATTATTACTTTGACTTTAGCAGTGACTTGTCCTTTAAATACAGTAAGTGCTACTTGTTGGGGTAGTATTATTTGACTGATGCACCTAACAAGACATCAAACATGGCGGTTCTAACAAGCATATAACAAGAAGGATTGGTGTAAACAAATCAACATTACCTCTAATGGAGACATTGATGATCTTTAAAATCATAAGTGCTTCCCTTTGGGGTTATCTTGGTTCTGTGGTATCATCTCTTACATGAGGGGAAACAGTGTTTTAACTTGTGTCACTATTATTACTTTAACTTTAGCACTGACTTGTCCTTTAAATACAGTAAGTGCTACTTGTTGGGGTAGTATTATTTGACTGATGCACCTAACAAGACATCAAACATGGCGGTTCTAACAAGCATATAACAAGAAGGATTGGTGTAAACAAATCAAGATTACCTCAAATGGAGGCAGTGATGATGTTTAAATTCATAAGTGCATCTCTTTGGGGTTGTCTTGGTTCTGTATATTCATCTACCATATTATCTTCTGTCACTAGTATTACTTTGACTTTAGCACTGACTTGTCCTTTAAATACAGTAAGTGCTACTTGTTGGGGTAGTTTTATTTGACCAGTGCACCTAACAAGAACTAAATCATGATGGTTAGAAACTCAATTTAACTATGATTGTTTTGTCACTATTATTACTTTGACTTTAGCAGTGACTTGTCCTTTAAATACAGTAAGTGCTACTTGTTGGGGTAGTATTATTTGACTGATGCACCTAACAAGACATCAAACATGGCGGTTCTAACAAGCATATAACAAGAAGGATTGGTGTAAACAAATCAACATTACCTCTAATGGAGACATTGATGATCTTTAAAATCATAAGTGCTTCCCTTTGGGGTTATCTTGGTTCTGTGGTATCATCTCTTACATGAGGGGAAACAGTGTTTTAACTTGTGTCACTATTATTACTTTAACTTTAGCACTGACTTGTCCTTTAAATACAGTAAGTGCTACTTGTTGGGGTAGTATTATTTGACTGATGCACCTAACAAGACATCAAACATGGCGGTTCTAACAAGCATATAACAAGAAGGATTGGTGTAAACAAATCAAGATTACCTCAAATGGAGGCAGTGATGATGTTTAAATTCATAAGTGCATCTCTTTGGGGTTGTCTTGGTTCTGTATATTCATCTACCATATTATCTTCTGTCACTAGTATTACTTTGACTTTAGCACTGACTTGTCCTTTAAATACAGTAAGTGCTACTTGTTGGGGTAGTTTTATTTGACCAGTGCACCTAACAAGAACTAAATCATGATGGTTAGAAACTCAATTTAACTATGATTGTTTTGTCACTATTATTACTTTGACTTTAGCAGTGACTTGTCCTTTAAATACAGTAAGTGCTACTTGTTGGGGTAGTATTATTTGACTGATGCACCTAACAAGACATCAAACATGGCGGTTCTAACAAGCATATAACAAGAAGGATTGGTGTAAACAAATCAACATTACCTCTAATGGAGACATTGATGATCTTTAAAATCATAAGTGCTTCCCTTTGGGGTTATCTTGGTTCTGTGGTATCATCTCTTACATGAGGGGAAACAGTGTTTTAACTTGTGTCACTATTATTACTTTAACTTTAGCACTGACTTGTCCTTTAAATACAGTAAGTGCTACTTGTTGGGGTAGTATTATTTGACTGATGCACCTAACAAGACATCAAACATGGCGGTTCTAACAAGCATATAACAAGAAGGATTGGTGTAAACAAATCAAGATTACCTCTAATGGAGACATTGATGATCTTTAAATTCATAAGTGCTTCCCTTTGGGGTTATCTTGGTTCTGTGGTATCATCTCTTACATGAGGGGAAACAGTGTTTTAACTTGTGTCACTATTATTACTTTAACTTTAGCACTGACTTGTCTTTTAAATTCAGTAAGTGCTACTTGTTGGGGTAGTTTTAATTGACTGGTGCACATACTCGATTGATGGACATAAACTCTGATTAACTCATTAGAGCATAGAAGAGTTGACTCATGCACACAAACATAGCTCCACTTTGATGGAAGCAACAAACTCAGATGTGGTTGAAAGTTGGTGGGAGCAAGCAAACTCAGATTACCTCAAATGGAGGCAGTGATGATGTTTAAATTCATAAGTGCATCTCTTTGGGGTTGTCTTGGTTCTGTATATTCATCTACCATATTATCTTCTGTCACTAGTATTACTTTGACTTTAGCACTGACTTGTCCTTTAAATACAGTAAGTGCTACTTGTTGGGGTAGTTTTATTTGACCAGTGCACCTAACAAGAACTCAATCATGATGGTTAGAAACTCAATTTAACTATGATTGTTTTGTCACTATTATTACTTTGACTTTAGCACTGACTTGTCCTTTAAATACAGTAAGTGCTACTTGTTGGGGTAGTATTATTTGACTGATGCACCTAACAAGACATCAAACATGGCGGTTCTAACAAGCATATAACAAGAAGGATTGGTGTAAACAAATCAACATTACCTCTAATGGAGACATTGATGATCTTTAAAATCATAAGTGCTTCCCTTTGGGGTTATCTTGGTTCTGTGATATCATCTCTTACATGAGGGGAAACAGTGTTTTAACTTGTGTCACTATTATTACTTTAACTTTAGCACTGACTTGTCCTTTAAATACAGTAAGTGCTACTTGTTGGGGTAGTATTATTTGACTGTTGCACCTAACAAGACATCAAACATGGCGGTTCTAACAAGCATATAACAAGAAGGATTGGTGTAAACAAATCAAGATTACCTCTAATGGAGACATTGATGATCTTTAAATTCATAAGTGCTTCCCTTTGGGGTTATCTTGGTTCTGTGGTATCATCTCTTACATGAGGGGAAACAGTGTTTTAACTTGTGTGTCACTATTATTACTTTAACTTTAGCACTGACTTGTCTTTTAAATTCAGTAAGTGCTACTTGTTGGGGTAGTTTTAATTGACTGGTGCACATACTCGATTGATGGACATAAACTCTGATTAACTCATTAGAGCATAGAAGAGTTGACTCATGCACACAAACATAGCTCCACTTTGATGGAAGCAACAAACTCAGATGTGGTTGAAAGTTGGTGGGAGCAAGCAAACTCAGATTACCTCAAATGGAGGCAGTGATGATGTTTAAATTCATAAGTGCATCTCTTTGGGGTTGTCTTGGTTCTGTATATTCATCTACCATATTATCTTCTGTCACTAGTATTACTTTGACATTAGCACTGACTTGTCCTTTAAACAGTAAGTGCTACTTGTTGAGGTAGTTTTATTTGACCAGTGCACCTAACAAGAACTCAATCATGATGGTTAGAAACTCAATTTAACTATGATTGTTTTGTCACTATTATTACTTTGACTTTAGCACTGACTTGTCCTTTAAATACAGTAAGTGCTACTTGTTGGGGTAGTATTATTTGACTGATGCACCTAACAAGACATCAAACATGGCGGTTCTAACAAGCATATAACAAGAAGGATTGGTGTAAACAAATCAAGATTACCTCTAATGGAGACATTGATGATCTTTAAATTCATGAGTGCATCTCTTTGGGGTTGTCTTGGTTCTGTATATTCATCTACCATATTATCTTCTGTCACTAGTATTACTTTGACATTAGCACTGACTTGTCCTTTAAACAGTAAGTGCTACTTGTTGAGGTAGTTTTATTTGACCAGTGCACCTAACAAGAACTCAATCATGATGGTTAGAAACTCAATTTAACTATGATTGTTTTGTCACTATTATTACTTTGACTTTAGCACTGACTTGTCCTTTAAATACAGTAAGTGCTACTTGTTGGGGTAGTATTATTTGACTGATGCACCTAACAAGACATCAAACATGGCGGTTCTAACAAGCATATAACAAGAAGGATTGGTGTAAACAAATCAAGATTACCTCTAATGGAGACATTGATGATCTTTAAAATCATAAGTGCTTCCCTTTGGGGTTATCTTGGTTCTGTGGTATCATCTCTTACATGAGGGGAAACAGTGTTTTAACTTGTGTCACTATTATTACTTTAACTTTAGCACTGACTTGTCCTTTAAATACAGTAAGTGCTACTTGTTGGGGTAGTATTATTTGACTGATGCACCTAACAAGACATCAAACATGGCGGTTCTAACAAGCATATAACAAGAAGGATTGGTGTAAACAAATCAAGATTACCTCAAATGGAGGCAGTGATGATGTTTAAATTCATAAGTGCATCTCTTTGGGGTTGTCTTGGTTCTGTATATTCATCTACCATATTATCTTCTGTCACTAGTATTACTTTGACTTTAGCACTGACTTGTCCTTTAAATACAGTAAGTGCTACTTGTTGGGGTAGTTTTATTTGACCAGTGCACCTAACAAGAACTAAATCATGATGGTTAGAAACTCAATTTAACTATGATTGTTTTGTCACTATTATTACTTTGACTTTAGCAGTGACTTGTCCTTTAAATACAGTAAGTGCTACTTGTTGGGGTAGTATTATTTGACTGATGCACCTAACAAGACATCAAACATGGCGGTTCTAACAAGCATATAACAAGAAGGATTGGTGTAAACAAATCAACATTACCTCTAATGGAGACATTGATGATCTTTAAAATCATAAGTGCTTCCCTTTGGGGTTATCTTGGTTCTGTGGTATCATCTCTTACATGAGGGGAAACAGTGTTTTAACTTGTGTCACTATTATTACTTTAACTTTAGCACTGACTTGTCCTTTAAATACAGTAAGTGCTACTTGTTGGGGTAGTATTATTTGACTGATGCACCTAACAAGACATCAAACATGGCGGTTCTAACAAGCATATAACAAGAAGGATTGGTGTAAACAAATCAAGATTACCTCAAATGGAGGCAGTGATGATGTTTAAATTCATAAGTGCATCTCTTTGGGGTTGTCTTGGTTCTGTATATTCATCTACCATATTATCTTCTGTCACTAGTATTACTTTGACTTTAGCACTGACTTGTCCTTTAAATACAGTAAGTGCTACTTGTTGGGGTAGTTTTATTTGACCAGTGCACCTAACAAGAACTAAATCATGATGGTTAGAAACTCAATTTAACTATGATTGTTTTGTCACTATTATTACTTTGACTTTAGCAGTGACTTGTCCTTTAAATACAGTAAGTGCTACTTGTTGGGGTAGTATTATTTGACTGATGCACCTAACAAGACATCAAACATGGCGGTTCTAACAAGCATATAACAAGAAGGATTGGTGTAAACAAATCAACATTACCTCTAATGGAGACATTGATGATCTTTAAAATCATAAGTGCTTCCCTTTGGGGTTATCTTGGTTCTGTGGTATCATCTCTTACATGAGGGGAAACAGTGTTTTAACTTGTGTCACTATTATTACTTTAACTTTAGCACTGACTTGTCCTTTAAATACAGTAAGTGCTACTTGTTGGGGTAGTATTATTTGACTGATGCACCTAACAAGACATCAAACATGGCGGTTCTAACAAGCATATAACAAGAAGGATTGGTGTAAACAAATCAAGATTACCTCTAATGGAGACATTGATGATCTTTAAATTCATAAGTGCTTCCCTTTGGGGTTATCTTGGTTCTGTGGTATCATCTCTTACATGAGGGGAAACAGTGTTTTAACTTGTGTCACTATTATTACTTTAACTTTAGCACTGACTTGTCTTTTAAATTCAGTAAGTGCTACTTGTTGGGGTAGTTTTAATTGACTGGTGCACATACTCGATTGATGGACATAAACTCTGATTAACTCATTAGAGCATAGAAGAGTTGACTCATGCACACAAACATAGCTCCACTTTGATGGAAGCAACAAACTCAGATGTGGTTGAAAGTTGGTGGGAGCAAGCAAACTCAGATTACCTCAAATGGAGGCAGTGATGATGTTTAAATTCATAAGTGCATCTCTTTGGGGTTGTCTTGGTTCTGTATATTCATCTACCATATTATCTTCTGTCACTAGTATTACTTTGACTTTAGCACTGACTTGTCCTTTAAATACAGTAAGTGCTACTTGTTGGGGTAGTTTTATTTGACCAGTGCACCTAACAAGAACTCAATCATGATGGTTAGAAACTCAATTTAACTATGATTGTTTTGTCACTATTATTACTTTGACTTTAGCACTGACTTGTCCTTTAAATACAGTAAGTGCTACTTGTTGGGGTAGTATTATTTGACTGATGCACCTAACAAGACATCAAACATGGCGGTTCTAACAAGCATATAACAAGAAGGATTGGTGTAAACAAATCAACATTACCTCTAATGGAGACATTGATGATCTTTAAAATCATAAGTGCTTCCCTTTGGGGTTATCTTGGTTCTGTGGTATCATCTCTTACATGAGGGGAAACAGTGTTTTAACTTGTGTCACTATTATTACTTTAACTTTAGCACTGACTTGTCCTTTAAATACAGTAAGTGCTACTTGTTGGGGTAGTATTATTTGACTGATGCACCTAACAAGACATCAAACATGGCGGTTCTAACAAGCATATAACAAGAAGGATTGGTGTAAACAAATCAAGATTACCTCTAATGGAGACATTGATGATCTTTAAATTCATAAGTGCTTCCCTTTGGGGTTATCTTGGTTCTGTGGTATCATCTCTTACATGAGGGGAAACAGTGTTTTAACTTGTGTCACTATTATTACTTTAACTTTAGCACTGACTTGTCTTTTAAATTCAGTAAGTGCTACTTGTTGGGGTAGTTTTAATTGACTGGTGCACATACTCGATTGATGGACATAAACTCTGATTAACTCATTAGAGCATAGAAGAGTTGACTCATGCACACAAACATAGCTCCACTTTGATGGAAGCAACAAACTCAGATGTGGTCGAAAGTTGGTGGGAGCAAGCAAACTCAGATTACCTCAAATGGAGGCAGTGATGATGTTTAAATTCATAAGTGCATCTCTTTGGGGTTGTCTTGGTTCTGTATATTCATCTACCATATTATCTTCTGTCACTAGTATTACTTTGACATTAGCACTGACTTGTCCTTTAAACAGTAAGTGCTACTTGTTGAGGTAGTTTTATTTGACCAGTGCACCTAACAAGAACTCAATCATGATGGTTAGAAACTCAATTTAACTATGATTGTTTTGACACTATTATTACTTTGACTTTAGCACTGACTTGTCCTTTAAATACAGTAAGTGCTACTTGTTGGGGTAGTATTATTTGACTGATGCACCTAACAAGACATCAAACATGGCGGTTCTAACAAGCATATAACAAGAAGGATTGGTGTAAACAAATCAAGATTACCTCAAATGGAGGCAGTGATCATGTTTAAATTCATAAGTGCATCTCTTTGGGGTTGTCTTGGTTCTGTATATTCATCTACCATATTATCTTCTGTCACTAGTATTACTTTGACTTTAGCACTGACTTGTCCTTTAAATACAGTAAGTGCTACTTGTTGGGGTAGTTTTATTTGACCAGTGCACCTAACAAGAACTCAATCATGATGGTTAGAAACTCAATTTAACTATGATTGTTTTGTCACTATTATTACTTTGACTTTAGCACTGACTTGTCCTTTAAATACAGTAAGTGCTACTTGTTGGGGTAGTATTATTTGACTGATGCACCTAACAAGACATCAAACATGGCGGTTCTAACAAGCATATAACAAGAAGGATTGGTGTAAACAAATCAAGATTACCTCTAATGGAGACATTGATGATCTTTAAATTCATAAGTGCTTCCCTTTGGGGTTATCTTGGTTCTGTGGTATCATCTCTTACATGAGGGGAAACAGTGTTTTAACTTGTGTCACTATTATTACTTTGACTTTAGCACTGACTTGTCCTTTAAATACAGTAAGTGCTACTTGTTGGGGTTCTGTGGTATCATCTCTTACATGAGGGGAAACAGTGTTTTAACTTGTGTCACTATTATTACTTTAACTTTAGCACTGACTTGTCTTTGAAATTCAGTAAGTGCTACTTGTTGGGGTAGTTTTAATTGACTGGTGCACATACTCGATTGATGGACATAAACTCTGATTAACTCATTAGAGCATAGAAGAGTTGACTCATGCACACAAACATAGCTCCACTTTGATGGAAGCAACAAACTCAGATGTGGTTGAAAGTTGGTGGGAGCAAACAAACTCAGATTACCTCAAATGGAGGCAGTGATGATGTTTAAATTCATAAGTGCACCTAACAAGACATCAAACATGGCGGTTCTAACAAGCATATAACAAGAAGGATTGGTGTAAACAAATCAAGATTACCTCAAATGGAGGCAGTGATCATGTTTAAATTCATAAGTGCATCTCTTTGGGGTTGTCTTGGTTCTGTATATTCATCTACCATATTATCTTCTGTCACTAGTATTACTTTGACTTTAGCACTGACTTGTCCTTTAAATACAGTAAGTGCTACTTGTTGGGGTAGTTTTATTTGACCAGTGCACCTAACAAGAACTCAATCATGATGGTTAGAAACTCAATTTAACTATGATTGTTTTGTCACTATTATTACTTTGACTTTAGCACTGACTTGTCCTTTAAATACAGTAAGTGCTACTTGTTGGGGTAGTATTATTTGACTGATGCACCTAACAAGACATCAAACATGGCGGTTCTAACAAGCATATAACAAGAAGGATTGGTGTAAACAAATCAACATTACCTCTAATGGAGACATTGATGATCTTTAAAATCACAAGTGCTTCCCTTTGGGGTTATCTTGGTTCTGTGGTATCATCTCTTACATGAGGGGAAACAGTGTTTTAACTTGTGTCACTATTATTACTTTAACTTTAGCACTGACTTGTCCTTTAAATACAGTAAGTGCTACTTGTTGGGGTAGTATTATTTGACTGATGCACCTAACAAGACATCAAACATGGCGGTTCTAACAAGCATATAACAAGAAGGATTGGTGTAAACAAATCAAGATTACCTCTAATGGAGACATTGATGATCTTTAAATTCATAAGTGCTTCCCTTTGGGGTTATCTTGGTTCTGTGGTATCATCTCTTACATGAGGGGAAACAGTGTTTTAACTTGTGTCACTATTATTACTTTAACTTTAGCACTGACTTGTCCTTTATATACAGTAAGTGCTACTTGTTGGGGTAGTATTATTTGACTGATGCACCTAACAAGACATCAAACATGGCGGTTCTAACAAGCATATAACAAGAAGGATTGGTGTAAACAAATCAAGATTACCTCAAATGGAGGCAGTGATGATGTTTAAATTCATAAGTGCATCTCTTTGGGGTTGTCTTGGTTCTGTATATTCATCTACCATATTATCTTCTGTCACTAGTATTACTTTGACTTTAGCACTGACTTGTCCTTTAAATACAGTAAGTGCTACTTGTTGGGGTAGTTTTATTTGACCAGTGCACCTAACAAGAACTAAATCATGATGGTTAGAAACTCAATTTAACTATGATTGTTTTGTCACTATTATTACTTTGACTTTAGCAGTGACTTGTCCTTTAAATACAGTAAGTGCTACTTGTTGGGGTAGTATTATTTGACTGATGCACCTAACAAGACATCAAACATGGCGGTTCTAACAAGCATATAACAAGAAGGATTGGTGTAAACAAATCAACATTACCTCTAATGGAGACATTGATGATCTTTAAAATCATAAGTGCTTCCCTTTGGGGTTATCTTGGTTCTGTGGTATCATCTCTTACATGAGGGGAAACAGTGTTTTAACTTGTGTCACTATTATTACTTTAACTTTAGCACTGACTTGTCCTTTAAATACAGTAAGTGCTACTTGTTGGGGTAGTATTATTTGACTGATGCACCTAACAAGACATCAAACATGGCGGTTCTAACAAGCATATAACAAGAAGGATTGGTGTAAACAAATCAAGATTACCTCAAATGGAGGCAGTGATGATGTTTAAATTCATAAGTGCATCTCTTTGGGGTTGTCTTGGTTCTGTATATTCATCTACCATATTATCTTCTGTCACTAGTATTACTTTGACTTTAGCACTGACTTGTCCTTTAAATACAGTAAGTGCTACTTGTTGGGGTAGTTTTATTTGACCAGTGCACCTAACAAGAACTAAATCATGATGGTTAGAAACTCAATTTAACTATGATTGTTTTGTCACTATTATTACTTTGACTTTAGCAGTGACTTGTCCTTTAAATACAGTAAGTGCTACTTGTTGGGGTAGTATTATTTGACTGATGCACCTAACAAGACATCAAACATGGCGGTTCTAACAAGCATATAACAAGAAGGATTGGTGTAAACAAATCAACATTACCTCTAATGGAGACATTGATGATCTTTAAAATCATAAGTGCTTCCCTTTGGGGTTATCTTGGTTCTGTGGTATCATCTCTTACATGAGGGGAAACAGTGTTTTAACTTGTGTCACTATTATTACTTTAACTTTAGCACTGACTTGTCCTTTAAATACAGTAAGTGCTACTTGTTGGGGTAGTATTATTTGACTGATGCACCTAACAAGACATCAAACATGGCGGTTCTAACAAGCATATAACAAGAAGGATTGGTGTAAACAAATCAAGATTACCTCTAATGGAGACATTGATGATCTTTAAATTCATAAGTGCTTCCCTTTGGGGTTATCTTGGTTCTGTGGTATCATCTCTTACATGAGGGGAAACAGTGTTTTAACTTGTGTCACTATTATTACTTTAACTTTAGCACTGACTTGTCTTTTAAATTCAGTAAGTGCTACTTGTTGGGGTAGTTTTAATTGACTGGTGCACATACTCGATTGATGGACATAAACTCTGATTAACTCATTAGAGCATAGAAGAGTTGACTCATGCACACAAACATAGCTCCACTTTGATGGAAGCAACAAACTCAGATGTGGTTGAAAGTTGGTGGGAGCAAGCAAACTCAGATTACCTCAAATGGAGGCAGTGATGATGTTTAAATTCATAAGTGCATCTCTTTGGGGTTGTCTTGGTTCTGTATATTCATCTACCATATTATCTTCTGTCACTAGTATTACTTTGACTTTAGCACTGACTTGTCCTTTAAATACAGTAAGTGCTACTTGTTGGGGTAGTTTTATTTGACCAGTGCACCTAACAAGAACTCAATCATGATGGTTAGAAACTCAATTTAACTATGATTGTTTTGTCACTATTATTACTTTGACTTTAGCACTGACTTGTCCTTTAAATACAGTAAGTGCTACTTGTTGGGGTAGTATTATTTGACTGATGCACCTAACAAGACATCAAACATGGCGGTTCTAACAAGCATATAACAAGAAGGATTGGTGTAAACAAATCAACATTACCTCTAATGGAGACATTGATGATCTTTAAAATCATAAGTGCTTCCCTTTGGGGTTATCTTGGTTCTGTGATATCATCTCTTACATGAGGGGAAACAGTGTTTTAACTTGTGTCACTATTATTACTTTAACTTTAGCACTGACTTGTCCTTTAAATACAGTAAGTGCTACTTGTTGGGGTAGTATTATTTGACTGTTGCACCTAACAAGACATCAAACATGGCGGTTCTAACAAGCATATAACAAGAAGGATTGGTGTAAACAAATCAAGATTACCTCTAATGGAGACATTGATGATCTTTAAATTCATAAGTGCTTCCCTTTGGGGTTATCTTGGTTCTGTGGTATCATCTCTTACATGAGGGGAAACAGTGTTTTAACTTGTGTGTCACTATTATTACTTTAACTTTAGCACTGACTTGTCTTTTAAATTCAGTAAGTGCTACTTGTTGGGGTAGTTTTAATTGACTGGTGCACATACTCGATTGATGGACATAAACTCTGATTAACATTACATTACATTACATTACAGTCATTTAGCAGACGCTTTTATCCAAAGCGACTTACAATAAGTGTATTCAACATAGGTAGGGAACAAAAACTACTAATCACCAGAAGTTTTTAGTGCATTTTCTGCAAAAACAAGCAACCAAGAGTATACCTAGCGCTAAGGTAAAAGTGCAATATATCAGCTACCTATTTCCTTAACCAGATGAGACAAAATAGCTAAATCAAATGAGCATGAGCTAAAACAATTAAGTGTATCGACTAAACAAGATCCAATAAACAATACAACAATAGGAAACAAGCGTTCGTACAACTAGTTAACAACAAGTAGGTCAGGCAGAGAGGAAGGGTAGTGTTTCCTGAAGAGGTGGGTTTTCAACCTGCGGCGAAATATGGGCAGTGACTCTGCTGTCCTAACATCAGTGGGGAGTTCATTCCACCACTGTGGGGCCAGAACAGAAAAGAGTCGTGACCGTGTGGATCGGCCAGAAGGACCCTTGAGTGACGAGGCAATCAGTCGCCCCGAGGTGGCAGACCGAAGTGGTCGGGCAGGGGTGTAGGCATCGACCATAGCCCGGAGATAGGAAGGAGCTGTTCCTTTCACTGCCCTATAGGCTAACACCAGGGTTTTGAACTGGATGCGGGCCGCTACGGGGAGCCAGTGTAGAGAACGGAGAAGGATGGTTGTGTGGGAGAACTTGGGGCGGTTGAACACCAGACGAGCCGCAGCTTTCTGAACAAGCTCCAGAGGTCTGATGGCAGATGCCGGAGCACCAGCAAGGAGGGAGTTGCAGTAGTCCAGGCGGGAGATGACGAGAGCCTGGATGAGCACCTGGGCTGCCTTCTCCGTGAGGAAGGGGCGAATCCTCCTGATGTTGTAGAGGAGGAATCTGCAGGACCTTGTCACTGATGCGATGTTTGCCGAGAACGTCAGTTGATCGTCCAGGGTCACACCCAGATTTTTCGCAGTCCGAGTTGAGGTCACCACAGCATTATCAATGGTGATGGCCATGTCTCGGTGCGGACAGCCCTTCCCCGGGAGGAACATCAGCTCGGTCTTGTCCAGGTTGAGCTTCAGGTGGTTTGTCGACATCCACGCCGAGATGTCAGCCAGACAAGCAGCAATGCGTGCCTCCACTTGGGTATCAGAGGGGGGGAATGAGAGGATCAGCTGGGTGTCATCGGCATAGCAGTGGTAGGAAAAGCCATGGGAGTGGATGACAGCACCCAGAGATGTAGTGTAGAGAGAGAAAAGAAGAGGACCCAGAACCGAGCCTTGGGGAACCCCAGTTGTGAGCCTGTGTGGTTCTGACACAGACCCTCTCAGCATCACCTGGTAGGAGCGACCCGTCAGGTAGGATGCAAACAGGGAGAGTGCAGAGCCTGAGACACCCATCCCCTCGAGGGTGGAGAGGAGGATCTGATGGTTCACCGTGTCGAACGCTGCAGACAGGTCCAGGAGTATCAGGACGGAGGAGAGAGAGTTCGCTCTAGCGGCATGGAGCGACTCCGTCACTGCCAGCAGGGCAGTCTCTGTCGAGTGACCCACTTTGAAACCAGACTGGTTGGAGTCCAGGAGGTTGTTCTGGTGGAGATAGGAGGACAGTTGTTTAAAGACAGCACGTTCGAGAGTTTTAGATAGGAAGGATAGAAGGGAAACCGGTCTGTAGTTCTTGATCTCAGAGGGGTCAAGTGTCGGTTTCTTCAGGAGGGGGGTGACTCTGGCAGTCTTGAAAGTAGAGGGAAAGTAGCCAGATGTCAGAGAGGTGTTAATAAGGTGGGTTAAGAAGGGAAGAAGTTCAGGTGCAATAGACTGCAACAGAGTGGATGGGACCGGGTCCAGAGAGCATGAGGTGGGGCGACTAGAGGTAACAAGGAGAAGGACCTCGTTAGGGGAGAGGGGAGAGAAGTGGGATAGAGAGGGGATGGGGGGGGGAAGAGGAGTAGATGAAGGTAGAGAGGGGGGGGTGGCAGGCAGACGGGTGTGGGCAGTGCGCAGGGCACCAGCCGGGGGAGGAGGGAAGGAGGATCGGATATCGTTCACCTTCTTGTCAAAGAAGTTGGCGAAATCGTCAGGGAGGAGGGACGAGGAGGGAGGAGGGGGTGGTGGTTGTAGGAACTCATTAGAGCATAGAAGAGTTGACTCATGCACACAAACATAGCTCCACTTTGATGGAAGCAACAAACTCAGATGTGGTTGAAAGTTGGTGGGAGCAAGCAAACTCAGATTACCTCAAATGGAGGCAGTGATGATGTTTAAATTCATAAGTGCATCTCTTTGGGGTTGTCTTGGTTCTGTATATTCATCTACCATATTATCTTCTGTCACTAGTATTACTTTGACATTAGCACTGACTTGTCCTTTAAACAGTAAGTGCTACTTGTTGAGGTAGTTTTATTTGACCAGTGCACCTAACAAGAACTCAATCATGATGGTTAGAAACTCAATTTAACTATGATTGTTTTGTCACTATTATTACTTTGACTTTAGCACTGACTTGTCCTTTAAATACAGTAAGTGCTACTTGTTGGGGTAGTATTATTTGACTGATGCACCTAACAAGACATCAAACATGGCGGTTCTAACAAGCATATAACAAGAAGGATTGGTGTAAACAAATCAAGATTACCTCTAATGGAGACATTGATGATCTTTAAATTCATGAGTGCATCTCTTTGGGGTTGTCTTGGTTCTGTATATTCATCTACCATATTATCTTCTGTCACTAGTATTACTTTGACATTAGCACTGACTTGTCCTTTAAACAGTAAGTGCTACTTGTTGAGGTAGTTTTATTTGACCAGTGCACCTAACAAGAACTCAATCATGATGGTTAGAAACTCAATTTAACTATGATTGTTTTGTCACTATTATTACTTTGACTTTAGCACTGACTTGTCCTTTAAATACAGTAAGTGCTACTTGTTGGGGTAGTATTATTTGACTGATGCACCTAACAAGACATCAAACATGGCGGTTCTAACAAGCATATAACAAGAAGGATTGGTGTAAACAAATCAAGATTACCTCTAATGGAGACATTGATGATCTTTAAAATCATAAGTGCTTCCCTTTGGGGTTATCTTGGTTCTGTGGTATCATCTCTTACATGAGGGGAAACAGTGTTTTAACTTGTGTCACTATTATTACTTTAACTTTAGCACTGACTTGTCCTTTAAATACAGTAAGTGCTACTTGTTGGGGTAGTATTATTTGACTGATGCACCTAACAAGACATCAAACATGGCGGTTCTAACAAGCATATAACAAGAAGGATTGGTGTAAACAAATCAAGATTACCTCAAATGGAGGCAGTGATGATGTTTAAATTCATAAGTGCATCTCTTTGGGGTTGTCTTGGTTCTGTATATTCATCTACCATATTATCTTCTGTCACTAGTATTACTTTGACTTTAGCACTGACTTGTCCTTTAAATACAGTAAGTGCTACTTGTTGGGGTAGTTTTATTTGACCAGTGCACCTAACAAGAACTAAATCATGATGGTTAGAAACTCAATTTAACTATGATTGTTTTGTCACTATTATTACTTTGACTTTAGCAGTGACTTGTCCTTTAAATACAGTAAGTGCTACTTGTTGGGGTAGTATTATTTGACTGATGCACCTAACAAGACATCAAACATGGCGGTTCTAACAAGCATATAACAAGAAGGATTGGTGTAAACAAATCAACATTACCTCTAATGGAGACATTGATGATCTTTAAAATCA
This sequence comes from Electrona antarctica, assembly GCF_951216825.1. Taxonomy (NCBI): domain Eukaryota; kingdom Metazoa; phylum Chordata; class Actinopteri; order Myctophiformes; family Myctophidae; genus Electrona; species Electrona antarctica. Next base: position 1,095,237 of record NC_136794.1, read on the forward strand.
TAAGTGCTTCCCTTTGGGGTTATCTTGGTTCTGTGGTATCATCTCTTACATGAGGGGAATCAGTGTTTTAACTTGTGTCACTATTATTACTTTAACTTTAGCACTGACTTGTCCTTTAAATACAGTAAGTGCTACTTGTTGGGGTAGTATTATTTGACTGATGCACCTAACAAGACATCAAACATGGCGGTTCTAACAAGCATATAACAAGAAGGATTGGTGTAAACAAATCAAGATTACCTCAAATGGAGGCAGTGATGATGTTTAAATTCATAAGTGCATCTCTTTGGGGTTGTCTTGGTTCTGTATATTCATCTACCATATTATCTTCTGTCACTAGTATTACTTTGACTTTAGCACTGACTTGTCCTTTAAATACAGTAAGTGCTACTTGTTGGGGTAGTTTTATTTGACCAGTGCACCTAACAAGAACTAAATCATGATGGTTAGAAACTCAATTTAACTATGATTGTTTTGTCACTATTATTACTTTGACTTTAGCAGTGACTTGTCCTTTAAATACAGTAAGTGCTACTTGTTGGGGTAGTATTATTTGACTGATGCACCTAACAAGACATCAAACATGGCGGTTCTAACAAGCATATAACAAGAAGGATTGGTGTAAACAAATCAACATTACCTCTAATGGAGACATTGATGATCTTTAAAATCATAAGTGCTTCCCTTTGGGGTTATCTTGGTTCTGTGGTATCATCTCTTACATGAGGGGAAACAGTGTTTTAACTTGTGTCACTATTATTACTTTAACTTTAGCACTGACTTGTCCTTTAAATACAGTAAGTGCTACTTGTTGGGGTAGTATTATTTGACTGATGCACCTAACAAGACATCAAACATGGCGGTTCTAACAAGCATATAACAAGAAGGATTGGTGTAAACAAATCAAGATTACCTCTAATGGAGACATTGATGATCTTTAAATTCATAAGTGCTTCCCTTTGGGGTTATCTTGGTTCTGTGGTATCATCTCTTACATGAGGGGAAACAGTGTTTTAACTTGTGTCACTATTATTACTTTAACTTTAGCACTGACTTGTCTTTTAAATTCAGTAAGTGCTACTTGTTGGGGTAGTTTTAATTGACTGGTGCACATACTCGATTGATGGACATAAACTCTGATTAACTCATTAGAGCATAGAAGAGTTGACTCATGCACACAAACATAGCTCCACTTTGATGGAAGCAACAAACTCAGATGTGGTTGAAAGTTGGTGGGAGCAAGCAAACTCAGATTACCTCAAATGGAGGCAGTGATGATGTTTAAATTCATAAGTGCATCTCTTTGGGGTTGTCTTGGTTCTGTATATTCATCTACCATATTATCTTCTGTCACTAGTATTACTTTGACTTTAGCACTGACTTGTCCTTTAAATACAGTAAGTGCTACTTGTTGGGGTAGTTTTATTTGACCAGTGCACCTAACAAGAACTCAATCATGATGGTTAGAAACTCAATTTAACTATGATTGTTTTGTCACTATTATTACTTTGACTTTAGCACTGACTTGTCCTTTAAATACAGTAAGTGCTACTTGTTGGGGTAGTATTATTTGACTGATGCACCTAACAAGACATCAAACATGGCGGTTCTAACAAGCATATAACAAGAAGGATTGGTGTAAACAAATCAACATTACCTCTAATGGAGACATTGATGATCTTTAAAATCATAAGTGCTTCCCTTTGGGGTTATCTTGGTTCTGTGGTATCATCTCTTACATGAGGGGAAACAGTGTTTTAACTTGTGTCACTATTATTACTTTAACTTTAGCACTGACTTGTCCTTTAAATACAGTAAGTGCTACTTGTTGGGGTAGTATTATTTGACTGATGCACCTAACAAGACATCAAACATGGCGGTTCTAACAAGCATATAACAAGAAGGATTGGTGTAAACAAATCAAGATTACCTCTAATGGAGACATTGATGATCTTTAAATTCATAAGTGCTTCCCTTTGGGGTTATCTTGGTTCTGTGGTATCATCTCTTACATGAGGGGAAACAGTGTTTTAACTTGTGTCACTATTATTACTTTAACTTTAGCACTGACTTGTCTTTTAAATTCAGTAAGTGCTACTTGTTGGGGTAGTTTTAATTGACTGGTGCACATACTCGATTGATGGACATAAACTCTGATTAACTCATTAGAGCATAGAAGAGTTGACTCATGCACACAAACATAGCTCCACTTTGATGGAAGCAACAAACTCAGATGTGGTCGAAAGTTGGTGGGAGCAAGCAAACTCAGATTACCTCAAATGGAGGCAGTGATGATGTTTAAATTAATAAGTGCATCTCTTTGGGGTTGTCTTGGTTCTGTATATTCATCTACCATATTATCTTCTGTCACTAGTATTACTTTGACATTAGCACTGACTTGTCCTTTAAACAGTAAGTGCTACTTGTTGAGGTAGTTTTATTTGACCAGTGCACCTAACAAGAACTCAATCATGATGGTTAGAAACTCAATTTAACTATGATTGTTTTGACACTATTATTACTTTGACTTTAGCACTGACTTGTCCTTTAAATACAGTAAGTGCTACTTGTTGGGGTAGTATTATTTGACTGATGCACCTAACAAGACATCAAACATGGCGGTTCTAACAAGCATATAACAAGAAGGATTGGTGTAAACAAATCAAGATTACCTCAAATGGAGGCAGTGATCATGTTTAAATTCATAAGTGCATCTCTTTGGGGTTGTCTTGGTTCTGTATATTCATCTACCATATTATCTTCTGTCACTAGTATTACTTTGACTTTAGCACTGACTTGTCCTTTAAATACAGTAAGTGCTACTTGTTGGGGTAGTTTTATTTGACCAGTGCACCTAACAAGAACTCAATCATGATGGTTAGAAACTCAATTTAACTATGATTGTTTTGTCACTATTATTACTTTGACTTTAGCACTGACTTGTCCTTTAAATACAGTAAGTGCTACTTGTTGGGGTAGTATTATTTGACTGATGCACCTAACAAGACATCAAACATGGCGGTTCTAACAAGCATATAACAAGAAGGATTGGTGTAAACAAATCAAGATTACCTCTAATGGAGACATTGATGATCTTTAAATTCATAAGTGCTTCCCTTTGGGGTTATCTTGGTTCTGTGGTATCATCTCTTACATGAGGGGAAACAGTGTTTTAACTTGTGTCACTATTATTACTTTGACTTTAGCACTGACTTGTCCTTTAAATACAGTAAGTGCTACTTGTTGGGGTTCTGTGGTATCATCTCTTACATGAGGGGAAACAGTGTTTTAACTTGTGTCACTATTATTACTTTAACTTTAGCACTGACTTGTCTTTGAAATTCAGTAAGTGCTACTTGTTGGGGTAGTTTTAATTGACTGGTGCACATACTCGATTGATGGACATAAACTCTGATTAACTCATTAGAGCATAGAAGAGTTGACTCATGCACACAAACATAGCTCCACTTTGATGGAAGCAACAAACTCAGATGTGGTTGAAAGTTGGTGGGAGCAAACAAACTCAGATTACCTCAAATGGAGGCAGTGATGATGTTTAAATTCATAAGTGCACCTAACAAGACATCAAACATGGCGGTTCTAACAAGCATATAACAAGAAGGATTGGTGTAAACAAATCAAGATTACCTCAAATGGAGGCAGTGATCATGTTTAAATTCATAAGTGCATCTCTTTGGGGTTGTCTTGGTTCTGTATATTCATCTACCATATTATCTTCTGTCACTAGTATTACTTTGACTTTAGCACTGACTTGTCCTTTAAATACAGTAAGTGCTACTTGTTGGGGTAGTTTTATTTGACCAGTGCACCTAACAAGAACTCAATCATGATGGTTAGAAACTCAATTTAACTATGATTGTTTTGTCACTATTATTACTTTGACTTTAGCACTGACTTGTCCTTTAAATACAGTAAGTGCTACTTGTTGGGGTAGTATTATTTGACTGATGCACCTAACAAGACATCAAACATGGCGGTTCTAACAAGCATATAACAAGAAGGATTGGTGTAAACAAATCAACATTACCTCTAATGGAGACATTGATGATCTTTAAAATCACAAGTGCTTCCCTTTGGGGTTATCTTGGTTCTGTGGTATCATCTCTTACATGAGGGGAAACAGTGTTTTAACTTGTGTCACTATTATTACTTTAACTTTAGCACTGACTTGTCCTTTAAATACAGTAAGTGCTACTTGTTGGGGTAGTATTATTTGACTGATGCACCTAACAAGACATCAAACATGGCGGTTCTAACAAGCATATAACAAGAAGGATTGGTGTAAACAAATCAAGATTACCTCTAATGGAGACATTGATGATCTTTAAATTCATAAGTGCTTCCCTTTGGGGTTATCTTGGTTCTGTGGTATCATCTCTTACATGAGGGGAAACAGTGTTTTAACTTGTGTCACTATTATTACTTTAACTTTAGCACTGACTTGTCTTTAAAATTCAGTAAGTGCTACTTGTTGGGGTAGTTTTAATTGACTGGTGCACATACTCGATTGATGGACATAAACTCTGATTAACTCATTAGAGCATAGAAGAGTTGACTCATGCACACAAACATAGCTACACTTTGATGGAAGCAACAAACTCAGATGTGGTTGAAAGTTGGTGGGAGCAAGCAAACTCAGATTACCTCAAATGGAGGCAGTGATGATGTTTAAATTCATAAGTGCATCTCTTTGGGGTGGTCTTGGTTCTGTATATTCATCTACCATATTATCTTCTGTCACTAGTATTACTTTGACATTAGCACTGACTTGTCCTTTAAACAGTAAGTGCTACTTGTTGAGGTAGTTTTATTTGACCAGTGCACCTAACAAGAACTCAATCATGATGGTTAGAAACTCAATTTAACTATGATTGTTTTGTCACTATTATTACTTTGACTTTAGCACTGACTTGTCCTTTAAATACAGTAAGTGCTACTTGTTGGGGTAGTATTATTTGACTGATGCACCTAACAAGACATCAAACATGGCGGTTCTAACAAGCATATAACAAGAAGGATTGGTGTAAACAAATCAAGATTACCTCTAATGGAGACATTGATGATCTTTAAATTCATGAGTGCATCTCTTTGGGGTTGTCTTGGTTCTGTATATTCATCTACCATATTATCTTCTGTCACTAGTATTACTTTGACATTAGCACTGACTTGTCCTTTAAACAGTAAGTGCTACTTGTTGAGGTAGTTTTATTTGACCAGTGCACCTAACAAGAACTCAATCATGATGGTTAGAAACTCAATTTAACTATGATTGTTTTGTCACTATTATTACTTTGACTTTAGCACTGACTTGTCCTTTAAATACAGTAAGTGCTACTTGTTGGGGTAGTATTATTTGACTGATGCACCTAACAAGACATCAAACATGGCGGTTCTAACAAGCATATAACAAGAAGGATTGGTGTAAACAAATCAAGATTACCTCTAATGGAGACATTGATGATCTTTAAAATCATAAGTGCTTCCCTTTGGGGTTATCTTGGTTCTGTGGTATCATCTCTTACATGAGGGGAAACAGTGTTTTAACTTGTGTCACTATTATTACTTTAACTTTAGCACTGACTTGTCCTTTATATACAGTAAGTGCTACTTGTTGGGGTAGTATTATTTGACTGATGCACCTAACAAGACATCAAACATGGCGGTTCTAACAAGCATATAACAAGAAGGATTGGTGTAAACAAATCAAGATTACCTCAAATGGAGGCAGTGATGATGTTTAAATTCATAAGTGCATCTCTTTGGGGTTGTCTTGGTTCTGTATATTCATCTACCATATTATCTTCTGTCACTAGTATTACTTTGACTTTAGCACTGACTTGTCCTTTAAATACAGTAAGTGCTACTTGTTGGGGTAGTTTTATTTGACCAGTGCACCTAACAAGAACTAAATCATGATGGTTAGAAACTCAATTTAACTATGATTGTTTTGTCACTATTATTACTTTGACTTTAGCAGTGACTTGTCCTTTAAATACAGTAAGTGCTACTTGTTGGGGTAGTATTATTTGACTGATGCACCTAACAAGACATCAAACATGGCGGTTCTAACAAGCATATAACAAGAAGGATTGGTGTAAACAAATCAACATTACCTCTAATGGAGACATTGATGATCTTTAAAATCATAAGTGCTTCCCTTTGGGGTTATCTTGGTTCTGTGGTATCATCTCTTACATGAGGGGAAACAGTGTTTTAACTTGTGTCACTATTATTACTTTAACTTTAGCACTGACTTGTCCTTTAAATACAGTAAGTGCTACTTGTTGGGGTAGTATTATTTGACTGATGCACCTAACAAGACATCAAACATGGCGGTTCTAACAAGCATATAACAAGAAGGATTGGTGTAAACAAATCAAGATTACCTCTAATGGAGACATTGATGATCTTTAAATTCATAAGTGCTTCCCTTTGGGGTTATCTTGGTTCTGTGGTATCATCTCTTACATGAGGGGAAACAGTGTTTTAACTTGTGTCACTATTATTACTTTAACTTTAGCACTGACTTGTCTTTTAAATTCAGTAAGTGCTACTTGTTGGGGTAGTTTTAATTGACTGGTGCACATACTCGATTGATGGACATAAACTCTGATTAACTCATTAGAGCATAGAAGAGTTGACTCATGCACACAAACATAGCTCCACTTTGATGGAAGCAACAAACTCAGATGTGGTTGAAAGTTGGTGGGAGCAAGCAAACTCAGATTACCTCAAATGGAGGCAGTGATGATGTTTAAATTCATAAGTGCATCTCTTTGGGGTTGTCTTGGTTCTGTATATTCATCTACCATATTATCTTCTGTCACTAGTATTACTTTGACTTTAGCACTGACTTGTCCTTTAAATACAGTAAGTGCTACTTGTTGGGGTAGTTTTATTTGACCAGTGCACCTAACAAGAACTCAATCATGATGGTTAGAAACTCAATTTAACTATGATTGTTTTGTCACTATTATTACTTTGACTTTAGCACTGACTTGTCCTTTAAATACAGTAAGTGCTACTTGTTGGGGTAGTATTATTTGACTGATGCACCTAACAAGACATCAAACATGGCGGTTCTAACAAGCATATAACAAGAAGGATTGGTGTAAACAAATCAACATTACCTCTAATGGAGACATTGATGATCTTTAAAATCATAAGTGCTTCCCTTTGGGGTTATCTTGGTTCTGTGGTATCATCTCTTACATGAGGGGAAACAGTGTTTTAACTTGTGTCACTATTATTACTTTAACTTTAGCACTGACTTGTCCTTTAAATACAGTAAGTGCTACTTGTTGGGGTAGTATTATTTGACTGATGCACCTAACAAGACATCAAACATGGCGGTTCTAACAAGCATATAACAAGAAGGATTGGTGTAAACAAATCAAGATTACCTCTAATGGAGACATTGATGATCTTTAAATTCATAAGTGCTTCCCTTTGGGGTTATCTTGGTTCTGTGGTATCATCTCTTACATGAGGGGAAACAGTGTTTTAACTTGTGTCACTATTATTACTTTAACTTTAGCACTGACTTGTCTTTTAAATTCAGTAAGTGCTACTTGTTGGGGTAGTTTTAATTGACTGGTGCACATACTCGATTGATGGACATAAACTCTGATTAACTCATTAGAGCATAGAAGAGTTGACTCATGCACACAAACATAGCTCCACTTTGATGGAAGCAACAAACTCAGATGTGGTCGAAAGTTGGTGGGAGCAAGCAAACTCAGATTACCTCAAATGGAGGCAGTGATGATGTTTAAATTCATAAGTGCATCTCTTTGGGGTTGTCTTGGTTCTGTATATTCATCTACCATATTATCTTCTGTCACTAGTATTACTTTGACATTAGCACTGACTTGTCCTTTAAACAGTAAGTGCTACTTGTTGAGGTAGTTTTATTTGACCAGTGCACCTAACAAGAACTCAATCATGATGGTTAGAAACTCAATTTAACTATGATTGTTTTGACACTATTATTACTTTGACTTTAGCACTGACTTGTCCTTTAAATACAGTAAGTGCTACTTGTTGGGGTCGTATTATTTGACTGATGCACCTAACAAGACATCAAACATGGCGGTTCTAACAAGCATATAACAAGAAGGATTGGTGTAAACAAATCAAGATTACCTCTAATGGAGACATTGATGATCTTTAAATTCATAAGTGCATCTCTTTGGGGTTGTCTTGGTTCTGTATATTCATCTACCATATTATCTTCTGTCACTAGTATTACTTTGATATTAGCACTGACTTGTCCTTTAAACAGTAAGTGCTACTTGTTGAGGTAGTTTTATTTGACCAGTGCACCTAACAAGAACTCAATCATGATGGTTAGAAACTCAATTTAACTATGATTGTTTTGTCACTATTATTACTTTGACTTTAGCACTGACTTGTCCTTTAAATACAGTAAGTGCTACTTGTTGGGGTAGTATTATTTGACTGATGCACCTAACAAGACATCAAACATGGCGGTTCTAACAAGCATATAACAAGAAGGATTGGTGTAAACAAATCAAGATCACCTCTAATGGAGACATTGATGATCTTTAAATTCATAAGTGCTTCCCTTTGGGGTTATCTTGGTTCTGTGGTATCATCTCTTACATGAGGGGAAACAGTGTTTTAACTTGTGTCACTATTATTACTTTAACTTTAGCACTGACTTGTCTTTTAAATTCAGTAAGTGCTACTTGTTGGGGTAGTTTTAATTGACTGGTGCACATACTCGATTGATGGACATAAACTCTGATTAACTCATTAGAGCATAGAAGAGTTGACTCATGCACACAAACATAGCTCCACTTTGATGGAAGCAACAAACTCAGATGTGGTTGAAAGTTGGTGGGAGCAAGCAAACTCAGATTACCTCAAATGGAGGCAGTGATGATGTTTAAATTCATAAGTGCATCTCTTTGGGGTTGTCTTGGTTCTGTATATTCATCTACCATATTATCTTCTGTCACTAGTATTACTTTGACTTTAGCACTGACTTGTCCTTTAAATACAGTAAGTGCTACTTGTTGGGGTAGTTTTATTTGACCAGTGCACCTAACAAGAACTCAATCATGATGGTTAGAAACTCAATTTAACTATGATTGTTTTGTCACTATTATTACTTTGACTTTAGCACTGACTTGTCCTTTAAATACAGTAAGTGCTACTTGTTGGGGTAGTATTATTTGACTGATGCACCTAACAAGACATCAAACATGGCGGTTCTAACAAGCATATAACAAGAAGGATTGGTGTAAACAAATCAAGATTACCTCAAATGGAGGCAGTGATCATGTTTAAATTCATAAGTGCATCTCTTTGGGGTTGTCTTGGTTCTGTATATTCATCTACCATATTATCTTCTGTCACTAGTATTACTTTGACTTTAGCACTGACTTGTCCTTTAAATACAGTAAGTGCTACTTGTTGGGGTAGTTTTATTTGACCAGTGCACCTAACAAGAACTCAATCATGATGGTTAGAAACTCAATTTAACTATGATTGTTTTGTCACTATTATTACTTTGACTTTAGCACTGACTTGTCCTTTAAATACAGTAAGTGCTACTTGTTGGGGTAGTATTATTTGACTGATGCACCTAACAAGACATCAAACATGGCGGTTCTAACAAGCATATAACAAGAAGGATTGGTGTAAACAAATCAAGATTACCTCTAATGGAGACATTGATGATCTTTAAATTCATAAGTGCTTCCCTTTGGGGTTATCTTGGTTCTGTGGTATCATCTCTTACATGAGGGGAAACAGTGTTTTAACTTGTGTCACTATTATTACTTTGACTTTAGCACTGACTTGTCCTTTAAATACAGTAAGTGCTACTTGTTGGGGTTCTGTGGTATCATCTCTTACATGAGGGGAAACAGTGTTTTAACTTGTGTCACTATTATTACTTTAACTTTAGCACTGACTTGTCTTTGAAATTCAGTAAGTGCTACTTGATGGGGTAGTTTTAATTGACTGGTGCACATACTCGATTGATGGACATAAACTCTGATTAACTCATTAGAGCATAGAAGAGTTGACTCATGCACACAAACATAGCTCCACTTTGATGGAAGCAACAAACTCAGATGTGGTTGAAAGTTGGTGGGAGCAAACAAACTCAGATTACCTCAAATGGAGGCAGTGATGATGTTTAAATTCATAAGTGCACCTAACAAGACATCAAACATGGCGGTTCTAACAAGCATATAACAAGAAGGATTGGTGTAAACAAATCAAGATTACCTCAAATGGAGGCAGTGATCATGTTTAAATTCATAAGTGCATCTCTTTGGGGTTGTCTTGGTTCTGTATATTCATCTACCATATTATCTTCTGTCACTAGTATTACTTTGACTTTAGCACTGACTTGTCCTTTAAATACAGTAAGTGCTACTTGTTGGGGTAGTTTTATTTGACCAGTGCACCTAACAAGAACTCAATCATGATGGTTAGAAACTCAATTTAACTATGATTGTTTTGTCACTATTATTACTTTGACTTTAGCACTGACTTGTCCTTTAAATACAGTAAGTGCTACTTGTTGGGGTAGTATTATTTGACTGATGCACCTAACAAGACATCAAACATGGCGGTTCTAACAAGCATATAACAAGAAGGATTGGTGTAAACAAATCAAGATTACCTCTAATGGAGACATTGATGATCTTTAAATTCATAAGTGCTTCCCTTTGGGGTTATCTTGGTTCTGTGGTATCATCTCTTACATGAGGGGAAACAGTGTTTTAACTTGTGTCACTATTATTACTTTGACTTTAGCACTGACTTGTCCTTTAAATACAGTAAGTGCTACTTGTTGGGGTAGTATTATTTGACTGATGCACCTAACAAGACATCAAACATGGCGGTTCTAACAAGCATATAACAAGAAGGATTGGTGTAAACAAATCAAGATTACCTCTAATGGAGACATTGATGATCTTTAAATTCATAAGTGCTTCCCTTTGGGGTTATCTTGGTTCTGTGGTATCATCTCTTACATGAGGGGAAACAGTGTTTTAACTTGTGTCACTATTATTACTTTAACTTTAGCACTGACTTGTCTTTTAAATTCAGTAAGTGCTACTTGTTGGGGTAGTTTTAATTGACTGGTGCACATACTCGATTGATGGACATAAACTCTGATTAACTCATTAGAGCATAGAAGAGTTGACTCATGCACACAAACATAGCTACACTTTGATGGAAGCAACAAACTCAGATGTGGTTGAAAGTTGGTGGGAGCAAGCAAACTCAGATTACCTCAAATGGAGGCAGTGATGATGTTTAAATTCATAAGTGCATCTCTTTGGGGTGGTCTTGGTTCTGTATATTCATCTACCATATTATCTTCTGTCACTAGTATTACTTTGACTTTAGCACTGACTTGTCCTTTAAATACAGTAAGTGCTACTTGTTGGGGTAGTTTTATTTGACCAGTGCACCTAACAAGAACTCAATCATGATGGTTAGAAACTCAATTTAACTATGATTGTTTTGTCACTATTATTACTTTGACTTTAGCACTGACTTGTCCTTTAAATACAGTAAGTGCTACTTGTTGGGGTAGTATTATTTGACTGATGCACCTAACAAGACATCAAACATGGCGGTTCTAACAAGCATATAACATGAAATGAAATGAAATGAAATGAAATGAAATGAAATGAAATGAAATGAAATGAAATGAAATGAAATCTATATTTACCCAGGGTATCTGGGCTAAGCTCAAGAACTTGTTTCCAGCCAGGCCCTGCTCATAGAACACATTTCATCGTAGTGGTTGATGCCTTGTTCAAGGGCATTTCAGCGGTGGTAATTTTAACGTGTCGGACGGCTGGTTCGAACTGGGAACCTTCCGGTATCTAGACCGCGCCGCTATCCGTTCGGCCACCGCTGCCACAATACAAGAAGGATTGGTGTAAACAAATCAAGATTACCTCTAATGGAGACATTGATGATCTTTAAATTCATAAGTGCTTCCCTTTGGGGTTATCTTGGTTCTGTGGTATCATCTCTTACATGAGGGGAAACAGTGTTTTAACTTGTGTCACTATTATTACTTTGACTTTAGCACTGACTTGTCCTTTAAATACAGTAAGTGCTACTTGTTGGGGTAGTATTATTTGACTGATGCACCTAACAAGACATCAAACATGGCGGTTCTAACAAGCATATAACAAGAAGGATTGGTGTAAACAAATCAAGATTACCTCTAATGGAGACATTGATGATCTTTAAATTCATAAGTGCTTCCCTTTGGGGTTATCTTGGTTCTGTGGTATCATCTCTTACATGAGGGGAAACAGTGTTTTAACTTGTGTCACTATTATTACTTTAACTTTAGCACTGACTTGTCTTTTAAATTCAGTAAGTGCTACTTGTTGGGGTAGTTTTAATTGACTGGTGCACATACTCGATTGATGGACATAAACTCTGATTAACTCATTAGAGCATAGAAGAGTTGACTCATGCACACAAACATAGCTACACTTTGATGGAAGCAACAAACTCAGATGTGGTTGAAAGTTGGTGGGAGCAAGCAAACTCAGATTACCTCAAATGGAGGCAGTGATGATGTTTAAATTCATAAGTGCATCTCTTTGGGGTGGTCTTGGTTCTGTATATTCATCTACCATATTATCTTCTGTCACTAGTATTACTTTGACTTTAGCACTGACTTGTCCTTTAAATACAGTAAGTGCTACTTGTTGGGGTAGTTTTATTTGACCAGTGCACCTAACAAGAACTCAATCATGATGGTTAGAAACTCAATTTAACTATGATTGTTTTGTCACTATTATTACTTTGACTTTAGCACTGACTTGTCCTTTAAATACAGTAAGTGCTACTTGTTGGGGTAGTATTATTTGACTGATGCACCTAACAAGACATCAAACATGGCGGTTCTAACAAGCATATAACAAGAAGGATTGGTGTAAACAAATCAAGATTACCTCTAATGGAGACATTGATGATCTTTAAATTCATAAGTGCTTCCCTTTGGGGTTATCTTGGTTATGTGGTATCATCTCTTACATGAGGGGAAACAGTGTTTTAACTTGTGTCACTATTATTACTTTGACTTTAGCACTGACTTGTCCTTTAAATACAGTAAGTGCTACTTGTTGGGGTAGTATTATTTGACCAGTGCACCTAACAAGACATCAAACATGGCGGTTCTAACAAGCATATAACAAGAAGGATTGGTGTAAACAAATCAAGATTACCTCTAATGGAGACATTGATGATCTTTAAATTCATAAGTGCTTCCCTTTGGGGTTATCTTGGTTCTGTGGTATCATCTCTTACATGAGGGGAAACAGTGTTTTAACTTGTGTCACTATTATTACTTTGACTTTAGCACTGACTTGTCCTTTAAATACAGTAAGTGCTACTTGTTGGGGTTCTGTGGTATCATCTCTTACATGAGGGGAAACAGTGTTTTAACTTGTGTCACTATTATTACTTTAACTTTAGCACTGACTTGTCTTTGAAATTCAGTAAGTGCTACTTGTTGGGGTAGTTTTAATTGACTGGTGCACATACTCGATTGATGGACATAAACTCTGATTAACTCATTAGAGCATAGAAGAGTTGACTCATGCACACAAACATAGCTCCACTTTGATGGAAGCAACAAACTCAGATGTGGTTGAAAGTTGGTGGGAGCAAACAAACTCAGATTACCTCAAATGGAGGCAGTGATGATGTTTAAATTCATAAGTGCACCTAACAAGACATCAAACATGGCGGTTCTAACAAGCATATAACAAGAAGGATTGGTGTAAACAAATCAAGATTACCTCAAATGGAGGCAGTGATCATGTTTAAATTCATAAGTGCATATCTTTGGGGTTGTCTTGGTTCTGTATATTCATCTACCATATTATCTTCTGTCACTAGTATTACTTTGACTTTAGCACTGACTTGTCCTTTAAATACAGTAAGTGCTACTTGTTGGGGTAGTTTTATTTGACCAGTGCACCTAACAAGAACTCAATCATGATGGTTAGAAACTCAATTTAACTATGATTGTTTTGTCACTATTATTACTTTGACTTTAGCACTGACTTGTCCTTTAAATACAGTAAGTGCTACTTGTTGGGGTAGTATTATTTGACTGATGCACCTAACAAGACATCAAACATGGCGGTTCTAACAAGCATATAACAAGAAGGATTGGTGTAAACAAATCAACATTACCTCTAATGGAGACATTGATGATCTTTAAAATCATAAGTGCTTCCCTTTGGGGTTATCTTGGTTCTGTGGTATCATCTCTTACATGAGGGGAAACAGTGTTTTAACTTGTGTCACTATTATTACTTTAACTTTAGCACTGACTTGTCCTTTAAATACAGTAAGTGCTACTTGTTGGGGTCGTATTATTTGACTGATGCACCTAACAAGACATCAAACATGGCGGTTCTAACAAGCATATAACAAGAAGGATTGGTGTAAACAAATCAAGATTACCTCTAATGGAGACATTGATGATCTTTAAATTCATAAGTGCTTCCCTTTGGGGTTATCTTGGTTCTGTGGTATCATCTCTTACATGAGGGTAAACAGTGTTTTAACTTGTGTCACTATTATTACTTTAACTTTAGCACTGACTTGTCTTTTAAATTCAGTAAGTGCTACTTGTTGGGGTAGTTTTAATTGACTGGTGCACATACTCGATTGATGGACATAAACTCTGATTAACTCATTAGAGCATAGAAGAGTTGACTCATGCACACAAACATAGCTCCACTTTGATGGAAGCAACAAACTCAGATGTGGTTGAAAGTTGGTGGGAGCAAGCAAACTCAGATTACCTCAAATTCATAAGTGCATCTCTTTGGGGTTGTCTTGGTTCTGTATATTCATCTACCATATTATCTTCTGTCACTAGTATTACTGAATCACTGACTTGTCCTTTAAATACAGTAAGTGCTACTTGTTGGGGTAGTTTTATTTGACCAGTGCACCTAACAAGAACTCAATCATGATGGTTAGAAACTCAATTTAACTATGATTGTTTTGTCACTATTATTACTTTGACTTTAGCACTGACTTGTCCTTTAAATACAGTAAGTGCTACTTGTTGGGGTAGTATTATTTGACTGATGCACCTAACAAGACATCAAACATGGCGGTTCTAACAAGCATATAACAAGAAGGATTGGTGTAAACAAATCAAGATTACCTCTAATGGAGACATTGATGATCTTTAAATTCATAAGTGCTTCCCTTTGGGGTTATCTTGGTTATGTGGTATCATCTCTTACATGAGGGGAAACAGTGTTTTAACTTGTGTCACTATTATTACTTTAACTTTAGCACTGACTTGTCCTTTAAATACAGTAAGTGCTACTTGTTGGGGTAGTTTTATTTGACCAGTGCACCTAACAAGACATCAAACATGGCGGTTCTAACAAGCATATAACAAGAAGGATTGGTGTAAACAAATCAAGATTACCTCTAATGGAGACATTGATGATCTTTAAATTCATAAGTGCTTCCCTTTGGGGTTAACTTGGTTCTGTGGTATCATCTCTTACATGAGGGGAAACAGTGTTTTAACTTGTGTCACTATTATTACTTTAACTTTAGCACTGACTTGTCTTTGAAATTCAGTAAGTGCTACTTGTTGGGGTAGTTTTAATTGACTGGTGCACATACTCGATTGATGGACATAAACTCTGATTAACTCATTAGAGCATAGAAGAGTTGACTCATGCACACAAACATAGCTCCACTTTGATGGAAGCAACAAACTCAGATGTGGTTGAAAGTTGGTGGGAGCAAACAAACTCAGATTACCTCAAATGGAGGCAGTGATGATGTTTAAATTCATAAGTGCACCTAACAAGACATCAAACATGGCGGTTCTAACAAGCATATAACAAGAAGGATTGGTGTAAACAAATCAAGATTACCTCAAATGGAGGCAGTGATCATGTTTAAATTCATAAGTGCATATCTTTGGGGTTGTCTTGGTTCTGTATATTCATCTACCATATTATCTTCTGTCACTAGTATTACTTTGACTTTAGCACTGACTTGTCCTTTAAATACAGTAAGTGCTACTTGTTGGGGTAGTTTTATTTGACCAGTGCACCTAACAAGAACTCAATCATGATGGTTAGAAACTCAATTTAACTATGATTGTTTTGTCACTATTATTACTTTGACTTTAGCACTGACTTGTCCTTTAAATACAGTAAGTGCTACTTGTTGGGGTAGTATTATTTGACTGATGCACCTAACAAGACATCAAACATGGCGGTTCTAACAAGCATATAACAAGAAGGATTGGTGTAAACAAATCAACATTACCTCTAATGGAGACATTGATGATCTTTAAAATCATAAGTGCTTCCCTTTGGGGTTATCTTGGTTCTGTGGTATCATCTCTTACATGAGGGGAAACAGTGTTTTAACTTGTGTCACTATTATTACTTTAACTTTAGCACTGACTTGTCCTTTAAATACAGTAAGTGCTACTTGTTGGGGTCGTATTATTTGACTGATGCACCTAACAAGACATCAAACATGGCGGTTCTAACAAGCATATAACAAGAAGGATTGGTGTAAACAAATCAAGATTACCTCTAATGGAGACATTGATGATCTTTAAATTCATAAGTGCTTCCCTTTGGGGTTATCTTGGTTCTGTGGTATCATCTCTTACATGAGGGTAAACAGTGTTTTAACTTGTGTCACTATTATTACTTTAACTTTAGCACTGACTTGTCTTTTAAATTCAGTAAGTGCTACTTGTTGGGGTAGTTTTAATTGACTGGTGCACATACTCGATTGATGGACATAAACTCTGATTAACTCATTAGAGCATAGAAGAGTTGACTCATGCACACAAACATAGCTCCACTTTGATGGAAGCAACAAACTCAGATGTGGTTGAAAGTTGGTGGGAGCAAGCAAACTCAGATTACCTCAAATGGAGGTAGTGATGATGTTTAAATTCATAAGTGCATCTCTTTGGGGTGGTCTTGGTTCTGTATATTCATCTACCATATTATCTTCTGTCACTAGTATTACTTTGACTTTAGCACTGACTTGTCCTTTAAATACAGTAAGTGCTACTTGTTGGGGTAGTTTTATTTGACCAGTGCACCTAACAAGAACTCAATCATGATGGTTAGAAACTCAATTTAACTATGATTGTTTTGTCACTATTATTACTTTGACTTTAGCACTGACTTGTCCTTTAAATACAGTAAGTGCTACTTGTTGGGGTAGTATTATTTGACTGATGCACCTAACAAGACATCAAACATGGCGGTTCTAACAAGCATATAACAAGAAGGATTGGTGTAAACAAATCAAGATTACCTCTAATGGAGACATTGATGATCTTTAAATTCATAAGTGCTTCCCTTTGGGGTTATCTTGGTTATGTGGTATCATCTCTTACATGAGGGGAAACAGTGTTTTAACTTGTGTCACTATTATTACTTTAACTTTAGCACTGACTTGTCCTTTAAATACAGTAAGTGCTACTTGTTGGGGTAGTTTTATTTGACCAGTGCACCTAACAAGACATCAAACATGGCGGTTCTAACAAGCATATAACAAGAAGGATTGGTGTAAACAAATCAAGATTACCTCTAATGGAGACATTGATGATCTTTAAATTCATAAGTGCTTCCCTTTGGGGTTAACTTGGTTCTGTGGTATCATCTCTTACATGAGGGGAAACAGTGTTTTAACTTGTGTCACTATTATTACTTTAACTTTAGCACTGACTTGTCTTTTAAATTCAGTAAGTGCTACTTGTTGGGGTAGTTTTAATTGACTGGTGCACATACTCGATTGATGGACATAAACTCTGATTAACTCATTAGAGCATAGAAGAGTTGACTCATGCACACAAACATAGCTCCACTTTGATGGAAGCAACAAACTCAGATGTGGTTGAAAGTTGGTGGGAGCAAGCAAACTCAGATTACCTCAAATTCATAAGTGCATCTCTTTGGGGTTGTCTTGGTTCTGTATATTCATCTACCATATTATCTTCTGTCACTAGTATTACTGAATCACTGACTTGTCCTTTAAATACAGTAAGTGCTACTTGTTGGGGTAGTTTTATTTGACCAGTGCACCTAACAAGAACTCAATCATGATGGTTAGAAACTCAATTTAACTATGATTGTTGTCACTATTATTACTTTGACTTTAGCACTGACTTGTCCTTTAAATACAGTAAGTGCTACTTGTTGGGGTAGTATTATTTGACTGATGCACCTAACAAGACATCAAACATGGCGGTTCTAACAAGCATATAACAAGAAGGATTGGTGTAAACAAATCAAGATTACCTCTAATGGAGACATTGATGATCTTTAAATTCACAAGTGCTTCCCTTTGGGGTTATCTTGGTTCTGTGGTATCATCTCTTACATGAGGGGAAACAGTGTTTTAACTTGTGTCACTATTATTACTTTAACTTTAGCACTGACTTGTCCTTTAAATACAGTAAGTGCTACTTGTTGGGGTAGTATTATTTGACTGATGCACCTAACAAGACATCAAACATGGCGGTTCTAACAAGCATATAACAAGAAGGATTGGTGTAAACAAATCAACATTACCTCTAATGGAGACATTGATGATCTTTAAAATCATAAGTGCTTCCCTTTGGGGTTATTTTGGTTCTGTGGTATCATCTCTTACATTTTGTCAATATTATTACCGTTTGACATTTTGATGTTAAGAGACAAAAATGTATCTTGTGGTAAAAAAACAAATGAAAGCACCAGTCAACTAATCACATGCAAATAGCTTGCATGTAATGTGGTGGTGAGCAATGTGTCAAGTACCAATGAAACTACGACAACGACCCAGGACATCCCCTATATAAGGTGTTCTATTTCTGCCATTCATTGCATTCCTACAAACTGGAGGAGGACACAAGGCATAGAGCAGTAGGTAAGAGCCCATTCTTGGGGAAACAGTGTTTTAACTTGTGTCACTATTATTACTTTAACTTTAGCACTGACTTGTCTTTTAAATTCAGTAAGTGCTACTTGTTGGGGTAGTTTTAATCTACTGGTGCACATACTCGATTGATGGACATAAACTCTGATTAACTCATTAGAGCATAGAAGAGTTCTCATGCACACAAACATTTTGATGGAAGCAACAAACTCAGATGTGGTTGAAAGTTGGTGGGAGCAAGCAAACTCAGATGACCTCAAATGGAGGCAGTGATGATGTTTAAATTCATAAGTGCATCTCTTTGGGGTTGTCTTGGTTCTGTATATTCATCTACCATATTCTCTTCTGTCACTAGTATTACTTTGACTTTAGCACTGACTTGTCCTTTAAATACAGTAAGTGCTACTTGTTGGGGTAGTTTTATTTGACCAGTGCACCTAACAAGAACTCAATCATGATGGTTAGAAACTCAATTTAACTATGATTGTTTTGTCACTATTATTACTTTGACTTTAGCACTGACTTGTCCTTTAAATACAGTAAGTGCTACTTGTTGGGGTAGTATTATTTGACTGATGCACCTAACAAGACATCAAACATGGCGGTTCTAACAAGCATATAACAAGAAGGATTGGTGTAAACAAATCAAGATTACCTCTAATGGAGACATTGATGATCTTTAAATTCATAAGTGCTTCCCTTTGGGGTTAACTTGGTTCTGTGGTATCATCTCTTACATGAGGGGAAACAGTGTTTTAACTTGTGTCACTATTATTACTTTAACTTTAGCACTGACTTGTCTTTTAAATTCAGTAAGTGCTACTTGTTGGGGTAGTTTTAATTGACTGGTGCACATACTCGATTGATGGACATAAACTCTGATTAACTCATTAGAGCATAGAAGAGTTGACTCATGCACACAAACATAGCTCCACTTTGATGGAAGCAACAAACTCAGATGTGGTTGAAAGTTGGTGGGAGCAAGCAAACTCAGATTACCTCAAATTCATAAGTGCATCTCTTTGGGGTTGTCTTGGTTCTGTATATTCATCTACCATATTATCTTCTGTCACTAGTATTACTGAATCACTGACTTGTCCTTTAAATACAGTAAGTGCTACTTGTTGGGGTAGTTTTATTTGACCAGTGCACCTAACAAGAACTCAATCATGATGGTTAGAAACTCAATTTAACTATGATTGTTGTCACTATTATTACTTTGACTTTAGCACTGACTTGTCCTTTAAATACAGTAAGTGCTACTTGTTGGGGTAGTATTATTTGACTGATGCACCTAACAAGACATCAAACATGGCGGTTCTAACAAGCATATAACAAGAAGGATTGGTGTAAACAAATCAAGATTACCTCTAATGGAGACATTGATGATCTTTAAATTCACAAGTGCTTCCCTTTGGGGTTATCTTGGTTCTGTGGTATCATCTCTTACATGAGGGGAAACAGTGTTTTAACTTGTGTCACTATTATTACTTTAACTTTAGCACTGACTTGTCCTTTAAATACAGTAAGTGCTACTTGTTGGGGTAGTATTATTTGACTGATGCACCTAACAAGACATCAAACATGGCGGTTCTAACAAGCATATAACAAGAAGGATTGGTGTAAACAAATCAACATTACCTCTAATGGAGACATTGATGATCTTTAAAATCATAAGTGCTTCCCTTTGGGGTTATTTTGGTTCTGTGGTATCATCTCTTACATTTTGTCAATATTATTACCGTTTGACATTTTGATGTTAAGAGACAAAAATGTATCTTGTGGTAAAAAAACAAATGAAAGCACCAGTCAACTAATCACATGCAAATAGCTTGCATGTAATGTGGTGGTGAGCAATGTGTCAAGTACCAATGAAACTACGACAACGACCCAGGACATCCCCTATATAAGGTGTTCTATTTCTGCCATTCATTGCATTCCTACAAACTGGAGGAGGACACAAGGCATAGAGCAGTAGGTAAGAGCCCATTCTTGGGGAAACAGTGTTTTAACTTGTGTCACTATTATTACTTTAACTTTAGCACTGACTTGTCTTTTAAATTCAGTAAGTGCTACTTGTTGGGGTAGTTTTAATCTACTGGTGCACATACTCGATTGATGGACATAAACTCTGATTAACTCATTAGAGCATAGAAGAGTTCTCATGCACACAAACATTTTGATGGAAGCAACAAACTCAGATGTGGTTGAAAGTTGGTGGGAGCAAGCAAACTCAGATGACCTCAAATGGAGGCAGTGATGATGTTTAAATTCATAAGTGCATCTCTTTGGGGTTGTCTTGGTTCTGTATATTCATCTACCATATTCTCTTCTGTCACTAGTATTACTTTGACTTTAGCACTGACTTGTCCTTTAAATACAGTAAGTGCTACTTGTTGGGGTAGTTTTATTTGACCAGTGCACCTAACAAGAACTCAATCATGATGGTTAGAAACTCAATTTAACTATGATTGTTTTGTCACTATTATTACTTTGACTTTAGCACTGACTTGTCCTTTAAATACAGTAAGTGCTACTTGTTGGGGTAGTATTATTTGACTGATGCACCTAACAAGACATCAAACATGGCGGTTCTAACAAGCATATAACAAGAAGGATTGGTGTAAACATATCAACATTACCTCTAATGGAGACATTGATGATATTTAAAATCATAAGTGCTTCCCTTTGGGGTTATCTTGGTTCTGTGGTATCATCTGTTACATTTTGTCAATATTATTACCGTTTGACATTTTGATGTTAAGAGACAAATGTATCTTGTGGTAAAAAAAAACAAATGAAAGCACCAGTCAACTAATCACATGCAAATAGCTTGCATGTAATGTGGTGGTGAGCAATGTGTCAAGTACCAATTAAACTACGACAACGACCCAGGATATCCCCTATATAAGGTGTTCTATTTCTGCCATTCATTGCATTCCTACAAGCTGGAGGAGGACACAAGGCATAGAGCAGTAGGTAAGAGCCCATTCTTGGGGAAACAGTGTTTTAACTTGTGTCACTATTATTACTTTAACTTAGCACTGACTTGTCTTTTAAATTCAGTAAGTGCTACTTGTTGGGGTAGTTTTATAATAATAACTAGAAACAAATTTCAAGAAATTTGACTCGGTGCCTGCAGCTCGCCAAGTCTGTGCAGCATTTGAGCCACGGACCACCATTTGATGACATTTAGCCTCTCAGACCCTGTAAGGGTCCATTTGGTTGACCTGGTAAGCCAGGTCTCTAATGGGGTATTTTGTCTAAGTTTATTGCGCATTACGTTGCCACCAACATGCTAATACTAACATGTGAATGCTAACATGCTAATGCTAACATGCTAATGCTAACATGCTAATGCTAACATGCTAATGCTAACATGGTAATGCTAACATGCTAACATGCTAACATGCTAATGCTAACATGCTAATGCTAACCATGCTAATGCTAACATGCTAATGCTAACATGCTAACATGCTAACATGCTAACATGCTAACATGCTAACATGCTAACATGCTAACATGCTAACATGCTAACGCTAACATGCTAACATGCTAATGCTAACATATGCTAACATGCTAATGCTAGCATACTAACATACTAACATACTAATGCTAACATGCTAATGCTAACATGCTAAGGGGTCCATTTGGTTTCGCTCAGGGGGGCGGCCCGGTTCTGGCGATCCGCCCCGCGTCCGAATCGGTTGAGAAATGACAGAGTTACGTGTTTCCCCGATTTTCTCTATTGACTTTCAATGTGTGTGTGTGCGTGCACATGTGTGCATGTGCGTGCATGTGCGTCTGTGTGCGCGTGTGTGTGGGCGCAGCTCTTGCAGCGACCGGCAGCAGGTGGTGGAGCTCCGTGTTGTTTTTTGTTCTATGTTTTTATTGTTGACCCACGTTCTATGTTTTCACAAGATCACGGTTACCTAAGTTAAGTACTATAGGATTGGGGAAAACTGAACTGACCTCCTGCTACGAGGTTTATTAAAATGACAACGTGAACGCTTGTTTACTGTATGTCGTGATTGTTTGAACATGGATCTCACCACTCTGCTATTGTTGTGGCTAATATGCCACCTGGCCCGGAGTATTAAGGACTTCCTCCCGTCCTCAAATCTCCCTGCTCCCTGCTGAAACGCTGTGACCACGGACAAGTTGACAGGCGGGGGTGTGTGCCTATACGTTAATGAGCGGTGGTGTAAAAATGTAATCGTCAGAGAGAGGATTTGCACAGCCGATCTGGAGCTGCTCTCCGTCTCATTACGTCCACAGTATCTGCCACACGAATTCCCCCAGCTGTTTGTCACTGTTGTGTATATACACCCGAAGGCTAATAAAAGCAACGCATGTGAACTGATTCACCAAGTAACTCAGAGGCTTCAATCCATATCTCCCGATGCCCCTAACATAGTCCTTGGAGACATGAATCACTGCACATTGTCAGACACCTTGAGGGACTTTTACCAGTATGTAACGTGCCCCACCAGGGAAAAAAACATACTGGACTTGTGCTACGGGAACATTAAGAACGCTTATAAGTCATCCCTGTATATCGCACAGTGTTGAAAAGGGAAAAAATACAAACTATCCAGGTTAAGGACTGGAATGAGGATGCCTGTCTGTCTCTACAGGGTTGTCTGGACTGCACTGACTGGGATATGTTTAAAGAGTCATGCAATGATATTGATGAACTTACTGTATCCCAACAGTAAGCCATGGATAACAAAGTCGCTTAAAGGGCTACTGTACAGAAAGGGAAAGGCATTTAAAGAAGGGAACCTTCTAGAGATGCGTAATATTGAGAAAGAGATTAAACGAGAAATCAGAGCCGGGAAAATGAGATATAAAGACAAAATAGAAAATCAGCTCAGGATGAACAATCTGGGCTCTGCCTGGAGTAGTATGAAAACTATTGTAGGTCTCAAGGATGAGGGCAGGACTAAGATACAGCTTGGTGGCTATAATTCAGATCTGCAGCTAGCAGAAGAATTTAATGAGTTCTACACAAGATTTGATGTTCACGACTTTAAAGAACAACACTCTGAGCTGAAAGGGCAGTTGATGACATCCAAGGTTCACGATGTCTCTTTCGATGAGCTTAGTGTGATTAGGTGCTTTAAAAAGTGTAAACCTAAGAAAAGTCCAGGCCCTGATAATATTGGTGGCCGTCTGCTCACTGTCTGTGCAGAACAGCTAGGCCCTATTTTTCATTTCATATTTAAATTATCTCTTACTCAGCAGAGGGTGCCATCTTTATGGAAGCGCTCCACTGTGGTGCCAGTAGCCAAGAACCCTCGTCCCAAGGCTCTAAATGACTTCAGACCTGTGGCTTTAACATCTGTGGTTATGAAGTCATTTGAGAGACTCGTTAAAGAAGAGCTTTTGTCAAAAACAGAGTGTTACCTGGACCCTATGCAATTTGCATACAGGGCTAGGAGAGGGGTGTCCGATGCTACCATCACCTTACTGAACCTTCTATTTAAACACCTGGAAGTTAGCAAGAAACATGCTAGGCTGCTTTTTGTTGACTTCTCATCAGCCTTCAACACCATTCAGCCACACATACTAGTCGGAAAACTAGCTAACAACTTTGGCTTAGACTCTGGTATCGTTGGTTGGGTTCTGGATTTCCTCACAAATAGAACCCAGAGGGTAAGGGTGAATGGGAAGCTGTCTGGTGAATTAACATCATCCACCGGTTCACCCCAAGGTTGCGTACTATCCCCACTCTTATACATTCTGTACACAAATTATTGCAGAAGTAAATATGCCGACAGACACATTAGTAAATTTGCTGATGATTCTGTCATTGTTAGTCTGTTGGGTGATGGTGAGGTCAGCCATGGCCCAGTTGTGGATGATTTTGTTTCTTGGTGTGAAGAGGCATTTTTACAACTCAACGTTACAAAGACCAAAGACATGTTTATTGATTTTCGTCGATGTCCACCTGCTCCTCAGAGCAGTGTTATTGATGGCGAGTCAGTAGAGTTTGTAACTAATTACAAATATCTCGGGACAATAATAGACAATCGTCTCAAATTCGACTGCAACACTGAAATGGTGTGTAAGAAAGGCCAGCAGCGCCTTTTCTGCCTAAGAAAGTTGGCCAAATTTCAGGTCGATAAATCACTTATTATTTTATTTTATAGATCTTTCATTGAGTCTGTCCTTACCTTTGCTGCCATTTGCTGGTATGGTAACCTTGGTGTCAGACAGAAAAATGCCCTTAACGGGGTTGTTAAGGGGGCCAGCAAAATTGTGGGGGCAAAATTCAGCTCCCTGAGTTATTTGTATGATGAGCAGGTGCTAAGAAAAGCATCATGTATCAGAGCAGACAGCTCTCACCCCCTATACCGGGAATATGAATTCCTGCCTTCCGGCCAATGGTTAAAGACCCCTGTTACAAAAACAAACAGGTACAAATTTTCATTCATACCTACCTCCATCCGAGCCATCAACAAGGGAAGCAGGAGGAGGTAGAGGTAGTTACACTTAGCCCTGGTTGCACTTTATATTTAATGTAACATTTGTATCTTGTGATAATGTATACGTATGTCTGTTGTTATGTATGTTGTACTGTTTGTAATGTCTTTGAGAGCTTTTACTATCTGCTGTAAAACGAAGTGCCCAGTTTGGGACATATCAATAAACTTGACCTTGACCTTGAGAGGAGGTCAACTTGACCTTGAATCATTAACAAAGTATCATTTTCACCTGGGCTAGTCTATGCAAATGCAAACACTATTGAAAGTTAAAAGCACACTGACTCTCAATGAGATAACGTATGTCAGAACAAATTGCTCTGTCGCAAAAAGTAAAAGTCAAATGTGATTTTTGTTTTCGCCGTGAGTGACCCGAGACATTGAGGTACGCCGTGTGCGATTGTGGTATTGGTACGATAAAAATGTGGTTATAAGAGAGAGTTAGGAATTGTGTTTGTGATGAAAAGATTGCTGACTCATTCAGGCAGTTAACATGGAGTTTGACACATTATGATGGTACACCTGTCGCTTTCAGGGCTGTAGTTCACGTACTGTATGTATCTGGGCTATTGTTGTGACATTGGGTGAAAGAGGACGAGTGTGGCTACAAAATTACCGAAACCCATGCGTGTAAAGTGAATATTTTGGCCGTGAGGACGATTTGTTCGGAGAATTTCGGTATAGTCTTCACATTGGCTTCTCACTCTGACCCGCTCTCTCTCTGGGCGTGCGACACTCTGAGTCGAGAATATTGCTCAGACCACACACACTTTGAACTGCGATAGCGGGCAAACCGTGCAACGTATTCGAATTCCGTCTGAACCACGACAAAGTCGATGGCCGGCCATAGAGGTCAAAGTTTCGCGTATTGGTGATTACGATTAAGTATGTGTTGCGGATTTCAACCTGTGTTTCTGCCATTGCATGGCAGGCACCCAGAATAATATCTCAAATTTATATAGCGCTTTTCTGAGTACCCAAAGACGCTTTACATGGGGGGGGCTTTACAGAGGTAACAACAAAATAAAAACAACTTTATTAGAAAAAGGAAAAACACTAAAAGCTAAAAACATTAAAAAGAAAGACAGTGAGAAGCGTTAGCTAGGGAAGGCAATCATTTTGTTATTGACTGGTGCACATACTCGATTGATGGACATAAACTCTGATTAACTCATTAGAGCAGTGTTTCCCAACCTGTGTGCCGCGGCACTTTACTGTGCCGTTTGATGTGTCCAGGTGTGCCGCCTGATTTGACCGAAAATAACCCTCCCCCGAAAGCACTAGCTACTGAGCTGCAGGATTCCTATTGTTGCGTCAACGACGGAAAAATAGACTCTAACGACCATCGGCCATAGGAATGTTAATCACTAATGGTGTCAAATCGATATAATTTAACTAACTGCGGGAAAAACACAGATGTACAAGCCCAAAGCGCTGTGCATTGCGACGGGTAGATAACGTGTAGATCTGCTACAGCTGCGCAGTAAGGGCGCATGCTTATGACGCTCATTAACTATGCATCAGCAGCCAGGGACAGCACACGAGCAGCAGACGGAATGCACAGGCAGATCCGACACAACTTTATTGCACACATCTGTGCTTTCATCCACGCTTCCATAGCCTTTTAAATCTTATTTCCCATCCACGGGCACAAGCAGTGATATCAGCAGCTTCCACCCGATCTGTGGTGGTGTTCTGTTGTCTGACGAGGGAAGCTACTAGCTAGTAGCTAGCATGGGAGCAAACGTTAGGTTAACTTCCATATAGTTAAAAGGAGTTAGGAGTCCTCCTTAATAACACTATATGTAGCCTACTTTCCATCCGTTCCCCAACCCATATCCAAATCCATTTGAAAAAAAAGCTCAAATAGGCCTATTGATATGCGAATGTGATTTATTGAGATTAATTAATCACAAAGCCTCCAATTAATTAGATGTTTTTTAATGAAGTTTTAATGAAGAAGCTATAGATCTAGCTTCAAATAAAAAATCTAAAAAAGGTTTAATGTGTCAGACAGATGAGTGCTGTCATGTGTGTTTTTAAAAGTATATTGGGTTCAAAGAAGATACACACACATGCACACCCCCCGTATATCTAGGTGTGCCCCGAGATTTTTAGGCTATGAAAAGTGTGCCCTGGGACAAAAAAGGTTGGGAAACACTGCATTAGAGCATAGAAGAGTTGACTCATGCACACAAACATAGCTCCACTTTGATGGAAGCAACAAACTCAGATGTAGTTGAAAGTTGGTGGGAGCAAGCAAACTCAGATTACCTCAAATGGAGGCAGTGATGATGTTTAAATTCATAAGTGCATCTCTTTGGGGTTGTCTTGGTTCTGTATATTCTTTTATAATATTATTATATGTCAGCCAATGAATATTACCTTATAGGTATAAAAATTATATACAAAACATGTACTTTCTATATACGACTATAGATACGTTTTTGTATGATAAATATATTATAGAAATATATTTTTTATAAAATTCTTACATGTCAGCAAATGGTATTTACCATGGCAGTATAAAATAAAAAACATATTTAGATCTGTAATATTTGAAAGGAAGCATGTTCATTAGTCAAACATTTAATTCGGCTCTTTATTCAAGTCAACACTTACAATCACAACCGTGTGAAATGAGGGCGATTTGCTCATTCCCACATGTCAATGGGAATTTAATGTTTGTGTTAAGACAAAAATCCCCACTATAGCCGACTATAGTAACAAACACATTCTGGAAAGCCCATGAGTGGAAAAACTGGCTTCTGTACTATATCTCGAAATTAAAGATGAAAAACCAAGTGACAGAAATCATGAAACCACAGTAGAAATAGGACAAATTGCATGAAAGAGCAGGGAAGCCTATATTGGGCATAAAGGGCCCATCTGCCATTGTAGATTTGCCAAAGTTTGATCTGATCAATGGGATGGTCCCCGACTACATGCACTGTTGGACTACATGCACATGTTGTACTACTGTTGGACTACATGCACATGTTGTTTGTTGGAGGTGTGCAGTCACAGTATGGGCAAGAGCACATGACATTCAATGTTTATTCACTTTTGCATTTAAGCAAAAGTGTAGCATTGGGGTCCTTTGTGGGCACACTCAGCCTTTATGTTTGAAGATTTCAATGGTTACCTTTTGAAGCATGTGAAAAGTAGTCAAGCTGTACCACAACAAACGAGTAGCATTTTGTCATGCTTTAAACCGTTTAGCAAAGAAATTACTAACAAATGCACCCGCACAAGTTAAACATTTCTGTAATGAGATGAGAAATGTAAAGCGGCCTGTCACAACATTTGCCAAATTCAATGAAGTCACTGCCCTTGGCCCACCAAATGTCATTAATATCACTGTATGATCAAGCTGCCCTACACACAGAGAGAGGTTCCCATAACACTAAGGTGAATTGCTACAAGAGAATTGCTGTAAATTTAGAAGTTGTCCATGGTCATACGTACAGCAAGTTAAAACAAACAACTCTATTGTGTTCTATTGTGCTTTGGAAGGATGGAAGTATTTATAGTCTAGTGACGAAATACAATAAATTAACAAATAAATAGTTCACTGCACATTAGGTAATTGGGTCGCTGGGAGCAGGTTTTTTGTTCCACAGCTCTGTAATCTTTGCGTTGATTGCGCTTCCAATCTGGGCGGTCGGGGTCCCTGGCCACTTCTGAAGAGTTGCTCCTAAAAAGAACAACAGGAAAAAACAAAACATTAATACAGTAGCCTGACTCAGAAAATTCACAAAGATGGAACTCCTATTCAAAACCTGAAAGCGTACTGAATATGGCATCCACTTTCTGCTTGTCCAGAAGAAGACGAGTGGGTAACCCTTCATTTTACGGTACGGTAATTACCAGGTAACTACCAGGTAGTAGTTATAAGTATTTACCCATTAATTACCTGGTAATTACATGGTAACTTCCAGATACATTACTCAGTAATTACTATGTAATTACCAAGTATTACCCAGTATGTATAACTATTTACTGTATAATCTCCTGGTAATTATATGGAATTTACCATGGTAAATGACACACTGGTTGCCAGGTAATTACCAAGTATGTTCCTGACAATTACCAGGTATTTATACGTTTTTACTATGTAATTACCAGCTAACTACCCGGTATTTATAAGTATTTACTCTGCAACCAGGCACGATACCCTGGTTGCAGGTATGTAGGTACTATAGGTATACCAAGTATTTTCAACAACTACCAGGTATTTACCCAGTAGGTACTAGGTCATTACCAAGTATTTTCCTGACAACTACCAGGTAATAACATGGCAACTGTATTCACTGTGTTTATATGGGTACTACCCATGAAACACGTGGGTAGTAGCCTACCAGGAAATTACCAGTTGTTACTAGGTAAGTTCCTGACAACTACCATGTAATTACCTGATAGGTACCCAGTAAGGAAAGAGGAACTGTACTGTAAAAGGAAGTGTGCTCTATTTCCATGATATTACCATGTACCTACCTGGTAATTGTAGATTATAATCCTCCCATCAGGGTGTATTTTGAACTTTGAATTTTGAACTGGCAATAACTGTTAATTACCAGGTATTTACTGTGTAAATCAGGGATGTCAAACTCAAATACACAGTGGGCCAAAATAAAGAAATCGGTCGAGGTCGAGGGCCGGACTGTGTTTCAACACACGGGCACCGCGGTCATGAGGACGTCCCAGGCAAACAGCAAAAAAGTAAATGCATTTAAAACTGAAAATGCATTATTATTAAGCTCAGTTTCCTGTTCTATGATCCTCACCAAGCACTGATTTCATAGTATGTGATGTGTGCCAATGCACTCGCAGTGAATTGTCGGACTTGTAGTATTATGGTGGTCCGTGCAATATACCAGAGGGCCAGCTCTAATACTAATTAAATATCATCCCGCGGGCCAAAGATAATTCATCCACGGGCCTGATTTGGCCCCCGGGCCTTGAGTTTGACATATATGGTGTAAATTAACAGGTAAAACCAAGCAAGTTACCGTGTAAGAAAGGTGGAACTGTACTGTGAAAGGAAGCGTGGTTTGTTACAGTGAAAGTACAGGGTAATATTATGGAAACAAACCACGCTTCCTTTCACAGTACAGTTCCACCTTTCTTACACGGTAACTTGCTTGGTTTTACCTGTTAATTTACACAGTAAATACTTGGTAATTAACAGTTATTGCCAGTTCAAAATTCAAAGTTCAAAGATCAAAATACACCCTGATGGGTAATGGGGAGGATTATAATCTACAATTACCAGGTAGGTACATGGTAATATCATGGAAATAGAGCACACTTCCTTTCACAGTACAGTTCCTCTTTTCTTACTGGGTACCTATCAGGTAATTACATGGTAGTTGTCAGGAAATTACCTAGTAACAACTGGTATTTTCCTGACAACTACCAGGTAATTACATGGTAACTGTAATCACTGTGTTTACATGGGTACTACCCATGTAAACGCATGGGTAGCCTACCAGGAAATGACCAGTTGTTACTAGGTAATTTCACCCATCAGGGTGTATTTTGAACTTTGAACTTTGAATTTTGAACTGGCAATAACTGTTAATTACCAGGTTTTTACTGTGTAAATTAACAGGTAAAACCTTGCAAGTTACCGTGTAAGAAAGGTGGAACTGTGCTGTGAAAGGAAGCGTGGTTTGTTTCCATAATATTACCCTGTACTTTCACTGTAATTGTAGATTCTAAACATCCACAATTGACCATCAGGATGTTTTGAACATGTTACCTGGCAATTACCAGGTATTTACACAGTAATTAGACATTTTAACCACATACATTTCCAAAACGTTAACAGGTAAAACCTTGCAAGTTACCATGTAAGAAAGGTGGAACTGTACTGTGAAAGGAAGCGTGGTTGTTTCCATGGCATTACCATGTTCTTTCCCCATAATTGTAAAATTACCAGGTATTTACACAGTATTTAGTAGATTATTACCCAATAATCTTGTGTTTACCCATGGGTGTGAAATTATATCAGGGAGTGATAACGACTAACACAAAATGATCAGTGTCGTTGGTGGGCATCCTCTCCACTCCAACACGTGTCCATAAGTCTGCTTCTCCCCCTGGATAGCACGTTATTATTACACCACCACCCGGTGACAAATAGCAAAAAAAAGCCTTATGTGATTATAATCTACAATTGCCAGGTATAGGTACATGGTAATATCATGGAAATAGAGCACGCTTCCTTTTACAGTACAGTTCCTCCTTCCTTACTGGGTACCTATCAGGTAATTGCATGGTAGTTGTCAGGAAATTACCTAGTAACAACTGGTAATTACCAGGAGATTATACAGTAAATAGTTATACATACTGGGTAATACTTGGTAATTACATAGTAATTACTGAGTAATGTATATGGAAGTTACCATGTAATTACCAGGTAATTAATGGGTAAATACTTATAACTACTAC
This sequence comes from Electrona antarctica, assembly GCF_951216825.1. Classification (NCBI taxonomy): domain Eukaryota; kingdom Metazoa; phylum Chordata; class Actinopteri; order Myctophiformes; family Myctophidae; genus Electrona; species Electrona antarctica. The sequence continues at coordinate 1,127,168 of NC_136794.1, forward strand.
CTGGTTGTTACCTGGTAATACCAGGTACTTACCTATTATTACCAGGTAATTACCTGGTAGTTACCTGGTAATTACCGTACCGTAAAATGAAGGGTTACCGACGAGGGGAGCCACCACCACGGTTGCTCATCAGCAGAACCTTGGTCAGGAAGACTGCAGTAAGAAGGTGCCTGACAAAAACTGTAGCCGTCGTGGCATTCTGGGCATACGCCAACACGCCAGCTTGTCTATATAGATGCCAGTACCTGGCCGGATTTCCATCCGATCACCCTGTTTAGACAAGGACACAAGGTGGCCATTAAAGTTAGACAATATGGTTTGTTCAGCCCAACATAATTATTCTTAAACTGTTAGACAGACATTAAATTAGTTTGACAGTTATTGAAAGGTTTTTTTTAATTGAAAATGTGGACCAGTTATGCCATCACATGATCACACAAGACTATATATTGATTCAGTGTCTTCTGAAAAAAAGAAAAGCAAGGCATAAACATTAAAAAAAAACAAGAGCAGTAATGCAATACAGTGAGGACATGAATAACAACAGATTAGAGTGTAGAAGTGGGTCTTGAGCTGTGCTTTAAAAATGTCTACAGAGGCTGCCTGTCGAAGGTACAGTGGGAGTTTGTTCCACGCCGTCGGACCGTAGAAGCAAAAAGCTGCTTCCCCGTATTTTTTAGTTGGCATTTTTTAGGCAAAGCGAGCAGGCCAGCAGTGGGGGCGGTTTGGGACATATTTAGGCAGGCATTCATGTAGGTAGGAAGGTGCGAGACCATTGAGAGCTTTATAAACAAGTAAAATAATTTTTAAATCAATCCTAAAAACACCCGGAAGCCAGTGCAGTGAAGCTAGAACTGGATCTTAGTTTTAGCAATAGCAATAGCAATCAAGCTCTACAAGCTCACAGTGTGAGCTTATATAGAGCAGTGGTTTTCAACCTTTTTCATATCAAGGTCCATTATTTATTCGGCATGAGCCAAAGACATTTGATGAGATATAAAATAGTTTGTTGTTGTTGGATAGGATTTTACAATTCCATGCTGTATTGATGTTGGTACCATAGGAGTGTAGATCAGCTATTTTCACAGGTTTTGCATCTTTCTTACATTACAAGTAGGCTATGCTTAGCCCCATATGTGACTTCAGTAGGGACTGAAGTCACATAATGGGGCTAGCTATTGCGGACAAAATAATAACAGCAAAGAGCACAGACAGAACAGCACAAACGAAACCAATACTTGTCATGCTTAGAGTAGTACTAGGCTTAGTAGGCTACATACTAGCCCCCAGCTAATGTTAGTGTGGCGGGGTGGTATAGATTAAGGTAGCCAACTACACCACCTGGGGAATTGCACCCCAGGAATATTATACTAATATTGAACACCCGGAGCACGTAATGACTCCCCAACACAGATTCAATAACAATAAAGGCAAGGCAGAAACGTGTGTAACCAATATACAAAACACTTTATTAAATAGTTGGTTTAGCAATATATATAATTAATTAAAACATGGCATAGTAAGAAGACATTTCATTTATCAATAAGACGGTGCAAATATAGCAATATCCAGCAACAGGGTTAAAGTGCAAGTGACTATAAAGTGCCTAGAGCTAGGGATATCACACCACTACAAGCCAGTACTGGGGGGAGGAGGGGAGCTGGGCAGGCTCACCGGTCCAGGGTGGTGGCAATACACAAACAAAACACAACACAGCAACTCAAAATAAACCACAAAGGAAAAGTAAACTAAGGGAAAAGGGGCATTACCACCACCACTGGACGGCCGTCAGCTGCTCCAGCGTAGCTTATCCCCATCACCGGACCTATAAGGAGGATAAATATATATATCAGCACTTCACAGTGGGAGGTATTCTACAATGACAGTATTCTCTTCAGCCGGTCGTATCTAAATCACAATGGTATATATGGTATAAGATATAAATATAAGTGCATATGATATAATACACAATATACTTATATATACCTATATACGCCCAGACATTGCATGAATACAATATAATAGAGGAATAGAATTAAATGAGAAGGGTTACAAAGAACCAGGCCCAGACCCAGGTGAGCAGCAATCCAAACACTGGGATCATTCGTGACCGTGTGATTGTTCTCAGACTCGGTGGCTCATGAGAATGAGTGGAATGGTAATATCAGCAAAGCAGCAGGTGTGGTGCTGGCCCTGAAACGCAAACGGCCGTATTAAGATACTACTTAACTACTATAGTTCGCTGAGGCAAGAACAGAGAGGCGCATAATGGGACTCACCAGCTGTAATGAGGCCAAGGCGTACTGCCGTTGTGCTTCACCGCAGCGGTAGCCAGGTAGATAAAGAGGAACTGTAAACAACAAAAGCCTGTTTATATTCCTCTGGCATCAACGACACCAAATGAATATATATAGAGAAGGAGAACCACCAATAACGTACCGGGGTGGCGTTGTGCCAGTTCACCACACAGAACTCCAGAAGGAGATGTTCACTGTGTAGCCCCGAGGCTAGAAACAAAACAAGCGGTCACAGTCACGTTCAACTTCTAAGGCAGGCGCTAGAATACACAGCAATGTGGAGAAACGTACCTTCACAGATGTGTCAACTAAGCGCGCTGTTCCCCGACAGAACAGCCGCTTCAGAATGACCGCCTCGACTGAAGAGGAATGTCTCCCGATCGTAAAGAGCGTTCCCAAACAGAGCGGAGGAGAGACAGACAGCTAATGAACACGGAAGACGTGCCGTCTTATAAATGCCACAAATCAATCCATTAAGCAGTGGGCGGAGGACGGGCCGTGACAGCGTGGGAACGCTCACGCCCATCCTGCCACAATCCGTCCCTCCCATTTGCATCGTCGGCGATGACTAACTCCATGGTCTGTACAAAGCTGAGACAGCATTAGATGCCGACGCAGACCCTCTATCCACAGCCTGTGGAAGATGGTAACGGTTCGAATGTTGGCCAGCTGTAGACCTCGCAGTTCTCCGGACTGCCTCGCTATTTTCAGATCCCTCATCAGATCTAGGGAGTGGAAGCAGCCTAATGGACTGTGGGTCCACAGGCACAACCGCAGGTGTTTCAAGCGCCACCAGCACGGTGGGGGCAAAATCATTCCGATTCAGATCAGATCCCCCACCCTCTGGACTCACCTGTTGATCAATGTCTCTGTTAATAAGTGGTTTGTCCAACCGAGGAACGGAGGGTTCTAAATCTAAAACTACCTGACTGCTCTACCTGTTGGTCGCTTGGAGAGTTACTGGTGGAAGACTCTTTCCCAATCCGGGGTTTGAGGAGAGTGCGATGAATATGCTTCACTTGGCTCGGTTCCGTCACAGGTGCAATAGTGTACACGGCCCCCCCAGGTTTGGGGGCTTTAATTACCCTATAGACCTCGGGATGCCATAGGTCATGAATTTTGTGGCGGCCTCTCACGCTAAGGTCCCGGAGATACACCAGCTGGCCCTCCTCCAAGGACGGATCACGGACCTTTGGGTCATGAAACGCTTTCCGGCGATATGCCGTAATCTTCAACCGATCCCGAGCCCCCTCAAAGGCTATCTGCAGCCGATTCTGATGTTCGGTGACCCAAGCGTTTACACTGCCTGCTATTGGTTCAGGGACCCTCCCCAACAGAAAGTCCACAGGTAGACGTGGTTCCTGACCAAACAGTAAGTAATGGGGAGTCTCCCCTGTGGCCTGATGTGGGGTGGTGTTATAACAGAATAGCATCTGCGGAAGATAGTCTGCCCAATCCGTCTTACGGAAGGATGGCAGTGTGCGCAAGAGGTTGTGTAGAGTTCGATTGAATCGTTCGCACTGTCCGTTGCCAGCAGGGTGGTACGGTGTAGTCCGAGACTTTTGAATCCCGTACAGACTACAGAGCTGTTGGATGAGGGATGCTTCAAAGTTTCGGCCCTGATCCGAATGAATGCGACCAGGGACCCCAAATTTATAAAACCATTCATTGACCAGCACCTGCGCCACAGTGGATGCCCGTTGGTCTCTAGTGGGAATGGCCAGCGTGTATTTGCTGAACACGTCAGTTATGACCAAGACGTTTTCTAGACCTGACCGGGAAGGTTCCAAGATGGTAAAGTCAATCGCCACAATCTCGTTGGGCCGTGAAGCAAGAAGGTGACCCATGAAGCTTCGTGCAGCCGGTCTGGTGTCTTTTGCCACCTGACACCGCTCGCATTCCAGACACCACCGAGCCACATCAGCGGACACGCCTGGCCAATAACAGCGCTGGCGTACCAACTCTGTGGTGCGCTCGACACCCTGATGCCCATGTTGCTGATGCAACTGCGTCAGGACATTATTCTTCAGGACTCCTGGCAAAACCAACTGGAGTGCCTCTTCCGCCCCATCTGGACGGCAAACCTTACGGTATATGACGCCTTCCCTCTCAACTAAGCGGTCCCATTGACCAAGTAGTATCGTCGCTGGTTTAGACAGTTGTTTGCGTTCCGCAGGGCTTGGGCGTGTCCCCTGCCTCCAGTGAACCAGAACTTCCTGAATAACCGTATCCCCAGCCTGTAAGGTCTGTAAGTCAGATAAGCTATGGCCAGGCAAAGTTGTAATGGTGGCCTGAGTTGCCTGGACTGGTTGCTCCGGTGGTACAACCACCCGCAGCTCCGTTGGAAGGGTGGTACCAGGAATCAACTCCTGTAGTTCTGTCGACCCTGCTGGGTGTTGTCGAGACAGTGCGTCCGCATTCCCATTACTCCTGCCCGAGCGATATTTCAGCTCGAAGTCGAATGGCGCCAGTTCACTGGCCCAACGCTGCTCCACTGCACCGAGTTTGGCTGAAGATAGGTGCGCGAGTGGGTTGTTGTCTGTATAAACAATACACCGATGCCCCAGCAAGTACTCGCGGAATTTCTCGGTCATGGCCCACTTGAGCGCTACAAACTCCAACTTCATGGAGCTGTAGTTCGTCATATTGCGCTCAGTGGGACGGAGACCCCGGCTGGCAAAAGCCACTGGGCGCACTTTGCCCTCCTGCTCCTGGGATAGGACAGCGCCCAATCCACTGTGGCTGGCGTCCACTTCTAAGATGAAAGGCAAGGAGAAGTCGGCGTACGCCAGGACAGGCGCAGATGTAAGCTTCTTCTTCAAGGCCTCAAAGCTTGATTGGCACTGCTCCGACCATAGAGAAGGAAAGTTCTGTTCTGAAACTCTAAGGGAAGCCCTCTTGGACTTTGTCCCCGCCAGCTCCGCTACCAGTGCATGCAGAGGGGCTGCCATTTTGGCAAACCCCTCCACAAAACGGCGGTAGTAGCTGGCAAAGCCCAGGAATGAGCGTAACTCTGAGACAGTGGCTGGTTGACTCCAGTTGGCGACAGCCTTAATTTTCCCGGGGTCTGTGGAAACTCCCTGGCTGGAGATCACATGGCCCAAGTAGTGGACTTCACGTTGGAAGAAAGCACATTTTGACAGCTTGGCCTTCAAGCCCTCCCGTTGCAGCCTGCCAAGAACGATGTCCATCCGCTCCAAGTGCTGAGCCACGGTGGAAGAGAAAATGACGATATCGTCAAGATAAAGAAGTAAAGTTTGGCAATTCTGATCCCCAAACAAGCGTTCCATCAGGCGCTGAAAAGTCCCAGGGGCATTGCAGAGCCCAAATGGCATTCGATTCCATTCGAAGAGGCCAAATGGGGTGCAGAACGTGGTCTTCTGCCGGTCCTTTTCAGCGACCGGAACCTGGTTGTACCCGCTGGCCAAGTCCATAGCCGAGAACCAGCGAGCTCCTGTCAACGCATCCAGGGACTCCTCGATCCGAGGCAGCGGGAATGCGTCCCTCCTCGTCTTAGCATTTAGCCGTCGGTAGTCAACGCACATGCGGAGACTACCATCTTTCTTCTTTACCAAGACGATGGGGGATGCGTATGGACTGCTACTCTCCCTGATAATATGTGACTCTAGTAACTGATTTATATGGGCCTTTGCAACTTCGTATTCAGAGGGAGGTATGCGCCGATGCCTCTGGCGAACTGGCGCATCGTCCAGCAGCGGGATCTCGTGGGAAATCAAGTCCGTGCAGCCCAAGTCCCCTTCATGAGCAGAGAACACTCCGCTGTACTTCCGCAGCAGGGCTCTAGCCGGCCCTTGGTCTTCACTCGACAGAGCGCCCAGATCCAAAGCCTCAATCTGGTCTGATATGGAAGTACACCCGGTTTGAGAAGAGATGGTCGCTGTGACTGATCCATCTTCGATGACGCCCGACGGCAAGGTAACCACCTGAGTGCTGCTCACTTGGCCCAAGACAACCCGTGGGTAAAGCAACACGTCAGTGGTTCCCACATTGACTACTGGGACATAGACCGTGCCCCGGGTAACTGTAAGTAAGGCTGGAGAAGCCAACAAACCATCAGGTAGACCCGACTCCGGGGGTTCGAAAAGGACTGAGGTGGGAACTTCGTGGTCTGTACATGTCGCCGCCACCAGCCTCATCATGCCCCCCGGGATGCGCCATGCACTCCTGCCACGAACCTTTACCTTCCCCAGGTCAAACCTAGCTGGTTGAGTTTCCGCCCTATGACATCGTTGTAAAGCCTCTACGATGGGACTGGGGGCCTGCAATACTGACAATGATTTGAAGAGTGCAGCCCCGTGCTGGCCAAAGAGCTCCCGATAGCGCCGAACCATGACGTTCATCCCCAGGACCCCAGGAGCCTGGGAAGCAAGAGTAGTTGGAGGGTCTCTGACGATTAGTATCCCGCACTTCGGCACCATCTTCCCACAAAGCTCTACGTCCAGCTCCATGTAGCCGACATAGGGGATAGGGAGACCATTAGCAGCGCTCAGCCGCAACCAGTGACACGATCGTAGGCGATCCTGGCCCCATAGCTCGAAGTTCTGTACAAAGAATGACTCAGTTATTGTGGACACCATGGATCCGGTGTCGATCAAGCAAGGCACCCGTATCCCCCCAATACAAACATCCAAATGCGGACAAGATGACATCAAGCTTGATATTGTACCTGCATCAATAAGACCTCTTGAGCCAGTAGGGTCCCCACCCGAACTACGGCTCTGTAGTTCGGGGGGTGCTAGTTTTCCGCCGGTGTGTGGGGGAAAGCTGGCCTGCCCCTACCTGAAGATGGAAAAGGTGCCTCACATTCTCTCGCGTAGTGGCCACTCTTCTGGCACCTACAGATCACCGGGCCACCACGTGGTGGAGGCCTTGGCTGACTAGGCTGTTGAGTATTGTGTAAGAGTGCCACGGTCTGTGTGAGCTGGTCTAACTGCTCCTGTTGTATTTTTAGTATGTCCTTCACTTCACTGAGCTCTGAGCGCTGAGGTGAGTTACCACCCAGTGGACGTGCACCGCCATGGACAGCATATTGGATGCCATGTGCCGAAGGAACAGAATAACTACGGCCCCTTGCACCCCCTGGCATGCCCTCCCGTTCCCACCGGATCGCTTCCTCTCTCACCTCTAACAAGGTACTGGTTGGACACCGACGTACCAATTGTTTTAACTCCCGTCGAAGGGAGCTATCCAAGACGTGTTCAGTAAACTGATCCCTCAACAAGACCCCTGCATTAGCCATGCCGGCCGGTGCACGCTGTCTGACTCTCTCCATTAAGCTCATGAGAGCAAGAGAAAATTCCTGTAATGTCTCTCCATCTTGCTGCTTCCTGCAGAAAAATGCCTCCTGTAAAGCTACGTATGACTGTGAACACCCGTATAAGTCTTTCAAAATGCCAATAATTGTATTGGGGTCCTCCCTCTCTGCAGCAGGGCGATATTGTATCTCCTCCCGTGCCTCTCCCTCCAAATGATCGAACAGAAAAAAAGCTTGGTCTATGGTCGAAAGATAGCGAGCGCGCATACAAGCCTGTGCCTCCTCAACCCATTAATTTATACTTGCACCTGACCTGCCGTTGAAGTACGGGCACTTCCTATCTCGCGGCACAAAGACCAACCTTTCTGGTGCGACAGCACTGGCCCCGCCCGAAGGCGGTGGCAAAGTGGATGGGATTGACACCTCAGAGGAGACAATATTACTACTACCTGGTTGTGCATCTCTGTGTTCCTGTCTCAGCAAACTATTATCCGCCCTTAGCTGTGCTACGAGGTCCCTGAGCTCTTGTACCTCAGCCTCCGAAGCCATGACGGGATCAGGGAAATTTCAAGACTTACGACCAATTGAAGCAGTACCCAACCCCTGCAGAGGAAACCAGGGAGCCAATTCAGGTGACCAAGGGGTCCTTTCACGTCCCACCACCACACACTGCTGCGTTGCGTTTCTTTTTTTTTAAACACCAGATACCAACTGTCCTAGCTAAATAAAAGAGGAAAAGAAAAAAAACACGTCTCTGCGAAGCCTATTTTTAATTTGTAAGTCCTGCCGACATACGCCAAATGTGGCGGGGTGGTATAGATTAAGGTAGCCAACTACGCCACCTGGGGAATTGCACCCCAGGAATATTATACTAATACTGAACACCCGGAGCACGTAATGACTCCCCAACACAGATTCAGTAACAATAAAGGCAAGGCAGAAACGTGTGTAACCAATATACAAAACACTTTATTAAACAGTTGGTTTAGCAATATATATAATTAATTAAAACATGGCATAGTAAGAAGACATTTCATTTATCAATAAGACGGTGCAAATATAGCAATATCCAGCAACAGGGTTAAAGTGCAAGTGACTATAAAGTGCCTAGAGCTAGGGATATCACACCACTACAAGCCAGTACTGGGGGGAGGAGGGGAGCTGGGCAGGCTCACCGGTCCAGGGTGGTGGCAATACACAAACAAAACACAACACAGCAACTCAAAATAAACCACAAAGGAAAAGTAAACTAAGGGAAAAGGGGCATTACCAACACCACTGGACGGCCGTCAGCTGCTCCAGCGTAGCTTATCCCCAGCACCGGACCTATAAGGAGGATAAATATATATATCAGCACTTCACAGTGGGAGGTATTCTACAATGACAGTATTCTCTTCAGCCGGTCGTTTCTAAATCACAATGGTATATATGGTATAAGATATAAATATAAGTGCATATATATACATATGATATAATACACAATATACTTATATATACCTATATACGCCCAGACATTGCATGAATACAATATAATAGAGGAATATAATTAAATGAGAAGGGTTACAAAGAACCAGGCCCAGACCCAGGCGAGCAGCAATCCAAACACTGGGATCATTCGTGACCGTGTGATTGTTCTCAGACTCGGTGGCTCATGAGAATGAGTGGAATGGTAATATCAGCAAAGCAGCAGGTGTGGTGCTGGCCCTGAAACGCAAACGGCCGTATTAATACTACTTAACTACTATAGTTCGCTGAGGCAAGAACAGAGAGGCGCATAATGGGACTCACCAGCTGTAATGAGGCCAAGGCGTACTGCCGCTGTGCTTCACGGCAGCGGTAGCCAGGTAGATAAAGAGGAACTGTAAACAACAAAAGCCTGTTTATATTCCTCTGGCATCAACGACACCAAATGAATATATATAGAGAAGGAGAACCACCAATAACGTACCGGGGTGGCGTTGTGCCAGTTCACCACACAGAACTCCAGAAGGAGATGTTCACTGTGTAGCCCCGAGGCTAGAAACAAAACAAACGGTCACAGTCACGTTCAACTTCTAAGGCAGGCGCTAGAATACACAGCAATGTGGAGAAACGTACCTTCACAGATGTGTCAACTAAGCGCGCTGTTCCCCGACAGAACAGCCGCTTCAGAATGACCGCCTCGACTGAAGAGGAATGTCTCCCGATCGTAAAGAGCGTTCCCAAACAGAGCGGAGGAGAGACAGACAGCTAATGAACACGGAAGACGTGCCGTCTTATAAATGCCACAAATCAATCCATTAAGCAGTGGGCGGAGGACGGGCCGTGACAGCGTGGGAACGCTCACGCCCATCCTGCCACATTAGCTATTATGGTAAGATAGCAGAGCAGACTTGTCCAAATGCATTAGCCTCTGAGAACAGATCACTTATTTCCATTTCCCCCTCCCTAACTTACAGCCATGCCCAAACACCGGCTTGAAAGAAATTAACATACAAGAAGCTGTATCAGTAAAGTTAGCCTAGAAGCTAACTATGTCCCACCACCCACGCACGCACGTAATGTTAGCTTACATGGACGTGTAGGTCACATCGTTGTTTCAACTATATTCAGAACGTGCATGTAGATAATAATAGCATTAATAATAAAGTAACGTAACATACCTCTTAACGCAGTTTATCTCCGTATACTATCAGTCAGACAGCCAGCCAGCTGCATTGCGTTCAACATTTCAAAATGGGTCATGTGAACACGGTCACGTGTTGCGGGGCGGCCAATGAGAGCACAGCTTTGGTTCTATTGGCTTGTTGGTTGTCAGGGAGACATCACATGACCAATCGGCTCCAAGAATCCTTGTGCCTGGAACACTGACTGTTAATTTGCTTTTTTTAATTATAATGATGACATATTGTAGAGGCTATGATGTTATTTTTTAACATTTCTCTCTCTCTAAAAAAAAAAGTTGTCATTGATAACTCAGCATTACAATAATATTAAAAGGAACCCTGGCTATTAAGACAAATATGACTTAGTTAAAACATTATACTTGCCCTATAAACACTTTAAATGTTTTATTTCTTTCATAAATTGAGATTTCTTTACGGAACTGCTCCTGTCGCAAGTTGATGATGTCATATGTCCATGTGTGGTCCAGCCCTATGGAATATATGAAATGCATATGCTAATAAAAAGTAGGCTATTTATAATAGCCTATTGCTATGATGCTTTGATTGCTTTGATCTTTAGGAAGTATTACGTTTTCTTTTTTTAATATATGCATTCCATACATTCCATAGGGCTAGACCACAAATTACATCATCAACTTGCAACAGAAAAGACTGAAAGAAATGTTTGGGCGGTGCCTCTGCTCCATTAGGCAGCTATATGTGTGTCTCTGTGTCCGTCCGTCCGTCCGATTGTTTATTTAAAGTAAAAAAGGTACAAAATAAATCATAGTAATAGGATACATTATATATCCATATATCGTACGAGTCCGAGTGGGTCCGAGTCCACTTCAATTCGGCATAGAGTAGTGCAAACATCGCTCACTCTCTGCTGATTTCTGATCGTCTGCACCTTTGTTAAATTGACACACACATGTACACACACACTCCTCTCTCTCTCTGTCGCTCTAAGTAATTAGTCTCATGTCGCGCAGGTGCGTATAGTTTCTCCCGGCGGATCCTGCCGGGAGCTGCCTTGCCATAGAAAGCATATGAGTTCCAGGCTAGGTTCTGCTATGTCCTTGTTTTTTTCTTTAGAAAAAAACTAAAGTTGTCCTTTAAGTAGTGTTTTTTTTTGTATGACCACACTGTGGTGTTCACAAAGAAAGTATATAAAAAAAAGAAAAAAAAGTGAGTTTTCTTCTTCTAGACTCTCCCTTGTAGATGAAGCGTGTGTTAGAATGATGGGTCACCATCATGATCAATTGATTGTGTTCCGCTCAATGCATTTCTTTGCACATCAATCATTCTACAGTATATTCCCTGTTATCTTGTTGTTACTACAGAGCCCAGTTCAGTTTGATAATTGTTTGGGGGTCTCCAGTTCAAATTTAATTATTTTGGGGGGGTCCCCAGTTCAATTAGATTATTTTGGCGGATGTTGAAAGAATGGTTTAATTCATATAGGACTTTGCGACCATCGGGTAATCAATATTTTTTTCATTAACTTTATTTAATTTACACTGCTAGAGGTTGCAGCCACAGTGCTCACATTTATTTTGAAGAATGTTTCTGTCTCTGTGAAAGTTGTCTCCATGTTTAGATGATGTTTTATACTGTGTGTGTGTGTGTGTGTGTGTGTGTGTGTGTGTGTGTGTGTGTGTGTGTGTGTGTGTGTGTGTGTGTGTGTGTGTGTGTGTGTGTGTGTGAGATTTGTGTTTTTTTCCTTTCCTATTTTTAAAGTAACGCTTTCTAGACTAAAATGTTCAGCAATAGCAGATGTACAAGCTTGCAGCACAGCGATAGTGTCGCACTGTGAGTGAGCTTTGTACCGTTATATCTGCTATTTCTGAGAAGCGCTGTTCTAAACCACTGTTATTATAATATAGGCCAATGTGAATCCTATAACGTTGAAATATGGAGATGAGGGTTTTCTGCATAACAGCGACAATATACAGTGTTTTTGATCGTTTGAATGTGAGCTTGAACAAACCTCACGATACGAGTAAGAGAATGTACTGAACCACACTGATCATAGGTGAAACGTATTCTACCCAATAAAATATATTTATAATAATATGTGCTCCAATACTTTTCATGACATATTAGTCCTTTTCAAGAGCAGTGGACCTCTATTTTTTTATTAGCAATAGATTAATCAAACACTATTATGTTGGGTTGATAGTGTCCTCAAACTAAATACATAATCATTATGCCTGTACATTATGCCTGTACATTATGCCTGTACAAATGGTGAACACTTCCCCCTTGTGTCCAAAATGAAACATAACCTAACACATATAATGCAACTTTGGAACTTTGCATTCACACTTGTTTATTTTATTGAATGTTTGAGCATTCTACAAGTTTAACAAATGTTCAATTCTCACTGGAAAGGATTGACACTGAGGCTTGGAAAGGGAAAGCTACTGATTGTTATGAGGTCCTATTCAGAGGTGTGAGTGTTTTTAATGAATGCTTCCTTGTTTTCCTAACACCCCAAATAATGTCATTCTAGAGATGGAGCTTGAAGACTTTTCTTTTCTTTTCTATATACAGGTGCAATTTCTTTGGCATATTATCCAATTTTGACATTTCCAGAAGCTGCATACTTTGTTCTGCACGATAACTTTTTACAAAAAACAGGGCAACACAACAATACGCACACCTTTTCAGTCAGAGGAATGGATTAGCGACAGTCCTGACATTGCAGACACAATAGACGTTGCAGAATCTGAGCTGCTGGGTGATGTTTGCATTTGGATGAGTTGGTCAACATCATCTGCCTCATCAAAGTGACCAGTGTAATACATATCAGGCAAGTCAAAGCGAGAAGAGTCACTGGTCTCCAAGTGACTGGTATCCAAGCCGTCAATGTCCTGAAATACCTTGCCAATAGTTTTTAGAATTTGATTTGCATAGCGCTGAAAGAATACTGGGATATTGCGTTTAATGTATGACATGTCAAATATGTATCTTGGGACTGTGTTCTACGACAGCATCAATGAGTTCTGTGCCAAACCCAGTGCAGCCTTTCTTTGAGGTGAACAGATGAGCATTTGCAGGAACCAAACTATCCCTATATGACTCCAGCTTCTCTCTGATCAACATATTTGGTTCTGGCAGTACCTGCCTAGATCTAGTAGGAACCTCGACTTGCAACAACTTGCAACAACAACTTGCAACAACCAAAGGTGTTGGTTCTTCACAACCTTCAGGAGTGCAAAAACAGTGGGAGTGGCAGTACGTAGGGCATTCACTTCTACTCATTTGTACTAGTTGACTAGTTGCCTAGTTTACTAGTCGACTAGTTGTTTAACTACCTATTATGTAAAAAATAAAATAAATTAAAAAAATAAATATTTGTACATTGAAATACTGTGTACATGGTGACTATAACTATAATCTATTTTTCTTATCAACTAGTCAAATAGTACCAACAAGGTCGACTAGTGGATTTACTAGTCGACTAGTCAACTAGTTGCTTAATGCCCTAGCAGTACGTGCAACATAAATGTTTAGGCTGTACACGTGTTGGATGTTCCTCAAATGTTTTGTAAAGGGCCTCTCGAAAGCAGCATTCTTTTCTCCCTTTTAGCAAATCTTTTACTCCCTTGTCAGTATTTCTTTGCTGTGTAACCACAAACACTGCTGCATGTGACTGTGAGCCGTCTCTGCCTGTACCCGGCCTGCTTGCTGGACAATAGCTTCAAGGTCAAGTGTAAAAACACTCTCTGAAGGCTGTTTTCGCTCCTTTTGCCACCCACTCCCCTAGGAAAGATACCAGAACAATAGAATGCTTACATTTAGATGTTTCTTGCAAGAATATAAACAAAAAGCTCAGATTATATGATAGTGTATTAGCTTGTGTTAGGGGCTAAACAGTACCAAAAAAGGTGAATGTGTTTATGGCTGATGTGCTTAAATCTCTCTAAAAAAAACAACAACAACAATTCACCCTCTCACCATGAATGTGTAAATTAGCATATGTGTAAGTAAACAGGACAACACAGCAGTATCTGTAACTTTGTTTTCAAACAATGTAAACAATGTTAACACTGCAGTTAGAGAACAGCGGATGAGCTTTTTTGTCACCCGAATCCGCATGTGCATAATTATAATCCGCCCGTTATCCGACCGCAATTTATTAATTAATCCAATTTATTAATCCGCACCACCCGCAATCCGCTGCGCAGGGAAGCGCCCAGTGTATACAGTATAGCCAATCTACAAGCTCACAACGCGACGCTGCGACGCGTTGTGAGCTTGTAGATCGGCTATTTATACTACTTGTACAAACAATGTCACTCACCACTCTCTCGACAGTTCACCAATGTTACGTAGTGGTTGTATATATCCATTTCCATGGTAACACGCCGTCCACGTTTTCGCGACGTATTTTCATACAGCATATCCAGCGGTCATCGGCGGCAGGGTAAAGAACTTAATCACTCCCAGTCCCACGCCGAACGTATATTCCTCCCTTCTGTTTTACTTAGTTTTAAGTTTCTCTCAGACTCACTAGCTGCCTGTTAGCAACTTTAGCGTAGCTGCCTGTAGGAGACCACTGTGTTGTTGTTGTTGTTGTGCAACAGGACCCAACTTCATAGGCGGCTAATTTGTGCCAGATCATGGAAAATGATTAAATTAAAATACTACTACCAACGCACGCACGCCGAGATTGTGTGCGTTTTAAAAGCTATAATAAGCATATTTATATACTTTATTATGCCATTACTTTATTTCCCGCATTATTTCACCCGCGGTTTATCCTATATTAATTTATAATAATATGAATTGACCCTAATCCACCCTAAACTGCGGTTCACCCGCGGCAACCGCGGCTAAATCCGCCACCCGCTGGTCTCTAACTGCAGTACAAATGTTGTAGCTTTGTTTATAATGGTATGTATGGCATTATAGCATTGGAAGTTGGGACCAGGCCTATCACTACAAGTACTATCCAATAAATGTACTCCAATGATAAAAGTCTGCTTACCGTACAGATGGTGCACGTTGTCGGACAAAGCCCAAACTCTTGCTTGGTGTGGACACACCGCCACCGGGACCCTTGTATAAATGGTCATGACTGGGGGGAGGAAAAAAATCTCCATGGTTACATACACAGAACGTCTGAAATACACCTTCGGTATTCATACATTACATGTAGATGTTTCAAAAGCTACCACTTTGTAAACAAATAATTGCAGGAACGATAGTCTGGTTTTCAGCCTGATTAGCGATTCCCTGATTTAGTTTGTCACTCGTTACTCAGTGACAAAACAAATCACGGAATGCAGCAAATCAGCCTGGAACCCAGGCTAATGGAACAAGGTTAATTTAGAATGCAATGTAAACATGATTGTAGCTGTAGGATTTGGGTAGCCCTAGGCTAGCTCGCTAACGACCTGGACCAGGTCTAGGATTGGGGAGGGGGCGACGCTATTTACGATTCATTCCAGAACACTGCAAAGTATAAGGGTAGTCCAGACTCCAGAGTAAATACCAGACTACCAATGCCTTTTGCATATTCCAGTTATAAAATACATGGCTGTTTATGAGTTCTCAGACAATGGGAGCTTCTGTAACTTGAGCGCCAAAGCGACTAACTAAAGTGTTGACTGCCGTCTATATTTGATTGTAAACCAACGTATGCACTTGCACAAATAAGTAAAACAATGCCGCCAACAAGTTTATTTGAAAATAACTTACCAGTCCATAAGTGCAATAGCCATGTCAGCATCTGTGTAAAACTTTCTCTCTTCTTTCAACTTTCTCCACCGATCGTATGCAAAAGTTAGATAAATCCGTGATTTCTGTCTTTCACGGTGCAATTCCTTTTGTTTCCATGTACTGGCTTCGGTTCTTTTCTTTTTAGTGGGCAGAGGATTAGTTCCCGGTTGTCTTTTTTGATCTTGCTTTCCCATGTTTACAATTCCTACTGTGCCTGTCTGCCTGACTCCCTGTGTAGCCATGGGAAGTAGCTATCACGGTAGGCGGGTAGTTCCGGGACAAAAAGGTGCATTTCCGTTCCCTGTTTCCGGCAAGTGACGTAATTTTACCGGGAAATGATACCCCCATCACCTTTCACTAGAAAATATATTTAGAACAGGCTTTGCAGGGGTGAAATTCATGGAGTGGGTGGTGTGAACAATTTGCCAGTCAAAATATAGATCAGATTTAAGTTTTGTTTTAATGAAAATGTTACACAGTATTGCTTAGTATTCCTTATGTAAATAATCAAATACTGTCTGTTTTTTTTTATTGTACTTGTTTGAACTGTACATCAATACACATGTCAATGTACAATCAGAGTGCATTTATCTTTTTAAGATACGCTTGTGTTCAAAAGTGTAAACATGTAAACTAGTATCATACCAGTATTTCAACAAACTGTTGTTCAGTGCAAAAACGTATCAGCCAACTGTTCTGTAAACAACTGTATTACAGTATTAACTCTATTCTTAACCCATTCAGGACGGGAACCCTTTGTGTTTTAAGGATTGTTATACTTTAGCTATTGGAAAATAGCAGATCTACAAGCATCATAGCACAGCACTCTATGAGGTTCTAGATCTATTAAAAACAATGAAAACGTGTGCAAATCTTTGAATATATATTATTTCACAGTGAACGTTTGGCACAAAATATTTTCACATGGGTGTCCACAGCCAAATACAGATACATGAAAAATGTTGAGAACCACTGAAATAGAAAAATAGGTTTTTCTGTTGAGGACTTTTTTTTATAAAAAGAATCGGCCTCAGGTCTAAATACACTCAAATAAAGAAAGAAATAAATACAGACACTCAGACAACTCATTGAAATGTTAGCTACCTCCACAGCCTTTGACTGATTGTGATAAAGCCATTCAGGGAAAAGCGAGGGCTCTCTTCTGGGACAGCTGGGGCTAGATCCCTGCATCTGTCTGTATCTTGCCAAAGAGAGCAATCATTTAATTGTAATTTAATACTGGCTCCATGGGGTCAAAACAATGCATGTAGTAAACAATTAACTAATGAGCCTGTCCTGTAAACGAGTGGCCCCAAATCCACGTGGTCCATCAACAATGACCAGCCAGCCACAGTATATTTTAAAACAGTAACAGAACCTTTACCTTCTCACACTGTAATATAGCCTATAGTGATTACTGGATAGAGGCCTCCACTACATGCCTACAACACATTGAGTTATATAATATTACATTAGCTCATGTCCTTTTGGGTTATTTAATGAATGAATACACAGAAAGTATTCCTGCAAGGGAGGCATAGTGGTCTGAAAAAAAAAGTAATAAAAAGAATAAAAAGTAATTTGGCGGTCTTGGCCCTAACGCCCGAGAACAGAAAGAAAACCTTGCTGGAATAAAGCGTTCTCTCTAGCTTCCTGCTGTCGTATTGCTATGTCCTGCTCTCTCAGAGCAGCCTCTTCCATCCTGGCCTTTTCCATCACCGCCACACGTGCAGCAGCATCTTTTTCCATCGCCTCCATCGTCATCAAAAACTGCCGTTCCTTCAGCGCCAGCTCCTCTCTCTGAAACTCTCTCTCGTGTTCCAGCTTCTCTTGCTCCATCAATTTCATAGCCTCAATGAATTTGACATCTCGAGGTCTTTTCCCTAGATAAATTATAAAGACAAGTGTGATTGATTTCATTTCATGCAATTCAATGTTTGATGGTCATTGTACCACTATTATTAGCCCTTATTTTATTTCAAGGGACATGGGGAAAAATACATGAATTAACCAGTTGGGGCACAGTCACACCGCACTTGTATTCTACATTCAATGCATTTCAATGGGAATGGAGCGTGTGTGTTTTTTTTGTTTATCCGCAAATCCGCAAAAACACACACGCTCCATTCTCATTGAAATGCATTAGCAGAATCCGCCCTCATAGGCAGAATAAAAGTGCACTGTCCCTTAAAGGAGCATTCAGTGATTTGGGTGATTTGGAAAACCACCCAGTCCGCCCCGGTAACAAAATGTGCACATGCACGCTCTACAGTGGGGGGAAGTGCAACAGGCCAACAGCATGTGCACCAAGGCCCGCCCCCACTCGATCATGATTGGAGGAAGGCCCCTCTCATCCTGATTGGATGAAGGCTTTGCCACCCGCCACCAAAACTGAAACTAGGGTTTTTTGACCGCAGGGGCTCACTGGGGACAGGGAGGAACTCCTTATATGGTCAGCACACTCTATAGTAGGGAGGATTATCCAGAAAAAAAGAAAAAACAAGTGATATTTGAATTAAGTCAAATCACTGAATATACCTTTAAGCCTTATTTAATATTTTTGAGGGGCGCCAGCCCCTCATATACAGGTTTAATGTTTGTCTTTAGTTAAAAAAAAACAATGTTTTAATTATTTTTCATTTTTTCTTCCTTCCTTTTTTGATGTATAATTATTTTGTCCCAGGGCACACTTTTCATAGCCTAAAAATCTCAGGGCACACCTAGATATACGGTGTATAGGCCTATCTATATACATATACATACACATGTGTATGTATGTGTGTGTAAATATATATATATATATATACAGTGTTGGGAAAGTTCATTTATTTTAGACTTTAGTGAATAAAAAAAACCTTGGGGGATTAATAAAGTGACAACTTTTACAATATCTCCATTACCATTATCCAAATTAATTCCTTATTATAATACATTTTGGAGAAAAGAATAGCTCATATACAATGTGAAATGCCACCTAATTCTTAATCCTTTTCCTTGTCTTTATTATGGGCCAACTTGTGAAAGCTGCATGCTTTTATTGTGAAGGGTCTCAGTTCTCACAGCCTGCATATTTCCACGTGCTGAAAATAGCTGATCGACAAGCTCACAACACGTTGCGTCCGCAACGCGTTGTGAGCTTGTAAATCAGCCATTTTCAGCATGGAACACGTGTACGACGAAGAATAAATCAGGCATCACTGCGCTTCTGTGGAGGATTTTGTTCGCCGAACGAGGCGATCATGTATGGACACTTGGACAGCTATTTTTCGTGGCACATTATGTTTAATCACAACAACGTCACGTTTACTTTACCTCCTCAGTGTTTGGGTCGGGACATGTAGGACTGTATGTGTCTGCTGTCTACGTGCGCTCCAGTCTTACTGGAGGGGGCGAAATGTAGCGTCTTCTGGATGCATCTCTTTAGCATTAACATTTCAATGGCCGAGGGTCGTTAGAGTCTATTGTTCCGTAGTTGTTGTTATCGCACGTCTAATGGTTAGACGTGTGACAACAACAACGATTGCTTTCGGGGGAGGGTTAGTGTTATTTTCGGTCAAATCAGGCGGCACACCTGGACACATCAAACGGCACAGTAAAGTGCCGCGGCACACAGGTTGGGAAACACTGCGCTATACGCTCGTGAGACGAAAGCTCATCGAAGTGTTTCTTCACCTTCCTCTGCCTAAACAAAGGTTTTGCTGGCACCCCATTTTTCAGCAAGCCTCTCAGCTGTCAGCTTGGCATCATCAAAACTCGCTCGAAATGCGGTCAAATCTTTGATGTTGCTGTCTAGCAGCTTAACTGCTGTGGCCAGGTCTGCGTCTTGGGATTGCAGAAGTTTTGAGACAACATTTGTTCGCTCCAAAATCTTGCTTTGGAGAACAGTGCAGATGAAGTTGAATTTCTCAATTAAACCTTTCAGTGAAGTAGCCTCGTCTCGCTCGTCTCTCGTTTTGCTTGTCAGTGACAGTTTAGTCAAAGCTTTGATAATATCACTGTAGCGATATCTCAGCGAGGTCACTGCATCATGACGTGATGACCATCTAGTGGGGCATATTCTTTTCAGTGTGATGTTATTGTTAAGATCATTATCCGTTTGTGTTGTATTTGAGAGCATTGCCCATCTCTTTATACTGTGCCCAAAGAACACATACACACGCTCAACAATCTCATAAAACTTTGATATCTCTTGAATCTTAACTGAATCATTAAGGGCCAGATTTAAGTTGTGAGAAGCACAGTGTACATACACGGCTGTTGGCTCCTTTGCAGCTATCCTTGCTTGGACCCCAGAGTAGATGCCGCTCATGTGGCACAGTCTACAGACCTCCTGACCAGCAAGGCTTTTATGACATTCTTGAGGGATGCTTAGCTGAGGAGGAGGGTGCAGAGAAAATCCTGATGGGTGTTCTGAATACAGACGTACAGCGTAAAGAGGCGCCTGTTTTCAAATCATTTAGTAGGTTTTGTGATCTGCATAGTGTTAGCCAGCTTATTACCCAACCCACTAGAGTGTGTGTTTCTACTCAAACTGTCATTGATCTCATTCTGACCTCGGACAAATCCAGAATCTCCAAGAAAGGTGTAATTGTATGTGGGCTTAGTGATCATTTCATGATATCCTGTACCCGCAAAAAACAAAAACTAAAGTCTGGCTGCCACAAAGCAGTCATATCAAGGGACCTAAAAACCTACTCTAGTGAGGTCTTTAACAAAGAATTGGAGAGTCTGGATTGGTCCGATGAGCTTAAAAGCACACTTGTCGAAGAAGCTTGGCTTGGCTTCATAACCAAATTTACATCAGTACTGAACAACATGGCTCCTTTGAGAACCATCAGGGTCAAAACCCGCTCGGAGCCATGGATGAATTCGGACATACTGACTGCAATGAAAGCTAGAGACAAAAAATGCTCTGAATTTCTAAAATGCAAGTCAAAGCTTACCAAGCGCTTCGACAGTGATCTCCAAGCTCAGCTGGACAACCTAAAAACCCAACAAAACAAGCTAAGAAATATTGTCACTGCCATGACCAAATCCGCCAAAATAAACTTTATTAATAAAGCTGAGGAAAACAAAAACAATCCTCGAGAGCTCTGGAAGCTACTCAACAACCAACTAGGCTGCGGTCAGAAACTGAAAACCAGGTTTTCAAACAAACATCAAAGCGAACTACACTCTCATCACTGACTGCTTGATGTGGCCAACTACTTGAACATCTTCTTTACAAACATAGCAACAACGCTGGTTAACAATCTGCCCTCCCACTCTGGGCTCTTTGGTGTAGAGCACATTAAAACCTTCTACAGAAACCTAGGTGTTTGTAAAGACGATTTTAAACTAGTTATGGTAACAACTGATGAGGTACTTAATAAACTGAGTGCCCTCCAACCCCACAAGGCCACTGGCCATGACAATATTCCCTCCAAATTTCTCAGAGACTCAGCCATCTCTATAGCTCCAATCATCACCCACATAGTAAACCTCTCCATCAAACAGGGACAGGTCCCCCAAGATTTCAAACTGGCCAAAGTAACCCCCCTGCACAAGAAAGGGAGTAAATTAGACCCCGGCAACTACCGCCCTGTTTCTATTCTAAGCTCCATCTCGAAAGTGATGGAAAAATCTATGAACAGGTTGAAAAGTATCTTGCCACTAATAAATTAATGTACGAGTTCCAATCTGGCTTCAGAACATCCCACTCCACTGACACATGCCTTCTCTATTTGAGCGACCACATCAAACAAGAGGTGGATGCTGGCAAATACTGCGGCATGGTCATGCTGGACCTCCAAAAGGCTTTTGACACCGTGAACCACTCCATACTGGTTAACAAGCTAAAAGCAATTGGTTTCGATAGCACATCAGTGAGCTGGATGCAATCCTACCTGGAGGGGAGAGAACAGATGGTGGAAGTGAACGGAACACTGTCCCCCACCCCCTCCCAGTGAGCTGTGGCGTTCCACAAGGAACCTAGGGCCTCTACTGTTCCTAATATATGTAAACGACATGAGCTTGTGACTGCAACTTGTTCCTGATCGCAGATGACTCGGCACTGCTGGTCTCGGACAGGAACAAACTGCAGGTTGAAAAGGCCCTCAGCTCTGAACTCGGTAGAATCTGCACCTGGCTCGCTGATAACAAACTATCTTTACACCTGGGAAAAACTGAATCCATTCTCTTTGGATCTAATAGTAATCTCAGCAAGACAAATGGCTTCTTGGTTAGAGTGGGTGACAATGTTATCACACGTAAAGATGAAATTACCTACCTAGGTTCCACCCTGGAGGCTAATCTTTCCGGTGATAAAATGGCCACCAACGTAATAAAAAAAGTCAACCAAAGAACAAGATTCCTTTACAGGATCTCCTCACTGGTCAACAAAAACACCCTGAAGACCTTAACACGAGCCCTCGTACAAGGCTTCTTTGACTATGCATGCACCTCCTGGTACCACAGCACCTCAAAGGCCCTTAAAACTAGGTTCCAGACTTCCCAAAACAAACTGGTCAGGCTCCTACTTGGCCTCACCCCCCGTACCCACCTCACCCCTGCCCACTTTGACAGACTGGAATGGCGTAGGGCCGACGACAGAGTACAGCATCTTGCAATGGGTCTGGTCCACAAGATTTGATACTCCACCAAGATACCCATGTACCTGTCTAGATACAGTACTTCCTTAATGTTAACGAAGTCCACACCCACAACACCAGAGGGAGTGCAACGAACCATGTACAACCCAGATTCGGCACAAACAACGGACTAAATTATTTTTAATGTGGAACGCCCTACCAACAGTCATTAAGACATGCAAATCCCTTGACTCCTTCAAAACCGCTCTCAAAGGGCACCTACGGACGGCTGCAATTCGAAACTGGCCCCCGTAAAAATCTGAATCCCCCACCCCCCCCCTTTTTTCCCCTCACTGTATATCTCTCTTTTCCCTTTTTACCTCTATGATGAATTCCTGTTCTGTTCTTTGACTATATAGAAGTGTCTATTTGTACGTCTCTAAATGTTTTGATGAATTGAACATGGTGGACCCTCTTGTAAGTGTAATGCTTAATTGGGTCGTCCACTCACAGTTAACAGTCTTAGTATTGAGTTTGTGCTTGAAATGTACTGTAATTCTGCAAACTGTTAATAAATATTTCAATCAATCAATCAAAAAAAGCCGCACCGTCGTACCCCTGCCCTCTGCACTTTGACAGCTGTAATCCGTTGCTTTCAATAGACGCGGTGATGTCATTGGCTAGCCCTTCTGCATGTGAATCGGTGACTTCACGAAATCCGAGGAATGACTCGTTGATCAGTGCATATTAGTTGATTCATGTAGCTGAATTTTGTGGGATAGATTCTGCCAATTATTTGTTCGCCATGTCTTTTTCCCAGTTAGTAATGAGCGATCTGCAAAGAGCCAACATGTCTCACAGTAGGCTACATCTAGCTTGGGTGAATAACATAACGACGTCCGTGGTAACTCCAAACCAGACTTTGTTTTGCGGGTGTAATAATTTGTTGAAAAACACCTATGCTTGGGATCCCGTGGGAAGGGGCCAGTAGGCTTACATGGCCCCGAGGACACGATATAACGTTTGACATTTGAGCCAACATTATCAGGGAAATATCCGAAGTCAGTGGAGTATTTATTTGTAACTCGCTCCGGCGGCATGTCTTTGTCCAAGTTGCCCTGCCCCTCCTCATCTCCAGCAGCATGCTCTTTCTCTTCCTCCATCGCAGCTTGTTCCTCATCCATCCCCTCCGCCGGCTCAGTCTCCATGACCATGTCCATGATGATGTTCTCATTAAGAACTCCAAGTTATCCACTTTCTGTGGCCGCGTTCGGCTCTCCTGCCTCCCCAGCTTCTACCAACTGCACCTGGCCTGAGCTACAAGCCCCAACCGGTGGTGGTGGTGCCTCTTCTTCTTGTCCCCCCGCAGCCGCATCAACCTTATTATCGTCTTTCTTTTGAAAGAAACCAATTATTTTTGGAAGTTGCGCTATTTTTTTGTCTCTCTTTTTTTAGATTTCGCTTCTCACTACCACATTTCTGTTTCTTTATCTTTCTCTTCTTTTAGTTTTCGCTTCTCACTATCGCTTTTCTGTTTCTTGCTCTCCATTGTTTGTTTGTGTCTGTCGCCATTTACACCTATAACCTGTGACCTGTCTCTTCCGTCTTCCGGACCGGTACCAGGCGGGGCCGGGCCGCCGGGGGCATGCCCCCTCCCGTGATCATACATGGTCAGATTATAAAATATTAAGTTGCGACACTGGCTAGCTGCGACAGAGCAGATCTGAGGCAGGAACGTAAGGACGCACAGCTAGCCAGCCCCGGTGCTGGAGGCGGTACAATGGGATGTCAATAAGGAAGTCAAGGAATGAAGGAAGAGAGAATTTCAGAGCAGCCAAAACGGTCAAACAAAGATTAAAAATACTTAACGGCTTCTGCGCCAAATGAAAATTCTCTGACATTTCCGTTGTCTCCTATAGCCAATATATGCTTCTTTTGAAACATCTCACCACCACCAAAAGGCCGCAGCACGGCTTTTCCCGACGGTATGTACGTCTGTATACCATTTTGCGTGGAATAGATGCAAAGGGACCCTATGTGAAGTCATCCAAATGTCAGAAAACTTTACGGAGGGTTCCGAGAGGGGCTAACAGCCAGGTACACAGAGGCACAGGGACACAGCCAGAGACACAGGGACACAGCCAGGTACACAGGGACACAGGTACATAGGGGCACAGGGACACAGCCAGAGACACAGGGACACAGCCAGGGACACAGAGACACAGGTACACACACACACAGCAAAAGTGGACGTATAGTACAAACAGATGCAGTCCATTCACAGCTGCACTCCAAAATGCCCCCGTCCATCCGTCCGTCCGTCCGTCCCACATAATCACAATTCACGTTAACGTTCGACATGATATGCTAGTAGTTTGTACATATCTGGTTCAGGTTGGTCGATGGCGGTGTCGTTCGCTATTGCTTGCAACAGCATTGTTGCGGATTCCATCACGTTGCTGGAACCCGCATACACCGGCCGAGGTCCTAAAATGGCATCCAACGAATCGAGCCATTTTGAGGTTTTGCGTTTGGCACCACTTTTATTATTGTTGTCTCTTATCTTCTTGTAGTCTTGTTTCAGTTTTTTAATTTTTTCACGGCACTGCTTACTTCCGAACAGACCCTTCCAACTCCTTCTGAATATATATAGCTCCCTTCCCTCAATGAACAAGTTTTTATTTTATTGTCAAGCACGTCTAAATATACAACAGGCAAATAGACAGTCGGTAACAGGTGGTTCAACATATCCTTTCATGGTTGGAGTTAAAACAAGCAGGAAACAAACATACTTATTCTAATCTGTTCTATTGCGAGAACAACACTCTATTAGTAACACCTTTGTTGACAGTGGTCTGGTGGGCATGAGAACTACAGCTGGCAGGAGTGACAGCTGTCGTTGTTTGGGAGAGGAAGTTAAGTCTCAGTCTCCTTTCTGTTCTAAATAGGGATAGGTATACGAATACACATTTAATAGTAACACCTTAACTGCCTGACAGGAAACACACATGCTTGGTATACTGGCTTGGAGACGACAGCTGTCAGATTGACAGCTGCATGAATTAGACTGAGCATTGGTGAAGGAAGAGACTTAATGGAAGATCAATACACAATAATCTATATATATGTGTCGATCTATTTGGCATTCTAATAATTCCATTACACCCCACACACAAATAAGAGCCTGCACGTCCTCATCTGTCCAATGTGATGTGTCCGACTCCGTTGCATCGTCCGACTCGTTGGATGCCATTTTAGGACGGTTGAGTTGTTATACTATTGTTGTGTTGTTGTTGTAGTTGTCACAGTAGTTTTTTAAAAATGGCGCTGAGTGTTTCTCCTCCGGTCTCCAGTCCTCTGTGTCCTCCTCGCCTCAGCTTCTCGACCAATCGGGAGCAGCAGCGCTTCTGGCCCCGCCCATTGGTTCCCAGAACTACGTTTTAGTACTACCTCAAAAGCAGGGCCGAAAAAAGGTTCTGAGAACCTCGTCTGAAACCGTGCCGTACCGCGCTGTGCGCGGTGGAAACAAACCCAGAACTAAAAAAATAGGTTCAGGTTCTGGTTCCACCTTGCTAGTGGAAAAGGGGCCTAAATAACATGCCATCTAATCTAAATTACATTTAAAAATTGGCATAACACTGCACGGTCGTCATGGCTAGGGCAAGTTCTACAGGCTAAAGTGGCGGAGTCTTCAGATTAAAGCGGAAAATTGCTCTCAAACTGTGGAACAAACTCCCCATTGCAGTTAGAACTGCAGACCTGCAGTTCTAACTGCAATGGGGAGTTTGTTCCAGTTTGAGAGCCAGAAGGGATACGGGCCTGGGACGTGTGGAGCGGATGTTTTAGGGAAGGTTCTGACAGCTTCCCCGTGTTAGCTGATCTGAGTGAGCAGGAGGGGTTGGATCTGGCTTTGAAGATATGTGGGGGGGTGCCCTACTTTCAGGTACTCTGTATGGCCAACATCAGTGTTTGGTACTCTGTGCGGGCAGTAAAATGGGAGACAATGGAGGGAACACACTGAGCAAACGGACATTTATACCTGGGTGTGAGGATGTTTTCCGATTCCCTCGGGAACAGAATGTTGACCACATCGTTTCTGGTCGAGATAAGTGGCCAGATCCCAGAGTCTTGAAGGCCCTTTCGGAGCTTCTGGACTTGGGGCGTCACCCGTCTAATGACCTACAAAACAAAAATACATTAAGTTAGCTACTCACGCATGAATGTAGGCGTTATACCAGAGCTACTCATTTAGAGTGTGTAAGTGTATTTCCATTGTTATGACCCAGAAATTAAAGGAGAATTCCATGCTAGAAGGCTTTCTTACTTTCATTTGTAGTTGTTACGTCCCCAACAAAGAGGTCCAGGTGTTATATTGTGCAAAAGTGCATTATTGGCTATGCACCCTAATATAAGCCCTCAATGGGAGTTGGGTTTTTGTGCTAATTCACTTATTTCCATCAAAATAAGTAGTAAAGTGTGCTGCTTGAGATACTATTGACATTATGAAGAGAGGATATATAAAAAAAAATATTTGAGCGATGGAAATAAGGGAATTAGCATAACACCCCATTCAATGCAATTCCTTGAGGGCATAGGACCGATTCAGACTCCTATTTTAAAGCCGAAACGAAGTCGGTTCTGGGAAGCGGTTAGGGCCGAATTTAGTTAGGCTCTATCAAAGTCAAATCATACTCCTCACGGCTACCGCCGAACTCGCTTGTAAATAATGGAGGTCGTTGACATGAATATGTTTCTGGCCGGGAAATGAGCCTCACATCGCGGGTAAATATCTGACTGGCCCTCGGTGACTGGTGCGCCCTCCAGCCAGTAAAACACCCTGGTCCCTGCTGTCCTGGGGGTCGGCTCAAAGCGAATCTCCGCCCACTACCTGTCTGAGCTGGCTATTTTTAACGCGCGCGCACGCGGCGCATTGTGGGAGAGAGAAGGCACGTGGATTGGAAACAACACAACAAACAACAATGGCAGCGGGTGGTAGTGGTAGGAGTCGGACAGTTTTGGAGTTGATGGCGGAGGAGGAAGACGAGGAGAAAGCGATGGTCGAGGAGGAGGAGGAGGAAGATGCACTTTTGCAGAGTGCAATCGAGGAGGAGCAGCAGAGAACGCAACGTAGGTGGTACGTGCGTCCTTTGAACGTGTCTCGGCGGGCTGAAGGAACGTTCTACCTGCTGGTGCAGCAGATGCGGGACATGGACGAGGATGTCAGCCAGTCGTTTTGACGACCTCCTGCGTCGAGTTGAGCCTCACATTGTCCATGCACCTACTCACCGTGCACCGGTCCCACCCGCGGAGAGGCTAGCTGTCACGCTGTGTGTGTTGGCGTCTGGAGCCTCACAGCAGTACGTGGCGAGCAATTTCAAATTGGGATATTCCACAGTGTGCTCAATCGTGACAGAAGTCAGCAAGGCCATCTGGTTGGCATTGCACGAGGAATTTGTTAAATTTCCATCAAGAGCACAGTTCCAAGAGATCGCTCAGGATTTCTGGCGATTATGGAACTACCCCAATTGTCTCGGGGCCATTGATGGAAAGCACGTCACCCTCCAGGCACCACAAAACGCTGGTAGTGACTTTTTTAATTACAAAGGACATCACTCCATTGTATTAATGGCTGCGTGCGACGCACGGTACAGGTTCACTATGGTGGACCTATGGGGCGTACGGGAGAGAGTCGGACGGAGGTGTATTCTCTCAAGGTGTCTTTGGTTCAGCTCTGGTGGAGGGTACCCTTGATCTTCCTGGATTAGCAGCATTCCCAGGAAAAACAAGACCGGTTCCCCACGTGTTTGTTGGAGATGCTGCCTTTCCACTACACCAGAACCTCATGGTTCCCTTCCCAGGTATGTCTACTCGCTACCTATGCAATGTTGCTTTAAAAATAGGCAATTAAATCAATGTAAAAACAGAAGGTTGCTGCTAACACTTTTAATGTGCATAATACTGTAACTACTATTTTGAAACATGGCTGTGATATCTATATCAGTAATATCACTAGCCTGGTTAACCACCCCCCTTGAAATAACATTTAATTCAATGTGATTTCAATGGGGAGTGGTTAACCAGTCTACTGATATGTTTTGTATTGATGTTTGTCTGAGTCATTGCCATCAATTTTAAGTTCCCTGTGCTGCTGTAGCTCACACAAAACACCAGTAGGGAATGGGATGGTGTACTTTTCATTGTAGGCCTGAAAAATAAAATGCATGGCTGGAATTCATTAATTTTTATGTAACTTAAATATTGCCTGATCACATATTTTCTTTGAAGTATGGCATGAAATCTGCCAGGGTACAAATGTGTATCTGCATACCCTCCCAGACAATGTGGGGGGAAACACTGTCCCTGATGCTCTTTCACTCATACCAGAACAACTGTGACAAATGTACATAATCCATGGCATTTGTTTACATCTGTTATGTACAGGTCGTCAGCTGACAGAGGCACAGAGTGTGTACAACTATCGTCACTCACGTGCTCGTGGGCGGATTGAGAACACGTTTGGCATCTTGGCAGCGAGATGGCGGATCCTTGGCGGGGCATTGCCATGTACCCCTGAGAAGGCCGGAGATATTGTGAATGCCTGTATTGGCCTTCACAACTATTTGACCGGCACAGACGCGTCAAATGGACCGGCCACAAGGTACACAAGAGACTGTAACCATTAAAACCGGGAAAAGCATCTGTATGTGTATGTAACCCACAGTGTTACGGGCCTCTCTACACACCCTTGGACTCTGCGTTGTGTTTCTAGTATTATGATCTGGGGTGTTGTGCGGAGAGAAGGGACACTGGACACAGCGGTTCTGGATCGTGGTTGAGACCGGTTCATTTATTTGCTGATTCAGTTCACAGGTTCTGCTGCTGGTAATGGCTGTAGTATGGTGATTCCACTTTTCACAAAGAAAGAAAAACACCATAAATATATGTCCCAATACTAAATAACATCAACCACATAAAATACCCATTGGGTTTCAATAACCAGAATAATATAGAAAACATGTAAAAACCTCTTGTTCACATTTCACAGTGAGGTCTATTTTCAGTGCTCACCAAACTGGCCAACACACACACAGTATTAAAGTACAAAAACGTAGTGCATATTTCTCAGAATCACACTGAAATATAGTTAAGCATCTTAGCAAACACTCTGTGGCAACAAACCCACTGGATGGGCATATTTAACTCCAATATTTTATAAATTGTTCAGACAGTCATAAAAACGTGCTCACCTTTTCACAAAGAAAGAAAAACACAATCAGAAATGGCGCCCGTGGCTGCCTAGTTTCCTAAACTACGGTGGCCAGTGAGGGACAAAAAGGTGAGTTGCTGAACCCACAGGTGAAAGAACTTCAGTCAACAGTGACACCTGCTGACCAAAAGGCCACTACCTTACATGTACATACCCTTTCCTATGAATTAACTCTTTCAGGCTTATCCATGAACATTCTACACTAAAACATCAACAGAACATTATGTGCATGACAAACCATATACACATGGTGTATCTGGGGTAGGTTTGTAATCTTTAGGTAGATTGGTAGGGCTCAGTGGCCTGATGGATCTCTTTTTCCATCCAAACTACTCTGGGACCCATACTGGTGGAAGATGCCCATCGACATTTTGCCACAAAGCTGCTTAAAAGTGGGCTCTTAACATTCTCAATTCATGATTGATGTGTTGGTGGTAGAGCAGCTACCTGTAGGCCTTCTGCTCCCGGACTATCAGGTATTAAAGGAGAATATTAAAGGCTTTCTTACCTTTATTTGTAGTTGTTACGTCCCCACCAAAGAGGTCCAGGTGTTATTTTGTGCAAAAGCGCATTATTGGCTATTTCCCCTACTATAAGACCTCAATGAATTGAATTGAATGGGGCATTGGGGTGTTGTGCTAATTCGCTTATTTCCATCGCTCAAAAATCTTTTTTTTGTAGGCCTATGTATACTCTCTTCATAATGTAAATAGTTTCCCAAGCGGCACACTTTACTACTTATTTTGATGGAAATAAGCGAATTAGCACAAAAACCCAACCCCCATTGATGGCTTATATTAGGGGAAGTAGCCAATAATGCACTTTTGCAAAAAATAACACGTGGACCTCTTTGGTGGGGACGTAACAATTACAAATAAAGGTAAGAAAGCCTTCTAGCATGGAATTCTCCTAATAGGTTAACCGTGATTACAGTTAAAGAGCTTGCAGACAGACGTCCTGTAGCCTGTATAATGTATAAATATGTATCTTTTATGTATCATTACATCCCTAGGTACATCCCGGACAACTATGCAGACTCGACCACTGCTTCTGGGGAACTGATTCCTGGAGAGTGGAGAAGAGCAGTTGAAGGGGACGTCAACCTCCAGGCCACAGTGAGACCGTCCCGTTCTAGAGCCTCACGTTCTGCTCATGTGACCAGGGATGATATTGCAGAATTCTTTCAGACACCAGAAGGACTTGTGCCGTGGCAGCTAAATGTTGTCCGGCAGGGTTTACTGAATGTTTAAGCACACTCATGTTTTTATTTTTTTTATCCCACGATTTTGTAACCCATTTTTCACCCGTGTCAATTATCTAATGTGATCCTGGGCTCTACACACGGACTTCAACTCATGCTTCCTTCATGCATGAGTGCATGTCCAAGTTGCTCCTTTACACCTGACAGGGGGGAGTTTCCCTGGTTGGACGTAGCACGTGGAAGGAACACGTTATTCCAACCTAAACTCATATTTAATCAGACCTAATGTGTTCCTCTCGCTTTGAATTTCCCATTTAGTTTAACCCATTTAGACCTGAGGCCGATTCTAAAAAGGTTTATTCTAAATCCTAAATTTTCTGAAAGTCCTATGTTTCTATGTGTGGTGCTCAACCCCCAGAATTATATGTATTTGGCTGCAGACCCCCATCTGAAAATGTGTTTTTCCGGGGACCTGCCCCAAAGCAAAGATTTGAGTTAAAACATTCACTTTGAAATAAAATATATTCAAAGATTTGCACCATTTTCACGATTTTTCAAAAAGAGCAGATCTACTAGCTTGCAGCGTGGCACTCTACAGGTGTGGCTGTGCAAACAGTAGAAATATCTCTTTATATGTATATATAATCTCTCCGACGTGCGGTTATTTCATTCGGTGACCATGCACGCGCGTGCCCCCTCAATATAAAGACCAAGGCACACAGGTGTTTGATTACTTTGTTTCATTTACCATTATTTCAAATTAATCCAGGTCTCTTTCTGCACAGGTCTTACCTGTTGTCAGCAGGCAGATCTGGATGTTTATGCACAAGGCATACTGTACGTTTATGAATCAGAGACAGTCGGATCACTAATGGTATTATTAGATCCTAAAAGGCTGAAACAGGGTCTAAGTACTTCCCTATAGGCCACGACGGTTCTTTTGTGGATGTTTACATTACGATTGTTTTATTTGCAGTCATTTGCAGTCATTTATTCAAACTCTTACTGTATATGTATACCCCAGTTGTGGGACTGTTTGCAGTAGTATGTCTGTGTAGGCATCTACATTCTAATCCCACGTGACCACTGTATGCATGTCTCAGAAAACCATATGGCTGATCCAATTCTGGATCAGCCATCTGAGGCTTCTCCGTAGTAGCAGTCACATATCAGTCAACTTGCACTATACTCAGTCAGCTACAGTCTTCTCACTGAGCTTTGGAGTGGAAACATATACAGTTTGTATTGTATTTACATCGTTTTCAGGAAGGCCTATGCAGTTGGGATGAATCGTCATAGAAAAGGTCCCATTTTGACGTTATATCTTTTGGTGGCTGCACAAATCCAGTACTCTATGCATGAGTTCAAATGCAGCTCAATACACAAACGGATTGTTGGTGAATGGTTCTTAATTTTGAAGTGGAACTGCAGAGGTGAGCAAAATGGCCCCCCCTATACATTCATACAACAACACTACTTTCAAGGGTCGAAACATTGTTACTTAATAAAGTTTCCTGGGAGCTGAAGGGACAACCCTTCTTTTTCATTGTATTCGTGAGGGATAATAATTTACCAACAGGAAGAGATAACACTATTCTCAATGAACAACTGTAATACTATACCAATTGTTAAAGCATATGCCCCATATATTTTTTCATTAGGATTATAACAGCTTCAGTATGTTATAATCAGATAACAGCTTCAGTATGTGAGTGTCTGTCACGTTTGTGGTGTTAATACAATATTCCAGACACATAAGACCATATTCAACAACAGAGGCAAATCTGACAACTTTAAAACCCATATAGTCACTGTACAAACAGACACTAAAACACTGGACCACAGGCTAATAAATGTTGATTAGGGGTCCTTGAAATGAAAGTTTGGGAACCACTGCCCTACAGCTCATGTTCAACAGTTTGATCACGTTTCACAGCTTGCCGTCTGTTGTACATGAGGTCTTGGAGGTCATCCTTAAATTCTTCCAAGTGCTCTGGTGGCAGTTTTCGCATGAAATCGCCCACATGGAGCAAGTAACGGGCACACTCGTCGTCCTGGTCAGCTAGGCGAGCTATGATGACATCTCTTCTGGCCCGTCCCTCATCCAGCATAGCCTCCCTTTCTGCCTTTCTTGAGGCAAGGGCAGACAAAACTGTCTCCAGAGAAGGGCCCCGTGCACGCCGCTTCCGCCTCCCAGGCCCTGGATCTGCGTCTGCGCTTGGACCTGGTGGTGGAGGTACAGTTTGTAATGGAGAAGACTGTGGGGATGGAGGAGCAGGGATATCAACAGGAGCTGGAGTGGAAGGTTGATGTGGACGGTGATCTGAACTTGAATTTGAAACTCTGCATACACACACAGGTAGAGAAACACACTCCGTTCCTTTTTGCACTTATTCTTTTCTAACCCCTTAAAACTGTCTCTTTCATTCTCACTACTTTTGTATCACTCTGCCTTTCTGTGTTTTTTGTTATAGCTTGTTTCTGTTTGTCTGCATTGTATCTTGTTTTTTCTCTGTTCTGTCTTTCTTACTCTGTGGATACTTAAGACCTGGTGGGAGCTTCTCTTTTGATCTGAATTTTGAATCAGCCATCAGGGAGAACAGATAGACCACTCACTGAGTGCTATATCTGAAACCCCCTGCTGGTGAGATCAAGGCTTAAATTTAGGCCTCAAGCAGTATATATCTGCTCTCAGATCACTGACTCTCTCACTCACGGTCGCAGAAGACAAGGTGAAAAACAGCTCCACAGCTGTTTTAAACTTTGAAACTCTGCATACACACACAGGTAGAGAAACACACTCCATTCCTTTTTGCACTTATTCTTTTCTAACCCCTTAAAACTGTCTCTTTCATTCTCACTACTTTTGTATCACTCTGCCTTTCTGTGTTTTTTGTTATAGCTTGTTTCTGTTTGTCTGCATTGTATCTTGTTTTTTCACTGTTCTGTCTTTCTAACTCTGTGGGTACTTAAGACCTGGTGGGAGCTTCTCTTTTGATCTGAATTTTGAATCAGCCATCAGGGAGAACAGATAGACCACTCACTGAGTGCTATATCTGAAACCCCCTGCTGGTGAGATCAAGGCTTAAATTTAGGCCTCAAGCAGTATATATCTGCTCTCAGATCACTGACTCTCTCACTCACGGTCGCAGAAGACGAGGTGAAAAACAGCTCCACAGCTGTTTTAAACTTTGAAACTCTGCATACACACACAGGTAGAGAAACACACTCCGTTCCTTTTTGCACTTATTCTTTTCTAACCCCTATAAACTATCCATTAAAGCTACCCCTCTACTCTTCAACCATCTCTGCTCTTGAACCATCTCTGCTCTTGGTTATTTTACTTCCTCCCTATCTTCTATACATACTAAGGCTGTCCCCAAACATTCAAGGTTCGAATGTTCGCTCGTTAGGGTTGGCACTCGAATCTTAATTAATGGGCTTGAACCATTCGTTTTTTTTATTTTTTTATATTATTTAAAAAATATATTTTTTTTTCCCTTTTTTATTAACTCGGTGAGAATGCGATATGAGCATGTAAAAAAAGTAAGTTTCTAGTGCATTCCTGTCAGAAGTTATGATATTTTAAAGAAATATCTCCTTGTTCTGCTGTCCCCCAATTTGGTGATTGGCCTGCAGCTGAGGTGATTGACCTTTTTCACCTTGTTCTGTGAGAACAAAAGAGTTCCATTGAATGGAATGTCTGACGTGTCGTGTCTCACACACACACACACACACAATGCGCTTCTGAGTAGCTACCGAGCAAGCTCTCGTTTTAGCTGCCTGCCAGCAAGCTTAACAGAGACATTGGAAAGGATTTTTGGTCTGACAAAAAATATGGACAGTCGTACAGGTACTCACAATTACCATGTTTTGGGGGCTGCTTGAGAAATCATGGCTCATTTGTTATGGAATGATGAGCTCGGAGATCAGCTGTTTTCGCGGAGCACATGTCAGAGCCACTTGACGCTCTCTCTGTGTGTGTGTGTGTGTGTGTGTGTGTGTGTGTGTGTGTGCGTGCGTGCAGCATGTGTGTGTGTTGGGAGAGACGAGAGAGATTCATAAAGAGAGGGCGCTGCGCTCTCTTAAGCGCTGCGCTAATCATGTTCAAGTCGGATATATCGTATTGAATTGCAGCCTGGTTAAAAGCACTCGGAGAAATGAATTAATTGGAAACAAATGGTTCGGATGTTCGCTCGAAAATTCCTGCCGAAGTTCGAGTCCTAAAAACAGGGCTTGGGTACAGCCTTAATACATACTGCCCTGTTAGTACACACGTGAATGAACCTTGATCCGTAGCTCACACCGGCTGACCAACGACCACTTTAGCCTGGTGCCCAAGCCAAAGACCGGACATCCAGACACATCTAACGAAGGAGGCAGCCTCCCAGGGTTTTGTATCAATCTTCTTCTTCTTATTATTATTATTATTTGTAGTATTATTATTATTATTATTATTACGTGTTTATTCTTATTTCTTATTTTTTATTTTGTGTACTATGTGTTTTCCCACCATCCCTATCCTGCCCTTTTCATGTCGCCCTAGACACTACTTCCCCCGCCACAGAAATCCCTCAAATCTCATATACCCAGCTCGCTCACCCAGTCACCACATTATGGTGGAGGGAGGCCTTTGGAACTGCCACGCAGCTACCAAAGAGGAAATGCCTGAATTTATCTCAGCCCACGCCACCCTCAAGTCTCTGCATTTCCTTGCTCTAACCGAAACCTGGATCACCCCTGATAACACTGCTACCCCCGCCGCCCTCTCTGTTTCACACAAATTCACACACACCCCTCGCTCAACAGGTAGGGGGGGTGGTACAGGGATACTCATGTCCCCGAAATGGAATTTCCGTGTCTTAAATCTCTCTCACCTTTCTCTCACCACATATGAATTTCATGCTATCTCAATATCACAACCAGTCCCCCTCACCCTCATTGTGCTCTATCGCCCCCCAGGAACCCTTGGGAACTTCCTGGAAGAACTAGACTCTCTGATCAGCTCGTTTCCGGAGGATGGCACCCCCCTGATTCTACTGGGTGACTTTAACCTACCTACGGCAGAGAAGTATCTTCCCGTTACGTCCCTCCTATCCTCGTTTGACCTCTCCCTTTCTCCCTCCCCTCCCACTCACAAGGCTGGTAATGTTTTGGACCTCGTGTTCTGCAGAGCCTGCTCCCCCTCCATGCTCTCTGTTATTCCCTTACTTAGGTCTGACCACCACTTCATAACCTTCTCCCTCTCTCTCTCTACTCTCCCACCTAAACCTACTCACCCTCCGACCGTCACCACCCGACGCAATCTCAAGTCCCTAAACCCCTCCTCCCTCTCATCCTCTATTCTCTCCTCTCTACCCTCCCTGGAGTCCTTCCTCTCACCCGACTCCGCAACCACATCCTTCATCTCCTCTATCTCATCTGCATTTGACCAACACTGCCCTCTCTCGACCAGGCCAGCTCGCTCATCCCCACCGGCCCCCTGGTTATCTGAAACCCTCAGATCTGAACGAACACCTCTCAGGGCAGCTGAAAGGAAGTGGCACAAGACAAAGCTACCAGATGATCTCTCCCACTTTCACTCACTCCTCTCTGCCTTCTCCCTCTCACTAACCACTGCTAAAACCTCCTTCTACCACACCAAAATCCAATCCTGCACTTCTAACCCAAGGAAACTCTTCTCCACCTTTTCCTCCCTCCTTAAACCCCCTCCCCCCACTCAACCCTCATCCCTCACCGCGGATGCCTTTGCCACCTACTTCGAAAAGAAAGTTGATGATATCAGTAGCTCCTTTACCCCCCTCCCCCATAAAGAAGCACTCGACTCAACCAATGCTAACCATAACATACCATGCATGTCCTCCTTCTCTCCTCTATCCCCAGACGAGGTCCTGAAACTAGTCACATCCACTAGACCTACCACCTGTCCTCTCGACCCCGCCCCGTCTCAAATCTTCCAGACCATCGCACCTGACCTGCTCCCCTTCATCACCTCCATTATCAACACCTCAGTAACCTCAGGCTGCGTCCCATCTGCCTTCAAGTCAGCCAGGGTATCACCACTCCTCAAAAAACCAACTCTTGAA
The DNA here is from genome assembly GCF_951216825.1 of Electrona antarctica. Lineage (NCBI taxonomy): Eukaryota > Metazoa > Chordata > Actinopteri > Myctophiformes > Myctophidae > Electrona > Electrona antarctica. The sequence goes on from NC_136794.1 coordinate 1,164,238, forward strand.
CCCTCAGATGTCAAGAACTACAGACCGGTATCACTCCTTTCCTTTCTTTCCAAAACCCTTGAACGTGTTGTCTCTAACCAGCTTTCTCTCCATTTCTCACAGAACAACCTGCTGGATCCCAACCAGTCAGGATTCAAGAAGGCACACTCCACGGAAACTGCACTCCTCGCAGTCACAGAAGCACTACATGCTGCCCAGGCTGCTTCCCACTCTGCAGTCCTGATTCTCCTAGACCTATCGGCGGCATTTGACACAGTGAACCACCAGCTGCTCCTAGGCACCCTAGCTGATCTAGGCATCGGCGGGACGGCGCTGAAGTGGTTCTCCTCCTACCTCTCTGACCGGACTTACCAGGTTTCTTGGAAAGGTTTGCTATCATTCCCCCGCACCCTCCAAACTGGGGTCCCACAGGGATCTGTACTTGGTCCCCTCCTCTTCTCACTGTACACTAAATCCCTTGGCACCATCATCTCTGCTCACAATATATCCTATCACTGCTATGCCGATGACACACAACTGTTTCTATCCTTCCCCCCCTCTGCCACCCAGGTAGAAGAACGCATCACTGCATGCCTGGCTGACATCTCACAGTGGATGTCTTCCAACCACCTCAAGCTGAACCCAGACAAGACTGAGCTTCTGTTCTTCCCAGCTAAGTCCTGCCCTATGCGGGAGCTAACTATCTCCATAGACAACGCCTTGGTAAAGTCTGTCCCGACAGCCAGGAACCTTGGTGTTGTCCTGGACAGTCAGCTCTCGTTAAAAACACACATCACAGCTGTCACTAGATCCTGTAGGTTTACACTCTACAACATACGACGAATTAGACCGTTCCTCACCCAGGAGTCAGCCCAGCTCCTAATCCAGACTAGGGATGCCAAACGACTCATATTTGGCCAATCGATAAATCGAGGCCGCAAATCGACGAGTCGATCGACTTTTTTTCCTATTTATTTTCCATTATTTTTTATTTTTTTATTTTTGTTGTTGCTGCGCAGCAGTTGAGGAGAACGCAACTATGCATTCCTTTAAGCAACACAACTTCTGCAGCTGCATCCATATGTTTAGATCAATTTTGCATCAATGATCAAAGCCCAATAATAAAAAATAAACTTTATTTTGTAAACAACGACACTGAAGGAGCAGCGGCGCTATCGGCTGCTATGCTATCAGCTAGTCCCAACTCAAGTGTCTGCAGCAGCCTGTCACAAGTCCCGTAATGAACTGATACGGGACGCACGTTGTTCCGTATTTTAATGTCGGGTCGGGGAATAAATACAGTATGAATGACGGCGGGATTTATTTGACAACGCTGTCCTGCTTTCTTCACGAGAAGAGAAGAGCGCTCACAGCTCAGAACAGAGCGGACCTGTCTTTGAGAGTGAGCAATGAGATGCATTGCGAACCTGGGGTCTGGGGGCTCAGAGCTGCAGCCATTGGCTCATGATACGAGCACACGACCAATGGGACAGAGCATTCAGTGTTGCTAAGATACCCTTCCCCTTCACCCCACACCCTTGGACGATGGCGCTCTAACTGTAGCCAGGGCATGCGAGGTGTGAGGTGCGGCGCTGACGGGCGCAAAAAAAAAAAAAAAAAAATCAGTCGCGGAAGGCATGAGTCGAAAATCGAGTCGATTTTCAACTTTTTTCAACATCCCTAATCCAGACAACAGTCTTGTCAAAACTTGACTATTGTAACTCCCTCCTTACTGGCCTACCGGCATGTGCACTTAAGCCCCTCCAACTGATCCAAAATGCCGCAGCCCGCTTGGTCTTCAACCAGCCAAAATTCTCACACGTCACCCCCCTTCTCCGCTCCCTCCATTGGCTCCCGGTCGCTGCCCGCACAGAATACAAAACTCTGATGCTGGCATTCAAAGCAACCAAAGGCATGGCCCCCCCATATCTCACAAGTATGATCGTACCCTACAAACCCTCCCGCGCACTCAGATCAGCCAACGCAGGGAAGCTGGAGGTACCTTCACTAAAAACGCCGGGACAACGCTCCACACGTCCCAAACTCTTCTCCCTTCTGGCTCCAAAACTATGGAATGCACTTCCCATCACAGTCAGAACTGCAGCCTCACTCCCAATCTTCCGCCGTAGTCTGAAAACCCACCTCTTCAGACTCCACCATGGCCCGTAGCACTTGCCCTAGCCTAGCCCCTTAGATAGCACATTATGTAGACTTAGATAGTATTTTAAACAGACTTATAGCTTGTTACGTAGACAGCTCTAGAATTGCACTTTATGTAGTCATAGCACTTTATAGTACACATGTATAATATATTATATAGTATAGTATGTATAGCTTACATAGATACTCCACTGTTACTTTCTTAGTTTACGCATGATTCATGATAACTACTTTTTATATATGTGATGTATGCCATGCTTTTTTGTTATTGCTTAATGTAAGTCGCTCTGGATTAAGAGCGTCTGCTAAATGCCTAAATTGTAAATTGTAAATTGATCTGGAAAAGGGGTGTTGAGGAAAGATGTGTAGGTGCCAAACTCCTCCATGTTGATGGTAGAGAACTCAACCTCACTGGGCCCATCAACAGATGGGATTGTGTTTTCTACCATCAACATGGAAGGGGTGGGGGGATGATGCTGGTGGCTGGTCGAGGGCTGCTCCTCTGAGTATTCTGCCATCGAAATGGAAGGTTGATGGCTGGTTGATGCCTTGTGTTGACAGTGTTGTGTGCAAAAGTGGAGGAAAAGTGTTATGATTATACTGAAACTATAGTGCAAATGAATAACATTAACACATTGGTGTCATTAACATGATGTCATATTCCAGTATCGATCAACTATTTTTTCCACATCACAGGTTTACGGAGTGATGTTTCCCCCCCTTCTGTCTTTACAGCTTGTAATTACATGTATTTATGCGCCCACTAGGTGGCAATGGTGTTTGGATTTGGAAGCATATACCGCTATGCATAATTTCCCCTTTTATTAAATTATACTTAGGTTATGCAGATGTTGGTTGAAATATCATGAGGTAGTCTGTCATAACCACAGCACATACATTGTGGTTATACATACTCAGACATTATCATGAAAGTGTTATCACGTTTTTTTTCTTCCATACATGGACAAGGTTTTACCTTTACCAGCCTAAAGTGGGCGGCTATTTAACTGGGTTGGTGGCTGGCGCTGGTCCATTTAACGTGAACTGGCGGACAATAAAACAGCTTTACCTGCGGTGTTAATGTTGACACAGTCATATTTGACGTTGTGGGGCGGTGTTTGATGAACCCATCAAGCCACTGCAGTTCAATGAAGAGCTGTGGGGTGATATTCTTCTTGCCACCTGCATCTCCACTCTTCTTTTCCGCCACCCTCGTCTTGGCTTTGTTAAATTTGTCCCGAAGGGACTGCCACTTATCTCGGCAAACCTTCTCGGGGGTCTGCAGTGTCTCTGAGATCTCTCTCCATGAGTTGTTGGCTATCTGTCGGTTGCTGTACTCCTTCATGGAGGTAACATATAGGTGGGGATATCTCCTCACTTGGTTAGCCAACAACTCCTCAAATGGATCCATAGCTATACATATGCTCCTTTTCTCCCAATCTCCTCTCTTCTCGTTCTCCCCTCACACTCGTTCACAACTTATCAACAATACAATACATTAATAAGATAAACTATTTAATTACAAAGTACAAAGAAAAGAATGACGCAGGGCACTGGGCAGTGAAGAAGATTTTGAAGAAGAATATGCAGGGCGGGAACAGATTGAAATTGAAATAGGTAGGCCGTAGTACGTAGAGAAAAAAAAAACAATATTCGCGCCGCTGAGCTGGTAGGCTACTGTGATTGGTCAGGCGCGCGTGCGTGCGTGCGTGTGTGTGTGTGTGTTCACAACCCCACCCCTCGCATTTTCGCCTGGTCTGATGACAGCTGTCAGCCAGATCACACGACCAGCGAGAGGCATCTACTGTACCCACTCTGCAGAGCTCATTTCCCGGCCACAAGCATTTGGAAGTTGGCTTCCAAACTACCGGTGTTTTGTTGACTTCACGGCCGAGAAATTGAACTCGAAGCTGGGCTGAATTAATGAGGAAATACCGCTGTAGTGCCGAAATGATTTCGTTTCGTCAGAACTTTTCAGTAGCACCGAAGAGCCGACTTTAGGACGGTCCCCGCCCCCCCGAACCTCAAATGACGTCACATTGTAGGCTCTACAGCGCCGAACCGACTTTTATTCGGCTCTAAAATAGGAGTATGAATCGCGCCTTAGGGTAGGGGAAATAGCCAATAATACGCTTTTGCACAAAACAACACCTGGATCTCTTTGGTGGTGACGTAAAAAGGTAAGAAAGCCTTCTAGTATGGAATTCTCCTTTAAACATTTTCCATACCAGAAGAGTGTGTATCATATGGGTGACATAACTTACTGCATGCATGAGGAGGCTTTGAAATAGCCACAGTCTGTTGCTTGGTGTTGGTCCTTGGAAGTCCCAGGCCAGGCACAGATTCAGAACTCGTGTTCTCTCGTCTTCCGTCAGTTCTTGGTCACTGGACAGCTGTAAGATAGAAGGTGGTTACATACTCCATCTGTCCAAAGTGAAAAACTTTGTTGAAAACGGTCATAGAACTCACCAGCTCAATTGTCTCCCGCTGGTCCAGATCGGGGCAGTCCTGCAGGGTTAACAGTGCCGCTGTTGTCGTCTCAGTGTCACCGGTGAGGTAGTGAATAAAGGCTGGGCTAAGGCCTGTAAGACTAGGACCTCCATGGAGGAAGGAATGGCCAATCATTCTTCCTGCCATGGTCCAAATCTCACAGTCAGCGAGCATTGCGGAGGGACAAGGGACAAGGTGATCTGGTTCACCTTCAAACAGCCTGGTCAAGCTTGTAGATCCTTGAAGAAAAAAAAGGGGGGTGTTAATTATGAGATTCCTCGTTGACGTAAGCTCAGCTGGTGGTGACTCGACCTGTACTAACCACGAAACATTAAATATCAATCAAAATAAACGTAATTGACATTCAGTTTCTGTTGTGCGACGGACAGATGCAGCCACCCCGCATACCCGGAAATGTAGTCTCTGGGTTGTTTGACTCGTTTCTAACGCTTATTTTGTTACTCTGTGGGTATATTTGTACATTTCCACCTTCAGTCGATGCTTCATATCCATGAGTGAAAAGGCCGGGGTGATCGGTTTATTTTTCAAACACAGTTCTTATATGAGGTGATCTAAAATCCCCCTATGGAGATTACAATGCAAATAAAAAGTACATGAATCTGTGGACTGACGCCCTCTACTGACAGTAGAGGGCAGTGACGTCAGGACTTTCTAATATCACTCCGATGTTCGGTGATGCGCGTATTAAGCGCTCTTGTCGTCATACCAACATATGCTAGTGAACATGGACACTTCAGCATGTATACCACATGTGTTGATTTACATGAAATCAATATATATTATATTTCTTTCCTGTAGAAGGATGATTAAACGAAGTACATTTATAAGTGAAGTTACATTGTGTGCAACTGCAACTACCACATTTATAATTCCCATTAGGGATTTCATCCAGGAAGGTTCGGGGTTTTGTAGGTGCCAAATCCGATCTCACCACTAAAGACCTAATATTTGGAGCTCGTTTGAATACAACTTGTGGTGGGGCTTTAAACGTATATTTTAACAGGGGATCCATTGTCACAATATGCCAGTGTTTTTAGTGTATATTTTTAAAATCATTACCCAAAGGGGAATAGGTTATGAAACACTGGGGTATTTTTTCCTGGACCGGTTTAGCTTTGGGTTGTAAGCATTCCTCCTGGGAGACACTATCAAATCGTTTTGATGCCTCAATAACTCTAAATGTACATTAAAGTAAGGATTTAGAAGGCATTTTAGTTTAATTGTCAAATTAACACAAGTTAGCAGTACTAACCGTGGTTAAGCTGGAATCCAATTTTTAGTTTCTTCATTACTATTGAGAATATGTGTCTGTTGACACCTACACCAAGAGCAATGCCACCTACAAATTGTACAAACAAAGGGTCAGGGGTCTAAGAAATAAACTGCACTACAGATTGCAACACTATTGACTTAATTAAATCATGTGTAGAAAAACAACATTACTTTAGAACTATGCCCAACTCTAACAGTCATGCTTGATATTTAGCATTTTAACAAGCAAATATTTAAAGCACCTAGAAGCCTGAAGTGTATTGGAGCAGTCCAACACACTCCCTCTCGCTTGGAGAAGTGAATCACTGCACTATCTTGTTCATGTGGATCCTCCCTCACATCAATCCGCAGGGTCAGGGTCGGTGCACCTTCATTTCTGACAAGCAGCTCTCATTTGAGATAGGCTTTTTGTGGGTCAGGATCAGCTTCCCACACTAAAAATCAGAAAAGCAATAAAATAAGGAAATTAGTCTGAAAACACATAAAACATTTAAACTATGAACTTGCTTAATCCTGTCATTTATTTTTTGTGCATTTTAAATCAAGGCAATCATTAACTGGTAAAATAGCCATTATTACCCAATTTCTCATATTTTGTCTAGAAAGAAACATATCATTTGAAAAGAAAAAAATATATATTTTTTGTATCCTTCCAAGGTTTTTGCACACACTCCTTTGTGTTTCTTCAATTCCTAAAAGAGTGTCAGAACCGTTTCACCATGCCATGAGTCAGTGGAGACTATTGATTCTAAAATATAAATTTACAATGAACAGAGCATGATATCTCACCAATATGAGTCATTAGTGCAATGACAATTATGTCATTGCACTAATGTCCTTTAAGTTAAACTCATAAAGACTATTCACCTAAGCAAACCTCTTCCTCTGGACAGCAAACCTCTTCCTCTGGCCAGCAGAGAGGGCGTGGCTCATCTTGTTGCAGGGGCCTCGCAGCAACAGGTTGTGCACAGCACACACACAACGTGTGCTGTGGCTGTTACAGGCTGGAGGCTCCTCTGGTTGTGGGGGCCGCGGCATGGCAAGAAGAGGACAGCACACACAACGTGTGCTGTGGCTGTTGCTAGAGGCTGGAGGTCTTGGTTCTTCTGGGTGTGGAGGGTTCGGCATGACAGGTGATGAAGCTCTTGGTGGCTCAATCGACTCTGACGAATCTGAAAACAAACAAAGGCAGCTGTACTATACTACGTACCAGTGCAATTTAGAACAACACCATTAGTTACCAAAGTAGGGTCCAGGGAACCCCCAATGGGCCCTTTAAAAAGGCATCAGTTTAGTAATATTTTATTACAGAGTACCAAATTAGCATCAGCAATATTCAAATTCTACACATTAAAATATGATTCAGAAGTCTACGAAAAACTTTCAGAATCAGTCTTGCTTATATAAAAAAACAATCACACTAAATCTATGTTCTATATCAGATTTGGTAAAGTAATGCAGCCCTACCCCAGCAGCATTGTGTTTGTGCTCATACAAACCTGTTAAATAAACCAGGAAATTGTCTATACAGGAAGAAAGTGAAACCATAAATGTGTTATATTGCAGACTCATTACACAGTGGACTCAGAAACACTGCAAAGTGTATGGATGTCCCACCAACACAACTGTCCTAGCATTGTTCTAAATCAGATTTCTTATATAAACCACTTTCCTGAAACTGCTTTTTTTTTTAAATACATGGCTAGATTTAAATGACTAGTTTCCCTAACAGATCATATACTCAGTTGCCAGAACTAATTTCAGTACACCACCACCGCCCACCCATAACCACTTTAAACCTGGCATCCCTATTGGAGATGTCATTATAGTAGGAGAGTAATTCAAAATAATCCCCACACACACATATCCAAACATTTGTGACAATAGGGCATCCTCTAATTATACCCGAATAAGACCCGAAATTTCACGCGGCCTCGCGCACCCTTCAGCCTCCTCTGGTATAAATACCTTCCAGCGCCCCTGCAATAGGGTTTTAAGTAGTTAATGGTCCCTGAGGACTCACCTTCGCATCTGTTCTTCCTCTCGACTCTCTACCTTCCCTGCTTGCAGGACGTTGGTAAGGACCAGGGGTTCCTCGAGCCCTTGGAGGAGTGGGTGGTGGGTGAACATCTCTGATGTTCATTTCCAGCAGGTTTCTTGCTGCGGCCTCCACCTCTGGTGTCAAGACATTCTGTTTTCATTGAGAAATAGATCCAATGTTAGTTAAGCTTACTTTTTATTTCCTCTGCTGTTAATGATTCAAACATGTACACACGTGTCATTTATCACATCTAGACGTGTCAATAAAAAACATGCAAAAATAACCGAATGCCACAAATATAGCATTCTCTGGCTAACGTCCTCACATAGCCCATGGGACCTTCTGATTAACTGAATTATCCCACGTGGATATTAAACCAGTGAGGGTTTCTAAATGTCTAGAATTGCCTTGTCGTAGCATACATAGATATCATACATCTATGGTAGCACACATACACTTTGTACATCAGGAAAGTATGGTTGAAAGAGTTTAGGAACGTGCCGTCAGACCGCCACCTCAACACGTGTGTTAGGCCTTTGTATCTGTAACCATTTCACACGACTCCGTTGAAACTGTGGAACATAACGTTAGTCTAAATATTATTTTTTAAATCATCCCTTTACTTGTAGGGAAGGCCTCCAAATGAATGCTTAGCGTCCGTGTGATCAGTAGCGAGCGACACGGGAACAACAATAATGCTGCAAATATACTTTTCAGTTACTGACGAAGGATAATGCTAGTAATTGTGTCGAATAAAAGTTAAACCATTAACTTACCGGAGGAGGTTGGCGTCCCGGATCCATATCGACTCGTAGTTTCAGCGCCTCGACTTTACCTGTGTTTGTCCTACTGAAGACTGAAGAGATTGTAATATGGCTTCTAAAACGCACGCAACGCACACAGCCGGCTCCAATCTAACTCCAATCTAATCTATCCCAAGTAGTAACAGCTGCAAGCTTGCAGGAAGGGGCCTGCAGGCAAACCTCCCTACTGCTCCCAGTGGCAGCCTTCAGAACTGACGGCATCCGGTTCTATTTAGACACAACAACTTATGGCAGCATTTTCCTTTTAGAAAAGAAGTAGGCCTACTCTGATTCAAAATTCCATGTGTTTCAATGTATTTGTAACTGTCAGAATGGCATCATTTAATACAGCTCTGGTTGTATTAGACACAACAACTTATGGCAGCATTTTATTTAGAATTGATTTTAATTTGTAATTGACTTGAATTACCTTCCCACATTGAGCTGTACACTCACACTGTCAGGCAAACATTGTTTTTACATACATAAATTCCATACAATAATAATAGTGTGAATTTACCAGCATGCAGCCAAAAAATAATACAAGAAAACAGTGTCATTGCATCTTTTACAAAGAACGTACAGCCGTCCATCTGAGTTACCTGAGGCTGGCCTCATAGACATGTCTCAGCCTCAGGTGAGTTACCTGAAGCTGGCCTGTCCAGCTCTCATAGACATGTCTCAGCCTCAGGTGAGTTGCCTGAGGTGAGTTACCTGAGGCTGGCCTGTCCAGCTCTCATAGACACATGCCTCAGCCTGTGCCTGGATATTTGTGTAATTGGTCAGCTCTGCTTTCCAGAAAAGACAAATGGTCTAATTGATGTTGCTTTTGGGAGGGTAGCAGTCGGCCCCCTCCAGGGGAGTGGAAGGAGAGGGGAGGATGATGGATGCATGAGGCATCGCTGGTGTGGGAATGAAATAAGGTGTCTCTCTGGATCCCTTCACTGCTGAAATGCCTGAAATAATGGTTCATGCCAAGTGCCATGTTTTTATTTTCTAGATAGTGTGCCATGTCAACTTGTTTTTTTGTGGCTTTCACCTTTATTTTAATGGACATATTGGAAGGAGATACTGGTGTCCCAGCATACAATAAGGTCAGACTAAAGAGGTCCTTTGTCCACCAGTCGACTTTGAGGCTTAATCAGGAGTTGTAGTAGCCATGCAGGGGTAATCTAGGCGGTGGACATTGCTCTTGTCTTCATGTCTTTATGTAATATTGTTTTGTTCTTTGTGCTATGTCAAATGTGTGTATATGTGTTCTGCAGACATGGCTGCTGGGTCGCAAGACACATTTCAGTGTGAACTGACAATAAAGTACTATATCATATATCATATCATATATACCTCATAAACAATTCCAACATTTTGATTGTCCACAAAGTTTTCCCTTCTTCTAAAACATTCTCTTACATTGTTATAATGATCATTAGACTATAACCCAGCAATACACAATAACCACCAGACTCACTCCCCAGTCAGAGTTCAGAGTTTTAATACATGTATAATGGATGTCAGGAACTTAATTTATGTGACTACATTCCTTTTAAATAGTTTATTTTAAATCAAAGATCCTGTCTCTCACACTTATTTTTGGCACCACATCCCTCTGCTCTGACAGTGAGTTTGTATTTACCCCTTTCATAAAGTGTGTAAATTAAGCTACATGTTAATGCAACACCTCAAACAACCAACAATGAGCTTCCACATAAAACAGCTTTTTGTGAAACATTTTCCAGTGCAACATTTTAACAGTAGCCTACATACATAAATGATACAACACTGTACTAATATAAATTAATAAAGTGTATAAAGGGTGTATAAAGGGAACAACATGGGCCCGTTCCATTTGTACACTCTCAGAGTTAAATTAACACTCAGGATTTACCACATAATGGACCATTGCGGGTCCATTTGTACACTGAGCATTAAATAAACATTGAAGGTGCACTGATGATTTCCACTGTGTATACCAGAGCAACAACGGTTAGCAAAACTGAAATAAATGATAGAAAAACGTTTGTGCAAAACAGTAGGCCTACTCCTGTTCTATAGTATTATCAAATCAGAAAAGTAATACAACTAAAATTAAATGATAATATATAGATGCAACACTATAGTAGTGTAACCCCTAGAGGGAGGCAGAGGTTATATTAAGTGACAAGGGTATTTAAAGGCTTTCTGAGCAGGCAGGTAACAGGACGTCAGTTGTGGGTCCTCACAACACCACATGTGTTGTGAGAGTGTCATGTTTGGTTGCTGACTTGTAAATTGGTAAGCCTATATGCTTTTGTATATTATTGTTTTATGGGTTTCTTGATATGATATAAAATGAGAGTCTCTTTATATTGCCAGGTCTACTTGTTGCTGTATACGGTAGTAGATTCAAGGTTTCCTGCACAAGAATTGTTTGGGGTGTGGCCACCACCCATTCTTATGTGTAGCAGTTAACTTGGAGAAATGTGAGTATATGATCATGCCAATCTGAATCCAGAAAGGAGTTGTTTGATGTTTTCTGTCATGCAATGTTGTGTCACCATGTCTCTAACCTGCATGATTTGTCACGGTTTAACAGCTACAGGTGGAGACAGGGGAGGGCTTGTTATTTCCCTGTATGACCATTGAGAGAGAAGTTTCATGTGTTTGACTTAAGAGCTGTACTTTGGTAAGGGGATCCTTTTATTGGTGTGCATATTAAAGTTTGTGGGTATATATTTGAGTTTATATGTATTTGACATTTGTGCACTGAACTTTGTCATTACCTTTATATTAGGTCCATGTGGAACAAGCGGCCCCTAAAAGGACTGCTGTTCCTTTCCCTTCTTTTTTAGATTTACGTTGACTTGTTCTTTTTTTGAGTAACCATTCTCCCCATTTTCATGTATATCTCAAACACTGTTTTAACATTTGTTGCAAATACCTTCTTTTTGTAACATTCTTTTATAAATAAAATAATTGTTAACTTTTGTACCACAATCCGGAGTCCTGTCTCAACTAAATTATTAGCTGGGTCACAGTAGTACAGTCAGTATTAGTGCTCAGTGAGTCAGTTTGTGTATAATATTTGTAACATTTTGTTTCGGATGAAGTTCTGAAAGCTACCAACAGACTGGTCATGGGTGCAGTTCCGAAGGCTGCCACTGGAAGCAGTAAGGAGGTTGTCATAGCTGGGGCCTGCAGGCAACCTGCTAACTATGGCCGCCATCTACTGGAGGTACTCGGTACTGCTCCCTACACGAGTCAATCATTGTGTGAAACACACTATGGTACAACGGTCTCAAAATTAGCCACACACATCCGTGGACATTAACAGCTACATTTGCGTTTAGAATTTCTAAGTTGACTTACAAATGTTCATATATGACAATTTGCAAGATTTGGCAACACTGCTGCTCTTCCACAGTCCCATTGTTGCCATGTCTGCTTATTATAAGCGACTTTGGGCTTGTCTTTTCTGTAAAGTTGCTTATAAATATTGGTAGTTGCAGTTTTTTGGGGCTTGCTTCTAAAGTGTAGTTGTTTATTTGGGCTTGTTTCTAAAGAGTAGTTGTTTATTTGGGCTTGTTTATAAAGTGTAGGCCTAGTTGTTTATTTGGGCTTTGTTTCTAAAGTGTAGTTGTTTATTTGGGCTTTGTTTCCTAATATTGTTTAAAGCAGTGATTCTCACACATCTCCATGTCAAGGACCTCCACATTAATGTATTTGTCCAACTAAGGACCCGACATGTACAAATGTTTTGTGCCAGAAGGAACAACAAGATTTGTGTTGTTAAAATGTTTCAAAGAATATTCCAATTTGTCACATTTGTTTTTCTCCATGACCGTTTTGAAAATAGCAGATCTACAAGCTCACCACACGTCGCATTGTGACACGTTGTGAGCTTGTAGATCTGCTATTTTCAAATAGCATAGTCAGGATGTAGCCCCATATGTGCCCTCTCCCTACGCTCATTCTGTAGCTCCGACAGAATGAGCGTAGGGAGAGGGCACATATGGGGCTAAGTCAGGATGGTGTTCATGGACCTGGCTGCTTGTTTCTCTCACACAATGTGGCAACACTGGTTGTGTGTATTTCCATCGTAATGGCGGATCTGAGAGAAGCTCTTTGTTGCTGTTGATCCTCATGTAGAGAAAAGAGACATTCTCCACCTTCTATAAGTATATATTCCAGTAGGAACAGAGAGCGCTCCATTCATACTACACTTTTACATCACCATTTAAGGCGCTTCGGCTCAACGTGACGTCATTCACTGACATGTTGTGACGACCCGAAGCCATCTTGGCTCTCCAGTAGTGTTTTCTCCTTCATTCAGCCCAGCTTCCAGTTCCATTTGTGGGCGTTGAAGCCAAGGAAACAGCGGTAATTTGGAAGAGAGTCTGTTTGGTGTAAATGTCTCCTAAAGGAGGTAAAACGAGTCCAATGGAGTCTGTAGGCCTACGGCTGAAGATACATGAACACATGACGTCAGTGGTGGGAGAGGACATATTGTGTGTTTTGGACAAACAGCAGCGTGGTGCTGATGTTTGTTGTGTGAAGAAGCTTGATGATGTCAGAGTGTTTGTGTTGGAGCGCCTCAGTGTGGCCGCAGAGTGGATGTGTAGCCTCATCCAGACAGAGATGGAGACACTAGAAACTCTGCTGCAGAAACACAACAAACTGCTGGACATTGACTTTGATATGGACATCGATCTACACACTGCAGGTTGGTAAACTTATGGCTACATCGTGTGTGTGTGTGTGTGTGTGTGTGTGTGTGTGAGAGAGAGAGAGAGAAAAAGGGAAACTAGGTAGGCCTAATATTCAGCCTATTTTTGAGGGGCTCAGCTTTGTGGGTCTGTATGAACAACAAACAGATGATTGGCTGATATCCCATAGCGATGATTTGATTGGCCGAGCAGAGCACATATTGAAGAGAAAAGTGAGAGCAGAAAAGTGAAGATTCCAAAAGTGATTGGCCGGAATGACTTTTGTGATGATTTGATGGTATTGGGTGAAATCAGCCCTCCCCTCCCCTTACTGGGCAAGGCTTTTCTTACCCCTCCCCCCTACTGGGCGGAGTATTTCCTTTTTTTCTCTTACATGAGTTGGGCGTTGTTATAATCTAGTAGACTCTGGAAAAGCATTCCAGCAGCCAGCTCGTTAGGCAGGTTGGCTGGTTAGACTGGCATAGTGTCAACCCCTTACCCCTGTGTCGGATCGCTGGTTAGACTGGCATAGTGTCGACCCCTTACCCCTGTGTCGGATCGCTGGTTAGACTGGCATAGTGTCGACCCCTTACCCCTGTGTCGGATCGCTGGTTAGGACTGGCATAGTGTCGACCCCTTACCCCCTGTGTCGGATCGCTGGTTAGACTGGCATAGTGTCAACCCCTTACCCCTGTGTCGGATCGCTGGTTAGACTGGCATAGTGTCAACCCCTTACCCCTGTAGCGGATCGCTGGTTAGACTGGAATAGTGTCGACCCCTTACCACTGTGTGATACCGATTTGCAGTGTTGTCCCTGAACGCGTTCAAAGAATGATCGTTCACGGGCACGTTAACTGTGAACTGAACGTACTGTTTTTCTGCTTGATGAATGTTACTAATTCATTTAGATAATTAATTGATGATTAATTAATTGATTTGATTAATTAATTGATTTAATGCTTGAACGCATTAATTCTGGGCATGTGTGAACGTCAGTCTCTGACAGTTCACTTCGTTCTAGAATGTGTGAGATTTCCTATTAAAGCAAAATAAAACAAGCCCAAATCGGATACTAAATTAGCGTGTTGTGCACTATCTCTGGACTGGAGTGCGCGAGCGAGGCGATGATGATGTGCGCTGCGACTTGTGCGCCCGCCCTGCAGACCAGACACGCTGATCCTGATCCACACACAGACAGCCAGGCACAGAACATGTCCCAACCCAAAACACTGAGGTAAACATGTTGCCACCCAAATATAGCTTCCAATAGCTTGTTATTGTGCATGGAGGAGCGCTGGGTGTACAATCCATGATCGCCTCGGCCAACAAAACACTCTCACACGACCCACAGTGAAGCCTGATTTAATCTTCGCCGTACAATTTGTTGCATGCTGAAAATAACTGATCTGCAAGCTCACAACGGGTTGCGTCCGCAACAAGTTGTGAGCTTGTAGATCAGCTATTTTCAGCACGCAGAAATATGCAGGATGTGAGACGTTCCAAAACATTTGCCTTCAGAGCATCAGATTTCACAAGTTAATTTTCACATGGCCCATATTAAGACAGAAGCAAAGTGCAAAAGGGTGCAGGAAGAGTGGGCATCTAAACATTGTCAGCACCTCAGTGTTAAATTGGCTATTTTTCTCAAAATGTAAAAGAATAAGGAATTCATTTGGATAATGGTAATGGTAAAAGTGTTTTTTTAAAGGTGTAGTGAAATGAAAAATATGTTTTTCACACTTTTAGACCATATCCGTGGTCATCATATGGGCATACCTAACAATTGATGCCAAAAAAATGGGCAAATTCTCATTTTTGTGTGTTTTATATCAAAAGTCCATACAAATATATGTTTTATTACTTCCTGAAAACGAAAACGTGCTGTGTTCTGCCCCATGGCCCACCTAGCCCACTAGGGGGCGACCTTATACTGGTTAATGGACACTTAGTTCCTCTAGGAGGAGCCTTTACTTGTAACACTTCCTTGTTTTGTCATTCTGGTTTGAGCTTCAGAGCTAGCAGCAGCAGAATTATTCTCTCCTCACACAGGACCTTGAGAGTCATGAGTCTGTAAGTTTCTGTTGTTTAGGTTTCTTAAAATGATTGTACTGTGCAGCAAGATGTATGACATGTGACAAGAAGCAATGTATGACATATAAATTTGTTTCAAGACATTACAGATTACAATCAAAACATGGGTAACAGTAGGGTTTGTGAAACCGCTTGTGATTTGTGTTTGTTGATTCTTTACTAAATGTAACTTGCCTGTTTGTTGCCAATTGTAAGAAAGTACAATTTAAGTTTATGTCAATTGTTTGGCCATGCTGGCTTGTGCCTAATTAGACTTTGTCTGTTGGAGATACACCTGTTGTGGATCCTACTAATTAGTACAGTGGTGTTTGACCTCAATTGGAACCAATTTGACTGCCTTTGATGTTGAGTTTGTGTTAATGTGAGAAGATTATGTACAATGACTGATTGCAGTTTTACAACTAAACATTCTAAGTACCAATGAAGAAACACGTCTCTGTCTTTATTGGAGCTGTTGTTGTTAACTATCTGTCACGTCACATAAATGGGCACGTGATAAGGACAGAATATGCTGCGTGATGACGTGTCGAGGCCCACATTGATAAAAGCCAATAAAAATGAAGCTCACCGTTTAATTCCCCATATGTGCGCATCCGTGCAGCACAGCTGCTATTGATTACAGAAATCCTCCGTTTTTATTCCCATTCAAGATAACATCCAGACAGTGTATTACTCGGTTTCAACTTAATCATCACGCTAAAATATGTATCTGAAAACATTATAGGGTAGAAATAAGCCACATAAGAGTAAACTGGTACAGCTGGCCGTCTATCTGATTTGTAAACAAACACACAGCATGCTGCTGCGTATAGCATAGCTACCGTCCCTAGCTACCGTCCCATCGCTCTGATTGGTTCAGAAACTTCAGACCGGTGTTTCAACTTGAAACCGTTTGAAACTTCAAAATAAAATGTCCACCATTTCCGTTGCACTGCACCTTTAAGGTTTGGACTTTATTCCCAATAGGAATGAAGTCTGTGGTTCTATGTGGGCGGTGGCTGCCAATACACAGCTTGGAGCAATGTATTGGGGGAAAATGAACAAAAAAAAAGTGTTTTTTTAAGGTTTGGACTTTATTCCAAATAGGAATACATTTTAAAAATGTTGAATGATGAACTAAGAATTGAACTAGTTATTTTTTTAAAATTTTGAACTTCGAACTGAACTAGTTCATGTAGAAAGTGAACTTTCCCAACACTGCCGATTTGACCCGATATGACAAATAAGGGCTGATACTGTTCCCATAGCGATACAGTAGGAGTATCACGATGATAAGAGCGCCCCTCACTTCACATGGGTGTGATTGTTGTCCTCAAATCCGTGGTGCACACAGACACAGAGTTGAATAAAAACACCTCTGAACAAAGTTAAATGAAAACACCACACCTCTGAACAAAGTTAAATGAAATCACCTCCACACCTCCTTCATTACTTTCTAAATAATAATGACTAGGCCTACGTCTCATTCAGCTGGTCTCACATCTTCTATGAAAGCGCTGCAATGTAGACAAACAATGGCCACACTATTTACAGCACAGAGTGCAGTCAGCGCACCATTACATTTAAGTCGGCACACCGTCACATTTCTAAATGTGGACAAAGAGTAATCTGCCAAATCAACAGTGTTGATACTTCTTCCAGCCACTACTCTGCACTGAGGTACAAGATTCAAACTTATTATAGAGTCTCTTTGTATTGTTTTTCCTAGACTTTGTGCACGTTTCTGTGTGTAAAGAGGAGGTTCCACCCGAAGAGGAGAGGAGCTCCAGTCTGGTCCAGGAGGAACCACAACCTCCACACATTAAAGAGGAACAGGAGGAGCTACGTTTAAAGCTAGAGGAGGCTGATGGGGTTGACGCTCCCTCAGGTAAGAACTGCATTACTACTAATGTAAAAACATTGAACAAGGAGACTGCATTGACCAATGCCTTTCGACACTGCTGTTTGTGTCACTGGCGAGAGAATGCAGTGCTGTTTGTGTCACTGGCGAGAGAATGCAGTATCTCTTTAGACGTTGTCTATGTAGACCTATACCTGTTCCACCAAAGAGCTTCTGTCTAGATCGACACTAGATCACACAGCACTTCCTCCCTTTGTTTCACTTCATAGAAAGTCTTGTCAAACCTTTTTCCTCTTTGTTTGAGAGGCGCTAGACCCTCCTATGACCACTAGAGGCGCTAGACCCTCCTATGACCAGCTTTTCGGGTTTGTGTTCACACAAATATTGGCTTGTGATTGGCTGATCACCCCATAGCGATGATTTGATTGGCTGAGCAAAGTACATATTGAAGATAAAAGTGGGGGAAGAAAATACACCAAGAGTGATTGGCCGGAATGACAATTGTGATGATTTGATTGGTTGAGCATTGAATATGATGTATGATGATAAGAGCACCCCTCACTTCACACTAGTGTAATTTGTAATAATTTGTTAGGAGGGTGGGGCAGTTCAAAGTTCTGTGACTGAATATTGTGTTGATCTGTAATGTAAAGTTCACCATATTAAACCATTATCTTCGTTCTAGGCTACAGCTGTTAAAGTCTCTGTAATGTAAAGTTCACCATATTAAACCATTATCATCGTTCTAATCTACAGCTGTTCGAAGCCACTCAAAGATTGTAATTACTGAATCGTGCCTGGTCGTACGACGGTGTCACGTGCCAGCAACCAGAGGTATGGCTCCCCCATATCTTGCAAGCATGATTGAACCCTACAAACCCTCCCGCGCACTCAGATCAGCCAATGCAGGGAAGCTGGAAGTACCCTCACTAAAAACGCCGGGACAACGCTCCACACGTCCCAAACTCTTCTCCCTTCTGGCTCCAAAACTGTGGAATGCACTCCCCGTTGCAGTCAGAACTGCAGCATCACTCCCAATCTTCCGCCGTAGTCTGAAAACCCACCTTTTCAGACTCCACCATGGCCCATAGCACTTACCCTACCCGCTTAGACAGCACTTTTTAGACTTAGATAGCATTTGATACAGACTTATAGCATGGTATGTAGACAGCACAATAATTGCATTGTATGTAGTCATAGCACTTCATAGTATATATGTACAGCATAGTATAGTATATATGTATAGTTTATATGTACAGTGTCATTATATAGATATGTTCTAGCTACGTTCTTAGCTTACGCATGTTTCTTGATAAATGCTTTTTATATATGTGATGTATTCCCATGCTTTTGTTCTTGCTAAATGTAAGTCGCTCTGGATTAAGAGCGTCTGCTAAATGCCTAAATTGTAAATTGTAATTGTAAATTGTGCCAAACGCAGTCGATCTACAAGCCCACAGCGCGGCACATCCATGACACTTTGTGGGCTTGTAGATTACAGCTAGATCACAGTTGGAGATGAAGTGAAGTTGAAGCAGACAGTAGCCTAGTCAGCCTACCTCAGTCTGCAGCGATATGTGGCGGACAGCGACGTTACCACGCAGGTTGGTCAGTGCATACTTGTATTGTTTTCCTAGACTTTCTGCACGTCCTTGTGTGTAAAGAGGAGGTTCCACCTGAAGAGGAGAGGAGCTCCAGTCTGGTCCAGGAGGAACCACAACATCCACACATTAAAGATGAACAGGAGGAGCTACTTCAAAGAGCAGAAGAGGCTGGTGGGTCAACGTTGACATTATTCAAACTAGAAACTCGACCTGTGGCCTGAAGAATTATGTTAAGATAGGTGCACGTCACTGTTTGATGATGTGGTCCTACTGGGCAAAAGAAGTGGCTGAAATGTCCCTGAATAATGTGTTTTATATTAACTGTACAATATGTGAAGACATTGAGGGCAGGATAATAAGCCTAGACCCAAAGAAAGAGTACTTATGAATAGTCTGGTGCTGGAATCTGGTGTAACGCACAGGTCCTGGTTGTACTTCTGGTGAGAGCAGGAGAGGACCTGGTGAGACGTAGGAAGTGCCCGCCCAGGAGTCAACCCACAGTGCCTAGTCCCTCCACGCGCCGGATGGCACGCCCAGTACCGGCAGAGTAGTTCTGGAGCAGCGGATTGTGTGTCCCTGGTTTTTCCCTAAGGTACTGATCGAGGGTAGCTACTGGGACGTAAGTCGGGACTTGATCACCCCGGCTGGGTCACCCGAGTGAGGGGTATGATGTTGGAAGACCTGAGGACCTTGGGAAACATCACTGAGGATACGTCCCAGTTGCATCCTAGCAATGTGTTTTAGTTCTGTGGAGGCAAGTGGAGTGCTGGTGAGCTCGGCCCTAGCAACCAGACACCACCCCGAAGCAACCAGGCACCACCCCTAGCAACCAGGCACCACCCCCTAGCAACCAGACACCATGTCGACCCTATTCTGATTATGCTAGTGGGATATGCAATAAAAAATGCTGCTTAATGAAATACTAGTTCTAATACTTCTTCCTGCCACTACGAAGGTTGAAGATTCAAACCTTTTATAGAGTCTCTTTGTATTGTTTTTCCTAGACTTTGTGCTGTGTAAAGAGGAGGTTCCACCTGAAGAGGAGAGGAGCTCCAGTCTGGTCCAGGAGGAACCACAACATCCACACATTAAAGATGAACAGGAGGAGCTACTTCAAAGAGCAGAAGAGGCTGGTGGGTCAACGTTGACATTATTCAAACTAGAAACTCGACCTGTGGCCTGAAGAATTATGTTAAGATAGGTGCGCGTCACTGTTTGATGATGTGGTCCTACTGGGCAAAAGAAGTGGCTGAAATGTCCCTGAATAATGTGTTTTATATTAACTGTACAATATGTGAAGACATTGAGGGCAGGATAATAAGCCTAGACCCAAAGAAAGAGTACTTATGAATAGTCTGGTGCTGGAATCTGGTGTAACGCACAGGTCCTGGTTGTACTTCTGGTGAGAGCAGGAGAGGACCTGGTGAGACGTAGGAAGTGCCCGCCCAGGAGTCAACCCACAGTGCCTAGTCCCTCCACGCTCCGGATGGCACGCCCAGTACCGGCAGAGTAGTTCTGGAGCAGCGGATTGTGTGTCCCTGGTTTTTCCCTAAGGTACTGATCGAGGGTAGCTACTGGGACGTAAGTCGGGACTTGATCACCCCGGCTGGGTCACCCGAGTGAGGGGTATGATGTTGGAAGACCTGAGGACCTTGGGAAACATCACTGAGGATACGTCCCAGTTGCATCCTAGCAATGTTTTTTAGTTCTGTGGAGGCAAGTGGAGTGTTGGTGAGCTCGGCCCTAGCAACCAGACACCACCCCGAACCAACCAGGCACCACCACTAGCAACCAGGCACCACCCCCTAGCAACCAGACACCATGTCGACCCTATTCTGATTATGCTAGTGGGATATGCAATAAAAAATGCTGCTTAATGAAATACTAGTTCTAATACTTCTTCCTGCCACTACGAAGGTTGAAGATTCAAACCTTTTATAGAGTATCTTTGTATTGTTTTTCCTAGACTTTGTGCTGTGTAAAGAGGAGGTTCCACCTGAAGAGGAGAGGAGCTCCAGTCTGGTCCAGGAGGGACCACAACCTCCACAGATTAAAGGGGAACAGGAGGAGCTACTTCAAAGACCAGAAGAGGCTGGTGGGTCAACGACATTACTAGCAGTGAGAAGTGAAGATGATGATGATGAAAACAGAGACACAGAGCCTGTAGCCGGCACCTCAACTGAACACATGAAAACACAAGCTGATGTAGAGGACTGTGGAACATCACAACCAACTAGTGATGAGCAGCTCCTCTCTTCACACTGTTCTGAATCTGACACTGAAGACAGTGATGAGTGGGAGGAGACTAGGGGAGATCAGTCAACTTTAAACACACTGAAATCACAAAACACACAAAATGTGGGAGGACAGCGCAAACTGTCCCAGGACCTGAAATCATCGAAACAAACTGACTCCATGAGGAGTCACACAGGGAATAAACCTTTTAGTTGTTCAGAGTGTACAGTATGTGGTAAAGGCTTTACTCAGGCGGTTAGTCTAAAAACACACATGAGGATTCATACAGGCGAAAAGCCCCACACAGGGAAGAAACCTTTTAGCTGTACAGAGTGTGGCAAAGTGTTTAATCACAAGGGACATCTAAAATCACACATGATGATTCATACAGGGAAGAAAGGTTTTAGCTGTACAGAGTGTGGCAAAATGTTTAATCGAAAGTATTATCTAAAAACACACATGAGGATTCACACAGGGAAGAAAGGTTTTAGTTGTACAGAGTGTGGCAAAATGTTAAATCACAAGGAAAATCTTAAAACACACATGAGGACTCATACAGGCGAAAAACCCTTTGCGTGTACAGTATGTGGTAAAGGCTTTACTCAGGCGGTTAGTCTAAAAACACACATGAGGATTCATACAGGCGAAAAACCCTTTGCTTGTACAGTATGTGGTACAGGCTTTACTCAGGCGGTTAGTCTAAAAACACACATGATGATTCATACAGGCGAAAAGCCCTATATGTGTACAGTATGTGGTAAAGGCTTTGTTAAAACAAGTCATCTCAAAATACACATGATGACTCATACAGGTGAAAAGCCCTTTTCTTGTACAGTATGTGGTAAAGGCTTTACTCAGACAGGTGATCTAAAAACACACATGAGGATTCATACAGGCGAAAAGGCATTTTCTTGTACGGTATGTGGTAAAGGCTTTACTCAGACGGGTAGTCTAAAAGTACACATGAGGACTCATACAGAGGGAAGGCCTTTAGTTTAACACATTAAGATCAGTCAGTCTAGTCCAGGATGACAGTGATTCAAAAGCAGAGGAATTACATAATCTGACAATATCAACATGACACACATAAAACACACATTAATAGTTTATTGTGATGTATTTTTGTTTTATCTTGTGTATGGATCTTATTTTCTATTCAACATGATGTAATTTCATTTGTATTTTCTCTTGCATTATTCCCTCCAGCTCATAGGTTACTGGTAGTACAATATGAGCATCAGTGTGTCCACATTCATCAGGATTTAACAAGTCATATTCATTAATATTCATGCAATAATGATTATGTTCATTGATATGCAGTAAATAATGGTGCAGTAAAGTGCTGACAAGCTGCTGGCTTTGTGTTGACATGTGTGTTTACATTGTTAAAGGAACACTTCATCACTTTTCAACCTATCTTCATATAATTGGTCCTCACTAATGATCATGATAAAATAGCACCATTGCTTTCTACTCTGTCTCATAGGAGGGCTGTGGGCAGTTCAGAAACCAGTCTGTGTCTCATAGGAGGGCTGTGGGCAGTTCAGAAACCCGTCCACCAGTGACATCATCGATGAAGAATCCAAGCTAATATAAACTGCAGGCTTTCTATTCCTGAAAGGTTGCAACATGAAAATGGAAGCCTTCGTTCTCACGATAATAGAAATCTAAATATTAAAAGAAATTCACTGGTGGACGTTTTTCTGAACTGCCCACAGCCCTCCTATGAGAAATGGTGGTATTTTATCATGAACATTAGTGTTATATGAAGATAGGTTGAAAAGTGGTGAAGTGGTTTAAATTATCATAGTACATAATATGGTAGATTCCACAGAGACAGTGTACATTCCACATGGTTTAGTTTCTTTATAGAGTTGTTTTCATAAACTCAAAGATCTGCTTTTATCTCTTGGGGAAAATTATATGTTTTAGTTTGTTTTGTTTAATAAAGGTTTCATCACTACTGCTCCTCTGTGTGTGATTTATCAGCAAATATTCAACGTATTGTTTATGTCCAGAATGACAAGGACATCCAGAGGTTCTGTAGAAATGTAGAGGAAATGTAGAAATATAAGGTGTTAAATACAATATTTTAAAAATCACACCTGTGTGAACACAAACACTCAAAACTAGTCATAGTTGGTGGTAGCAAAACAATGTTTGTGTTTAACACAAACCCACAAAGCTGGACATAGGAGGGGCTGGGGGAGGGGCTAGTGCCCCTCAACAATCACGTGTAATTGGAACCCATTTATTAAATAAAGGTTAAAATAAAGATTGTAGATCTGCTATTTTCTCTATTAAATAGAGTTTAAAACAGTTTGTTCATAATGGATGTTTTTGTACGTCTGGGTCTTGGGGAGACCAATGTCCTAGTGGTTCTATCACAGTAATACATGTTACAGATCTCACTGTAGGTTCTGTGGACCCCCAGGGGTCCTAAGGATTCCAGGGGGTCCCCAGCTAAATTATCTCACTGTAGGTTCTGGGGACCCCCAGGGGTCCTTAGGATTCCAGGTGGTCCCCAGCTAAATGATCTCACTGTAGGTTCTGGGGACCCCCAGGGGTCCTTAGGATTCCAGGGGGTCCCCAGCTAAATTATCTCACTGTAGGTTCTGGAGACCCCCAGGGGTCCTTAGGATTCCAGGGGGTCCCCAGCTAAATGATTGCTACTTCATCTTCATCAATCATCACAAATATGAACGTAACTGCAACAAGATAACTATTTTGATCAGGATTTCCATGCTATCTCTATGTCTACAGTAAGACAATAAAGGCATTCTGGATCGACAATATTAGACTTAATCATACCTAATAGTAGTGACAGTGACATCATATGTCTGATGTCTGAGGTGGGCGGGTCTTTCAGTACCTTCATGATGCTCAGTGACATCATAATGTTGCTGATGTCTGAGGTGGGCGGGTCTTTCAGTACCTTCATGATGCTCAGTGACATCATAATGTTGCTGATGTCTGAGGTGGGTGGGTCTTTCAGTGCCTTCATGATGCTCAGTGACATCATAATGTTGCTGATGTCTGAGGTGGGCGGGTCTTTCAGTGCCTTCATGATGCTCAGTGACATCATAATGTTGTGATGTCTGAGGTGGGCGGGTCTTTCAGTACCTTCATGATGCTCAGTGACATCATAATGTTGCTGATGTCTGAGGTGGGCAGGTCTTTCAGTGCCTTCATGATGCTCAGTGACATCATAATGTTGTGATGTCTGAGGTGGGCGGGTCTTTCAGTACCTTCATGATGCTCATTGACATCATATATTGAAGACATCATATATAAAAGCCTGACATTAGATATGCCTACATATGTCCCATTGGGTCATGCTAATAGGCCTGTCAATCTAAACTCAAAAGGGGTGTGACCCAAAATGATCCTTGGGTCACACATCCTTATGATCCTGAGGGTCATACAAATCACATACAACGGTATTAGAAATTGTAAATTAAATAATTAGTGGATCATGGTAAATTCAGGGGTTGAAAGTTAGGGTACCATTAACAACCTATAGGCCTACAGTATAATTTTAATTATGCTTTAAGTAGCATGTGACGTGTCAAACTAGGGTTTTTATGATTCTGAATCCAATGCAAGCATTTATTTTGCACAAAAAAACACTCTTTGGGCTAAAACCGACCATAGCCGTCATCACACATGTGATGAGGTCATCACACATGTGATGAGGTCATCACACATGTGATGAGGTCATCACATTTAGCCAAGTGTCTATATGGCCTGACTTGTTACATATTGTTACTGTCGGCCAGAAACCTCTTATCTCCATATTGAAACTTTCTGTGTTTTTTTCATAAATTAATATCCTACTTATGTTGCTACAGCGTTTTTATGATGAATTGAACATGGTGGACCCTATTGTAAACAAGTGTAATGCTTTATGGTGTCGTCCACAGTTTTGTATTGAGTTGTGCTTGAAATAATGTACTGTAATTCTGCAATCTGTTAATAAATACTTCAATCAATCAATCAATCAATCAATCAAAGCGTCACACAAGCATCAGAAGTAGTTTGAAACGTCTCCAAGTGAAGTGTTTTGAGCTTGTAGAATTGTTCATGCTTTTGAATTCTGATCCTGAAAAGTAACAGATTTGGACATATGAGGTTTCTACCCGACATATACTGACACCCGATATACATAGACTATGTTTTCATCCATGGTTTTATTTTAACATTTGATTCACATTCTCTCCACTCATTATTGTCTGATCTATTCTAGTCTAAATCTAAATCTATCAGCGACAGTTAAACACCTCCGCCACCAGGGGGCGAAAGGCATTAAGGCCACAGTGCCCTGGATCCTGTGTTGTTGCGCACAGTTTATATATATCTATGGTTGCGCATGCATGACACACGTTGACCAGGAAGTAGAAGGTCGTGTAGTTCTTCTTCCTGTTGACGCGAGGTTTCTCCAAACGAAGACGGTCTGACAACAATAAAGGAGCTCAAATGTCTCATAAAACGAGTTTAAACGTCTCTTAAAGAAGTTAAAACGTCTCATAAAGACGTTAAAACGTCTCATAAAGAAGTTAAAACGTCTCTTAAAGAAGTAGAAATGTCTCAAAGAAGTAGAAATGTCTCATAAAACAGTTAAAGCGAATCAAATGGAGTCTGTATGGCTGGAGATAAACGGACACATGACGTCGGTGGGAGAGCAGATATTGTGTGTTTTGGACAAACACACAACAAGCGGTGATGTTGGTCGGCTCAGAGTGTTTGTGTTGGAGCGCCTCAGCGCGGCCGCACAGTTCATGTGCAGCCTCTTGCAGAGAGAGATGGACACACTGCTACACACTGCTGCAGGTCTGTGTGTGTGTGTGTGTGTGTGTGTGTGTGTGTTTAAATTTATATACATGTATTTGGCCCCATCTGAAAATTATGATGTTGTTATTATTATTTTTAATATACTCTAAATGTGTCAAATGTTAAACAAGCTTTAAGTCATATTGAGCTTGTGGATCAGCTATTTTTAGACAGCCAAAGTATATATAAGTCTAAAGTGTTTAAACAGAGTTTGATGCTCTATTGATTTAGCTGGGGACCCCCCGGAACCCCCTCAAGGACCCCTTGGGGTCCCCGGACCCCACTTTGAGAACCACTGTTCTCTGGAATATATCTGTCTTTTGCTATTTGACTTCCTCTACGGTGTGCCAAGTTGGCCACAAAAAAGTAAAATAAATAAATAAATAAAAACACTGCTAGACCAGTGTTTCTCAAAGTGTGGTCCACGGACCCCCAGGGGTTCAACCATCTATAAGAGTGGTCGGCAACCTTTTGGACATGAAGTTCCATGTTTTCATTTTCCTGATAGTCAGTGTGCCATGTCAACACTAAGTTGAACACTTCATTGGCCGGGGAATTCTTGAAAATAAAGATGCTAGAGTGCCAGCAGATATGGAAGATTTTACTCTGAAAAGCCCTGCCTTCCGTTCCCCCCAAAAAGAAAACAGGAGGCATAATCTTCCATTCTTAGCTCACGCTGGTCACGCTAAAGTCTCTCTAGAAGTGTTAATATTCCAAACGAGATGCATGCTGAAGTCAGAAAAAAGTAAAGACAGAACATTGTCCTTTTGGTCAAAACCATGTAGAGCTCCCTAGATTAGAGATAAAGACAGAACATTGTCCTTTTGGTCAAAACCGTGTAGAGCTCCCTAGATTAGGAGTTTACGAGCCATTCTTTTGGAATTGAACGGCATGAGAACAAGGAGTATGGTGCAGAAGGAGAGGACAACCCCTCGTTTTGTTTTTTGTTTTTTTACCCCAAACTTTCTTTTTGTAATTATTATTATTGTTGGATATCATTTTGTCCACAATTCCATGCTGAATTGACGATGTTACCACTACCATTAGGAGAGATAACAGGCAAAACGTTCTATAATTGTGTCGACTTCTTGTAAATGAAGTAGCCTGCAGGTATTTAACAATCATTTAACTCTTGAGAGTTTTACACACTCATTTTACACTCTCAAGAGTGTTAAGGGTCCATTTGGATAGCAACTCTCCACCATTTAGCTGGGGACCACATGGAACCCCCTCAAGGACCACTGGTGTTCCCCCGACCACTGGTTGAAAACCACTAGTCCACAGGCTGTACATAACCTTTATTTTGTAACTTCTATTTTATACGTTGTTTTTTTTCACACCAGGATGTAATGATCGTTGGACTCCCAGACTCCCTCCCCAGTCAGTCACAGTTATCAGTTTGAACCAAATGTGGAATTATTATTTTTAAATAACTCAACCGATAAGTCTATGGCAACCCAGTGGAAGAAAGAGAGTGTAAATTAAAAACATTCTCTGTTTTTTTCCTCATTTCATTTTTTTCCCCTAGACTTCCTCGCCTCCACAGAGGAGGTTGCTGATGAACATCAGGAGAGGAGCTCCAGTCTGGTCCAGGAGGAACCACAACCTCCACACATTAAAGAGGAACAGGAGGAGGCTGATGTGTCAACATTGACATCACTACACTGGGAGACGAGCTGTGACACTCTCTCAGGTAATTACAATAAAATATCACTTCATCGATTCTAATCTAACAAGCAACATGTTGTGACCTTGTAGATCTGCCGTTTTTTGAACAACCACAGTACGAAATGTGTTTAATGTAGCCTATGTGTTGTAATACCATACTAGTCCAAATCTGCAAAGTAACAAGTAACACAAGTTTTCAAATAATTGTAGTGTAAAACGTTCAGTGAGAATGAACAAATAATTAAATTCATCCAGAGAGAGAGAAAAGAACAAGGAGAGAATAAAAAAGAGAAGACATATTTGTTGTCCTTTAATGATCAGGAATAACATTAGACTCCATCCAATGTAGGGCTGGGTATGGTAACCACAATACCTCCATACCGTGGTTATGTATTTGATGCATTAATGAATGACAAGTCTGATAAATATTGTCCTTGTCTTTTCTTTTCTTTTCTCTCGGTGCGCAGCCTCAGTCTCAGCATGTCACTAATGTAACATGGTATCAGTCATATCAAAACTTGACTATTGTAATTCCCTCCCTTACTGGCCTACCGTCATGCGCACTTAAGCCTCTCCAATTGATCCAAAATGCCGCAGCTCGCTTGGTCTTCAAACCAGCCAAAATTCTCACACGTCTCCCCCTTCTCCGCTCCCTCCATTGGCTCCCCGTCGCGTACAAAACTCTGATGCTGGTGTAGCACCCTTTGGTCTAGTGGTTAAGATGTTGGACTTTCAAGCGGGAGACCCAAGTTCAATTCCCGGGCGTTACACTGGCATAACCCCAACCCTAGTCCAATGTATCTGTGAAATGAAATGAAATGAAATGAAATGATTACTATATTTACCCAGGGTATCTGGGCTAAGCTCAAGAACTTGTTTCCAGCCAGGCCCTGCTCATAGAACATTTCATCGTAGTGGTTCAATGCCTTGTTCAAGGGCACTTCAGCGGTGGTAATTTTAACGTGTCGGACCGCTGATTCGAACTGGCGACCTTCCGGTATCAAGACCGCTCCGCAATCCGTTCGGCCACCGCTGATATATTCTACTAACTCCATAACCCTAGTCCAATGTATCTGTCTCACTGATATATTATACTAACTCCATAACCCTAGTCCAATGTATCTGTCTCACTGATATATTCTACTAACTCCATAACCCTAGTCCAATGTATCTATCTCACTGATATATTCTACTAACTCCATAACCCCAACCCTAGTCCAATGTATCTGTCTCACTGATATATTCTACTAACTCCATAACCCTAGTCCAATGTATCTGTCTCACTGATATATTCTACTAACTCCATAACCCTAGTCCAATGTATCTGTCTCACTGATATATTCTACTAACTCCATAACCCTAGTCCAATGTATCTGTCTCACTGATATATTCGGCATTGATAGTTTTTCCACCGATGTATTTTATCATCAAGTTGTGCTCAGTCTGGAACCCATTGCCAAAAAAAGGGAAAAACCGGCCTTTGAATTTTCCTCTGGGGGAGTCATGGATAACAGGATGTTGGCCCGTTTGGTTCTTCCTGTTTTCCAACCACCTCAAGCTGAACCCAGACAAGACTGAGCTTCTGTTCTTCCCAGCTAAGTCCTGCCCTATGCGGGAGCTAACCATGTCCGTAGACAATGCCTTGGTAACGTCTGTCCCAACAGCTAGGAATCTTGGTGTTGTCCTGGACAGTCAGCTCTCGTTCAAAACACACATCACAGCTGTCACTTGATACTGTGCACTTCATAGTCCATATATATAGCATAGTACAGTATATGAATGAATGCCTTTATTGCAGACTCAGGGTCCATAGAGAAACATACAAAACACAAAATACATATACAGGCTGAAAAGGCTGAAAATACTTTTTTTAAATGCCAGGACATATTGCAGAAAAGGCATTTAAGGGATGAGTTTAAAAGATGTCAGCATATTTTTGATAAAAGATTACGTTTCTTTAAGCGGAGATTTAATAGAGGTCAAGCAATGCATTTGGAACAGCTTCAGTCCAACAATCCTCAAAAATTCTGGAGTGAAATCAACCGATTGGGCCCTAAGAAAACTGTTAAAATACCTAAGATTACCTAATGGTGACTTGGAGGATAGGACTGAAAGTGTTCTGAAAATGTGGGAAAGCGAATTTGCTAATTTGTATTCAGGGCACTGTATCCCACCCATCTTTGATGAGAGCTTTCTGGCCAGCATCAGTAACTCCAAAGATGTTCTTGAGAGGGCGATGGATCAGGATAGATATGTTGTAAACCAACCCTTAAATGGTAATCTTACCTTAGAAGAAGTTATGAGGGCCATTGATAAAGCAAAAAATGGAAAAGCAGCTGGAGTAGAGGGCCTTTATAATGAAGTTCTTAAAACTCCCAAGATATTGCCTATTTTGTTTAGTTTATTTCAGACATGTTTCAAATATAGTATTATCCCCTCCCTTTGGTATAAGTCTATCATTAAAAGTCTGCTAAGAATGACCCAAGGGTCCCTTTAAATTATAGGGGTATTAGTCTCATGAGTACTGTTTACAAACTATATTCAAGTATCCTGAACAGCAGGCTCTCCTATTATTTGTTACCACAGTAATTAGAACAAGAATTGAAGAGGGAAAATCTACTTATTCATGTTTTATAGACTTTCAGAAGGCTTTTGATTGGGTCAATAGAGATTTGCTTTTCTTTAAACTAATCCAGAGTGGTGTTGATGGTAGATTTTATAAAGCTATTAAATCATTATATCAGGTTCCAGTAGCATCTGTTCAAGTGAATGATTTCACTACTGGTTGGTTTTCAACACCATTTGGGGTGAAACAGGGAGATGTTTTATCTCCCACTTTATTTGCTATCTTCGTTAACGATCTAGTCCAAGAAATCAAACATTCAGGTTTAGGGGTAATGTTGGATGATGTTGCTGTAAACTGTTTACTTTATGCAGATGACATAGGCCTCCTGGCAGAGTCCGGAGATGCTCTACAGAAGATGCTGGATATTGTTCAATCCTGGTGCTCAAAATGGAGGCTTATGATTAACCAGAGTAAAACTCAGGTTATGCACTTTAGAAAAAAAGGTACAGAAAGATCTTCTCTGAATTTCTCATTTGGTACTCTGCCTCTGGACTATACTGAAGCATATAAGTACTTGGGTTTTATGCTGGATGAATTCATGTCCTATGATCTTGGAATTGGAACATTGGCGGACTCTGCTGGTAGAGCTGTTGGGTCAATAATTAGTAAAATGAAATTTTGTAAAGATCTAGGTTATTCCACATACTCACAGCTCTATGATGCATGTGTCTGTCCAATACTCACGTATGCAGCTGGTGTTTGGGGTTTTAAGGATGATAAAAAGGTTAATTCTATCCAGAATAGAGCCATAAGGTGTTTCCTTGGTGTACATGCATTTGCCCCTTCTTTTGCAATCCAGGGAGACATGGGTTGGGAACCGATGGAGACTAGGCAAAAGGGAGAATTGATCCGCTTGTGGAACCGTCTCATTAATCTGCCAGAAGATAGGTTAACAAAAAAGGTATTCAATTGGGATAAGGCACACAATGGCCCCTGGATGAAGGAAGTTTTTTCTATTTTTAGAGAGGCAGATCTGTCGTATATCTTTCAAAATATGCTTTGTGGTAATATCAATAGGTTGAAACAAAAACTATTTAGTAATTACAAAGATAAATGGTCAAATGACATATGGTCTAAACCAAAACTTAGATCATATGTCCAGATGAAACAGTGTTTTGGTACTGAACTGTATGTCAAATCCTTTCTGACCAGAAACCAGCGGTCATTGTGTGCCCAGCTGAGAACTGGTATCCTGCCTCTGGCTATTGAGGTAGGGCGGTTTTCAGCGGTCCCAGAAGAGAATAGATTATGCATTGTATGTGACCTAAATGATGTGGCAAATGAATTTCATTTTATGTTTTATTGTACCCTGTATGATGATTTGAGGGTTCCACTGTTTGAGGTAATGCAACAAAGAAATCCTGATCTATTCTGGGAAGATGATGGACAGAAGTTAGACTGGTTATTTAATTATGAAGTATTTAGGACAGCCCAGTTTGTTTCTAGAGCCTGGAGTAGAAGACAATCCCAGCTCTTCAAGTAGGTACATGTGTCTCCTGTCACAGGCCTAATGGTGTATTTTATTTTATGTTATATATTATGTAATCTGCTCGTAAGGATCTGGAGTGTCAGTTTGGTATTCAATTGATCATTGTTTGCAAACCGTCATGTCGGTTTATCGTAATTGTTCATGTAAACTGTAAAAAGTGTCCTGTAAGTCCATATGGGCTGGGCTTCTTCGGAAGCATGACACTTAAATAAAGAATCAATCAATCAATCAATCATATACATCCAATAGAAAACTGATGGGCAGCTTTCACCGAACCCGGCAAACGTTGGCCCTTTTTGACCACCTCACTCCATCCTGGAGACAGTAGCGAGCGAGTCGAGCTGGTTGTCACTCCACGAGAGTTCTCTCTGTCGCTGGCGATGGTTTCCCCACATCCACAGCAGAGCCTCCCGCCGGCATATCCCCTTCTCCTCGGCGCGCCGAAGCTGCTGTTCTCCGGGGACTCCTCGTAGACAGGTCCCTCTCTTTGCTGCATGTGTTGCAGACACCGGCACAGTCTCTGTAGCCACCAAGCTAACAGCACTAGTCGCAGCATCCCCACCTGTATCAGGCACAGCCTCCGGCGGCCTCAGGTCAGTAGGACGCTCCAGTGCACACAGTCGGCTATCAATGTCCACAGTTACAGCACGAAACTCCACACTTAGAGTAATTTGTTGGTACTTTTTCCATCCACTACCCTGCACTGAGGTACAGGATTCAAACCTTTTATTGTCTCTTTGTATTGTTCTTCCTAGACTTCCTGCTCGTCCCTGTGCGCAAAGAGGAGGTTCCACCTGAAGAGGAGAAGAGCTCCAGTCTGGTCCAGGAGGAACCACAACCTCCACACATTAAAGAGGAACAAGAGGAGCTACTTCAAAGACCAGAAGAGGCTGGTGGGTCAACGTTGACATTACTAGCAGTGAAAAGTGAAGTTGATGATGATGAAAACAGAGAGACAGAGCCTGTAGCCGGCACCTCAACTGAACACATGAAAACACAAGCTTATATGGAGTACTGGGTACGATCACAACCAACTAGTGATGAGCAGCTCCTCTCTTCACACTGTTCTGAATCTGACACTGAAGACAGTGATGAGTGGGAGGAGACTAGGGGACATCAGTCAGCTTTAAATCAACTGAAATCACAAAACACACAACATGTGGGAGGACAGCGCAAACTGTCCCAGGACCTGAAATCATCAAAACAAACTGACTCCATGAGGAGTCACACAGGGAAGAAACCATTTAGTTGTACAGAGTGTGGTAAAGTGTTTAATCGAAAGGATCATCTAAAAAAACACATGAGGATTCATACAGGGAAGAAACCTTTTAGTTGTACAGTATGTAGTAAAGGCTTTACTCAGGCAGCTGATGTAAAAAGACACATGAGTACTCATACAGGCGAAAAGCCCTTCTCTTGTACAGTATGTGGTAAAGGCTTTACTCGGACGAGTAGTCAAAAAACACACATGAGGACTCATACAGGCGAAAAGCCATTTTTGTGTACAGTTTGTGGTAAAGGCTTTACTCAGATGATTGATCTAAAAAGACACATCATGACTCATACAGGCGAAAAGCCATTTTCTTGTACAGTATGTGGTAAAGGCTTTACTCAGACGGGTAGTCTAAAAAAACACATGAAGACTCATACAGGTGAAAAACCCTATACTTGTACAGTATGTGGTAAAGGCTTTACTCAGACGGGTAGTCTGAGTAAACACATGAAGACTCATACAGGGGGAAAGCCTTTAGTTTAAAACATATGATCAGTCAGTCTAATCCAGGATGACAATGATGCAAAAACAGAGGAATTACATAATCTGATGATATCAACCTGACTACTACCTACCTACCTACTTATATAAAATTAAATGGGAGTTAAATGCTGCAATTTGTAAAAATGGCAAAATATGACTCCTAACGTTGTTGAAGTGGGACTCATCAAATGTCCCTGGGACTCATTTCTAAAAGACCATCCCTGCATCCCTGGGACTCATTACATTGAACACCTATTTACATCACTGGGTCTATAAATGGTAAATGGTGTATTTATATAGAGCCTTTATCCAAGGCGCTTTACAGAGATTGTGCATTACATTCACCCATTTGTATGTATATGACACACACACACCTACAGACGAGCACACACACACACACATGCATGGACGTATTCAAGTATGTCAAAAATGAAGTTTAGATTTTTCTCTGCTTAAAATGCTGCCAACACCTCAACTCCCAAAGATCCCCTGCAATCTTTGGCACCCCCTAGTGGAGCCCAGACTTACACAGACCTGGGTAGGCAACCCAGCCTGGTGGAGATAATGTGCTCCATGTAACTCTGCTTTCTAGTTGTCGCTGCTGATGGGATAATAAACGAAGACAACATAATAATTATTAACTTAATTGACCAGATCACTTAATTATATTTCTTTGTATCATCTCTTATTTTCTAGAATCATGTACTGTAGATAACCAAGTATTCTCAACTATCATGTTTTTTGTTTTGTTGTTTTGTTCTTGTTTGATATACTGCAATCATGTATTCTGGATACACTATATTTATTGTACAATGTTTCATTGTGTTTTACAGGTAGAGGCCTCGTATAAGATGTTTCATTGTGTTTTACAGGTAGAGGCCTCGTATGAGATGTTTCATTGTGTTTTACAGGTAGAGGCCTCGTATAAGATGTTGCATTGTGTTTGTCATAGGTAGAGGCCTCGTATAAGATGTTTCATTGTGTTTTACAGGTAGAGGCCTCGTATAAGATGTTTCATTGTGTTTTACATTTAGAGGCCTCGTATGAGATGTTTCATTGTGTTTTACAGGTAGAGGCCTCGTATGAGATGTTTCACTGTGTTTTACAGGTAGAGGCCTCGTATGAGATGTTTCATTGTGTTTTACAGGTAGAGACCTCGTATAAGATGTTTCATTGTGTTTTACAGGTAGAGGCCTCGTATAAGATGTTTAATTGTGTTTTACAGGTAGAGGCCTTGTTTAAGCCCCGCCCCTTGGGCTTTTTTGCCTCAGCCTAGCACTTTACCGTTCTTATATTTATATGTTCACTGTATTGTTTTTATACTGTGCTGAATAAATAAATACTAATACAAAAAATACAATTAATCCAACAACACTGGGACATTTTTTAAATTCAAAGCAATAGTTTTAGTATCAGTAACCAATGCATGTATTAACCCATTCTGGGCGGGAACCCCTTTTGGTGTTTTAACGCATTATGTTATACTTTAGCCATTGAAAAATAGCAGATCTACAAGCTCGTAGCGTGGCACTGAGTGCCGCGCTATGAGCTCGTAGGTCTGCTATTTTTGAAAAATCGTGAAAATGCGTATTTGAATATATACGTTTTAACTCAAATCTTTGCTTCTGAGAGGGGGGTCCCTGGAACAACATATTTTCAGATGGGGGTCGGCGACCAAATACATATAATATAATCATTTTGGGGTCCTTGACATGAAGTATTGAGCACCACTGATAAAGAAACAGGTATTTCAGAAAACTGTCAGGATTTAGAAGACATTTTTAAAATGTCGACGTCAGGCCTAAATGGGTTAATTACTGTATTATACTTAGTTCACCATTTTGTTTACAAGTACTTAGTGCCACGTTTTGGAGGGACAAGTCAACTTTATTGTGAGACACTTCAATTACTAGCTTACATACATGAAAACTGCTGTTCATTAAACATGTTTGTTGTCTCAGTGCGTCCACATCAGTCGGAGCTTCTCTGTGTCATTGTCTCAGTGCGTCCACATCAGTCGGAGCTTCGCTGTGTCATTGTCTCAGTGCGTCCACATCAGTCGGAGCTTATCTGTGCCATTGTCTCAGTGCGTCCACATCAGTCGGAGCTTCGCTGTGTCATTGTCTCAGTGCGTCCACATCAGTCGGAGCTTCGCTGTGTCATTGTCTCAGTGCGTCCACATCAGTCGGAGCTTCGCTGTGTCATTGTCTCAGTGCGTCCAGATATCAGTCGGAGCTTTGCTGTGTCATTGTCTCACTGCGTCCACATATCAGTCGGAGCTTCGCTGTGTCAGTTAGTTAGACTAAACAGGAGCCCTCGTAAAAGGTGTATTTGTCTATGCATGCACCTCTTGGTACCACAGCACCACAAAAGAGTTCAACAAACCATGTGCAACCCAGATTAGGCAAACAAGGGATTCAATTTAAATGTAATGTTGCTCCTATGCAATTAAAACGTTGAACGCCCTACCAACAGACATTAAGAATGAATCCCTAGACTCCTTCAAAACCGCTCTCAATTTATGGGCAGCTGCAATTCTAAACTGGCCCCCTGTACATGTGTTTCCTTTTTTGAGGGGCGCTAGCCTCTCCTATATACAGGTTTAATGTTTTCTTTAGTTTTCTTTAGTTTAGTTTGTTTTGTAAACGCCATTGACAATGAAGGGAAAATGTACGTCAAAATGTGCGTCATTACATCATATTGTCTCTTTATTGTTAATGGCATTTAATGTTTGTGTTGGCACCATTTGTTTTACATCACCATTACATCACCTAATCAACATGAGTTAGACTTTAATATATTAACGCCCCTCACTTCACACAGGTGTGATTTCTTTCTACTTTGTTATATTTTCTACTGTATATATGATGATTTATTTATTTTTAATTCATATTATCTGTAAAACATATGGTTGGACCAATTAGATCTGTAAAGCATATGGATGCACCAAATAGATCTGTAAAATATATGGATGGACCAATTAGATCTGTAAAACATATGGATGGACCCTATGGATCTGTAAAACATATGGATGGACCAATAGATCTGTATAAAATGTGGATGGACGAATTAGATCTGTACAACATTTTACTTGAGTATTATTCCTCCGTCTATTTCTTCACTTCTTATATTTCTGGTACACACTCACGTGTGTGTGTGTGTGTGTGTGTGTGTGTGTGTGTGTGTGTGTGTGTGTGTGTGTGTGTGTGTGTGTGTGTGTGTGTGTGTGTGTGTGTGTGTGTGTGTGTGTGTGTGTGTGTGTGTGTGTGTGCAGTGGCGGCTGGAATGTTCCACGGGCCCTAAGGTAAGATTGACAGCCCGGGCCCGGGAAAGTTGATTAATAGTCTCTTAATTAAGTGGTGCAACCACTTCCTTAAGTGACTATGTGTGTGGGTGCATGGCTGGGTGCGTCTGAGCACGAAAACAGCATGGTTGTTTTTCACCACCTGTGCGCAACCTAACACACACACACAAACACACGCAGTTAATATGTTTAACTGTATATATGATGATTTCGGGTGTGCCTGCAGTACAGTAAAGTACAGTACAGTGACAGTACAGTAGAGCAGTGTTTCCCAACCTGTGTGCCACGGCACTTTAGTGTGCCGTTTGAAATGGCCAGGTGCGCCGTTTGATTTGAACAGAGGTAGCCTCGGTACCCAGGCTTTTATATTCATTGAAAACAAGTAACTCCGACCCTCCCCAGACAGCAATACACGTGTACTGCAGGGCTCAGTGGGCTCCCATGCGGTCCGTTGTTGCATCGTTGTTGTTGCCCATCCCCACCAGTCTAACGACCCTCGGCCATAGAAATGCTAATGTATGGCTTTGTTTACATGAGGAGATCACGCCTGGCACGTACTGTATCAAAATCACCGCTTGCCTCTGTGTATTCCCAACCTCGCGTCACCAGGCTTTAGTTTCAGTGCGTTCACACGGGCAGTTGCAAAGGTACAAAACGCGTTGTGAGTTGATCATGTGGAGCCTGCTTTTGCTGGTGTCGATCTTTTAAGCTGACCTACAAGGGCTTACAAATCGCCGGGGCAGAGCTACTGCATAACAGTAACGGCAGACGAGACGACATTCACAACAGTAAAGAGAGAGAAGCAGAGTAGCCGCGCCAGGTCCTTCATGTTTCACGTTCGCTGTTGTCATACCGTAAATTCATAATTATATAAGTTTCTCAAACGTAACTTTCAAGTGAACTTTATGGAAACTTTAGGGAGAAGTATTTCTTGCCTGGCTGCGGTGAACAAACACGTGTGATTCAGCGTGTCACACAGACACTAGCAGTGAAGACGTTCTTAACTTTCTGTGTGTGCACTGACTGTGCACAGCATGCACAGTCAGTGCATCAACTTTGTTGATCATGCGTGACGTGATGAAAGCATTTGTGTTCACATTGGTAGGTCAGGAAATAAAATATATTTGTTAAATATATAAAACTAGCCATCTTGTGTATGAGAGCAAATATTTTGTTCTGGTTTAACCAGAACAAAATATTTGTAATACAAATACATTGTAGCAGCTGTGTGTGTGTGTGTGTGTGTGTGTGTGTGTGTGTGTGTGTGTGTGTGTGTGTGTGTGTGTGTGTGTGTGTGTGTGTGTGTGTGTGTGTGTAAATGTATATATATATATATATATATATATATATATATATATATATATATATATATATATATATATATATATATACACACGTGTGTGTGTGTGTGTGTGTGTGTGTGTGTGTGTAAATGTGTATATATATATATATATATACACACACACACACACACACACACACACACACACACACACACACACACACACACACACAGTATATATATTTATACATACATGCACATCTAGGTGTGCCCTGGGATTTTTTGGGCTATGAAAAGTGTGCCCTGGCAGAAAAAAGGTTGGGAAACACTGCAGTAGGGTACAGTAGAGGGACCCCCACACGGTAACTCTGTCATTTCTCAACCGTTTCGGACGCGGGGCGGCACGCCGGAATCGGGCCGGCACCCTGGGTGCGTTCCTGTGGGTCTGGAACTCCCCCTCCCCCCGTGGACCCCCACACGGAGTTGAACCACTTACTTCACACGGGTGTGATTTTTTTTCAATTCAAGTGGTAAAGTTAACGTGGGCATGTCCGTCCATCTTTATGATTAGGCTACTGTTCATGCGACTCCACTCACCTCCAGTGCATGTCGATGGAGCTGCTGCTGTTGTGTTTGTATTCCACCTTTACTCCATCTATCTTGCCCTCTTTTGTGTGCGTGCATGTGTGTGTGTGTGTGCGCATACCCGAGATGCGACAGCTCCTGACACAGCACGCACAAGTTGGTGGCAGTTTTTCAACCTAAACTAACTTGTTTTAGATGTATTAACATCTAAAACACACCCGTAACTGCCATCGTTAATGTAGAGGATGAGAGCAATGCTTGGAAAGCTGCTCCTAACAATGTGTTTGGTCACCGTATTGAGGCGCGCTTTTAAACAAGCGTTGCTCACGGGAGGGTCTACGAGCTACCGGAGCAAACCGATTCTGCCCTAAAAGATCTGGCGGGCAGGCTGCCAGTGGAGACGGACTTCACGGAGTACCCACACCCCCTATCTGATGAGCAATGGACGGCCTTCCAGAACAGTGAGAGAGCCTTCAGAGTTGGACTAAACACCCGACGACTACCTGAGAGGCGCTTCGCCTCTTCTAAAGACCTGGGGAAATGGACACGCCTAATAACATTACTGAACGGGATGTTTTTCAAAGACGGCGTATTTACAGCAACAAGCCGAGGAGGAGATCAGCTGGGCTTCGCGTCGCTGAAATATGTGATGCGGATCCTGAAAAAGTTTCCTCTCAGCCGCCCCCTCCCCGAGGCTCTGAGTCAATCTACACGTGGGGAATGGATCGAGGGACAATTGTGTTATGTACGTGACATAATTCAGCCCCAGCTGAGCTCCAGTACAACCCGGGTGCGCCACAAACGAGTGAGTAGGAACAAACTTTCCTTCTTGTGGCAGCACAGACGATCGAAAGCGATTCAGATCATTCTTAATGACAGGGAGTACCCCGACCCGCCTCCCTGCCCCAGTGACGTCACAATGGTTAAAAACCACTATGAAAATAAATGTCGCAGCCAAACCATGATCAGTGATCCACTCCCATTACCACCATGGGAAAATAGCCTACAACCAGTACGGCCCGCTGCCTTTCCCATCACCTCCCACTTTACACCTGATGAAGTAGGGTCTGTTTTGCACAGCCTACCAAATGACAGGGCTAGTGGCATAGATGGGGTAACCTATGAAAGTCTTAAGACTGCACAGTCATGTGAGAAATTAACATCCATCTTTAATGTCTGCCTGGACAATAAGAGAATCCTGGAAAGGAGCCATGATTCACCGTATCCCAAAAAAAGACAATGTACCTGATGATCCATCTACATGGAGAGACATTTCCCTCCTCCCCACCATCTATAAAGTGTTCATGAAATGTGTCCTGTCTCGTGTGCTTCCCTGGCTGACAGACAATGGCATCCTGTCACCTAAGCAGAAAGCATACATAAATAGACAGGGGATGAATGAACATGTTTTCTGTCTTAAAACTGGGATCGATGATTTTAAACATGAATCCTGTAAATTATACTCTGTATTCCTGGATTTTCGCGATGCTTTTGGTTCTCTGACCCATAATGTCATGATTAATGCCTTAGAATCAATACATCTACCTGAGGTATTTATTGACATTATTAGGGATGTGTATGAAACATCATTCATACAAGTCATCTGCGGGAAACAGCTGACAGACCCAATACCTCTCCAAGTAGGCATTAAAACAGGCTGCCCATGGAGTGCCATTAACTTTGTTCTTGCCATCAATGGGTGGATTAAGTGGTTGTGTGACTGTGCCCCACCCAATGTGCTGTCCCCAAACCCCGTCCAGGGTTATGCGGACGACGTACAGTTAGCCTCTCGGGAAGAGAGTGTTATTAAAAACCTGCTCGCTAGAACAGATCGATTTCTAGACTGGTCCGGTCTAGAGGCAAAACACACTAAGTGTGCTGTTCTCTACCAGAGGCGTAGTGGTGGCAACCGCTGGTATAAGTCTAAGGCTGACAAAAGCCCTGAGTTCACCATCAACTCACAGCCCATATGTGTGTATGACCTACATGAGTCATACAACTACCTAGGGCATAGATTTAACATAGCAGGGGAAAGGAAAGAACAGGTTGAGTACATAACATCTGAGTTTACAGCTAGGCTGAACCTGATTGACACCTCACCACTACCGAATGAATGAATGAATGAATGAATGAAATATTTATTTTCGTGTCATGCCACTTTGGCCCATCCCATATGGGATTATATGACACATTTCACAGATTACATTGGATACAACTGACACTACAGTCCTTCCTGTTCATACATATTTGTATATTATTTGAACAAAAAAAGAAAAGAAAAGAAAAATATACATAACAAGGCCATGTAAATGGCCCTCCTCCTCATTGACCAGGCCTTTTCAAGGAATGAGGAAAATGAAAAGGTGTACTTTTGAAACAGGCGCCTCAGTCTCTCAAAGTCCTCCAACCATACACATTCTTGGTATGGGTCTATCTTATTAAAGAGTCTTTCCCTAATAGAGTTGTAGAAAGGACAATAAAAAACAAAATGCATTTCATTTTCGATTTAATTTAGATCACACAGACTACATAGT
Organism: Electrona antarctica; assembly: GCF_951216825.1. Classification (NCBI taxonomy): domain Eukaryota; kingdom Metazoa; phylum Chordata; class Actinopteri; order Myctophiformes; family Myctophidae; genus Electrona; species Electrona antarctica. The sequence goes on from NC_136794.1 coordinate 1,205,530, forward strand.
CTATCCTCCTCCACCGTACCTACATATCTAACTGTCTCAAAATGCAGACCAAGTATGCCAGCTCTAATTTGGGCACACAAGGATCGTTTCTTTTTTGACAGATTATACAGTACATATTTTTTCTGTCTCGTAGACATGTTTTATTTCACAGTATGTACGGAGCTTATTTTTTTGTATTACCTTAACCTCTACTTGTTGTTTATTATAATAATGGTCTTCATAACCCGCTCTCGTAAGAATATCGTACATGTCTGTAGCCCATGTGCCCTTGATCAAAAAATCCCACTCAAGAATCTTTCTTACAATTCTGTTAGAGTTCAACTCCAGTATTCTGTTCCACAGACGTACCATGTGTACACTCCACCGTACCTCATTGGGTTCCCATCCCGTATCTCCTTGGATAGCCAGGGTTGGCGTGAATTTGGGTACCCCCAGGAAATATCGCATTGCTCTATTATGCACGGTCTCACTTTTGGGGTAAGTATTTATAGCAGTATTTATAGCATTGTGTATAATTTAACTTTGAGGCTCCAAAATGGAAATGAAAGTCACTAGTGTGCATGGCCGGAGCTTTAAAATGCATGATTTCAGTTTTTTTTTTCATTTATCAAAAGTCTCCATTTTATACACCAGTTGCTTGCACATGTCAGCATTCTTTGTAGGTCAGATTCTGTCTCTGCTATTCAAATAATATCATCTGCATACAATAGAATGCTGACCTGTTCGCTTCCACATTTGACACCACAATTAAGTGGTTTGATTTGATTGGCCAAATCATTAATAAATACAGCAAACAGGGTAGGGGACAAAGCGTCCCCCTGCTTCACCCCTGACGGAGTGGGAAACCAGTTGGTACAAGCATCATTTACCTTTACACAAGCTTGTGGTGCGCTGTACAATGACATAACTGCCTGATAAAACTTTCCATCCACCCCAGTTTTAATCAGTCTATAGGCAAGCAGATCTCTATTAACAAAATCAAAAGCTTTCTGGAAATCAATAAAACATGCATATGTTGATTTGTTTACCTTCAATCTATTTCTTACTATGGTACATACTGTGTAAATGTGATCTATACAAGCCCTGGCTTTACGGAAGCCATTCTGCTCCTCTACTAGAAGATGTTCTTTCTCTAGGAATTCCATCAATCTCTCATTAAGTAAAGATGAGTACAGTTTATAAACTGTGCTCATCAAACTAATGCCCCTATAGTTAAGGGGAATTCTAGGGTCATGTGACTTTGGTATGGGACTTATAATGGACTTAAACCATACTGATGGTATTTTACTATGTTGAAAACAATTTCTCAACAAATTAAACAGAATTTGGCCAAGCTTGGGTGATTTTAAAATGTAATTTGGTAAATCTTCTATCCCTGTGGCTTTTCCTAATTTTGCTTTATCAATAGCCTTTAGCACTTCTGCCATAGAAATCTCCTTATTAAGGTCCCTGTTACCTCCAACATTTATTTTTCCCAGTTGTTTTTTAATTGACACATTTCCAGAAAAGATCCATCATCAAAGCCAGTTGCATCATTCTCAAATAAAGTGGCAAAATAGTGAAGTCTCTCTTATCAGATTTCCCCCTTCTCCCCATACTTCCATTGGAATTTGCTTTTTACGTTTTGGTCCTAACTTATTAATTTCGCTCCAAAAATGCTGAGGGCTTGATGATTGGATTTCTTCTAGATGCAATAGTTGACCTCTTTGATATCTCCGTTTAAAAAGGCGGTATCTCTTGTTGAATGCATACTGACATTGTCTGAAATTATCTAACAGTTGCTGCCTGTCCCCTCTAGCTCCTTTATATTTTAGAAATAATCGTTCTACAGATCCTGCAACTCTTTATTCCAGTATGGTTTGCTATGTTTACTTCGCTTTGTTTTTGGAGTATATGGCTTGTCCTGCCCTCCCATTTCATCATGGATTAGTTCACATAGATCACCATACCAGCTATCTAACATTTCCTGTGTAGTGAAACAAACCTGTTGTCTGTCTACTAGGTCTGCCAATGCTTTACACCTCATATCAGAACAAAGAAAATCAGTTGGCAGTTTTCTGCTTACACCTCTTGTATACGGTTTTACTTGTTGATCACTTTTATACTGTTTTACCTTTTTTACTTGTTGATCACCTAGACAGATCTGTCTTAATTCCATACCCTACTGTAAAACCCATTATTAACAGGGAATGGTCAGGCACTTTGCTACGTTCTCCAATGAGGTCCATGCAACCAATGGATTCTACCATTGTGTTAGCTGTAATTATTTTAAACAGTGTACATGTTTTCAAACACTCATAAGGAGTTGCTATATAATCTACAACAGCTTTTCCTTTTATAGATACTGAGGTGTAATTGTCATTTAGTGGGCATATTCTGCCATTTATAATACACATTTTGGAGTCTTTGAGAAATTCTATCAATGATTCTCCGTGTTTATTTACCCCCTCATCTAAGCTAACTCTCAATGGCACATCATCGATTTCCCTCACATAATCATCTAAATTACCAATTCTACCATTTACATCCCCACAAACATAAGTAGCATCCACATCAGCGTATAAATACATGTAACTCAATAAATGTCCACAAAAGCGGATGCATCTCTACCCCAGGGGGAGGTCTCAGGTGGGAGGTAGCATGAAAAAACAACAAAACAATACCGCAAGCTTAAACTACTAAACTGTAAACCAAGAATTCCATCTACCTCCTTACTAATCACTTCAACTTTATATAAACGTAATAGGTCACACTTAACACAAATACCTACCCCCCCCCCTCCCCCCCCCCGGAACCCTTTGGCGCTTTAACATGCTTTTCTCTGTTATTCCCATACCAGACATACCCGTCCAAAACAATAGAAGCCTCTCCCGTTAGATGCGTTTAATTTAATGAGATAATGTCTGGTTGTACCACTGCTGATGAAGTTGGAGGCTATTAGGCAGGTTGCCCTGACTAGAGTACAACACCTCTTCTCCAACGTGCATCTAACATGTAAAACACTTAGTGATCTAAATGATAATGTAGTTCGCTTTGTGAGGAAGTGGTTAACACCCACACCACCAGAGACATTATTTTCCAGTCCAAACAGGACGGTGGGTTTGGCGTGCCGAACGTGGAGTGGATATATAACGCCACAAGGCTGGCTCACTTGATAAACATGCTAAACAGTGATGACACGACTGTCAGGGAACTTGCTAGATCTTCTCTGTTTCTAGATATGAAACGGCGTAAAGTGCCACTGGCAGCAGAGGGCGAGCCAAGTTTCTTGGGGTTTAGAAGAAAGCCCAACCTTAAAATGGGCTCACATGCTACTGGGTTTGGGGTGTCGTCAGATTGGCCTGACCTCAATGACCTCTGTGTAAGAACTGGAGAACTGTGCTGGGTTCGACCTGACTCTGAATCTGTAGCAGTTTCTGAGGACATTATTGCCAACTGCTCGATCTCAGTAAGGAGTACTGTAATTGATACGGAACACCATATATCACCAGTCAATGCACGGAGGTACCTTATAATGTTACAACAGCAAAAACAACAACAACACTGGACTGGTTTAAAACTACAGGGGAAGCTAGCTTGCCTTCCCGATGCAGACCACACCGTATCTCATACAATATTCAAGAATTATGCAGTTGATGAGGCTTTGACCTTTACAGTCAAAGCCAGATTACAGGTCCTTCCAACCAGACTCAATCTCTCTCTGTGGTACCCTAACACATTTCCTCCTCATTGTCTGCACCATGACCACACTCCAGTTACAGAAACACTGTCACATATTCTTAATGGCTGCTATGTATATAAGGGAATGTACATTGCTAGGCACGACAGAATTGTTGACCTATTAGCTAAGGACATAAGTTCATATGTTTCATCATCTGCCAAAATGTATAAGCACTCACGTGTTTCAACTGCCATGTTCATGCACAATAATGAAAATGATGCCTTTTCAGATGTCACAGCTAATACACCAGATATTGTTGTTGTTGATGAGGACAGTAGAGAAGTGACCATTTTGGAAGTGGCATGTACATTTGACCACAGTCTGGAAGAGGCATTCCTTACCAAGGTGCTTAAGTACCAGCGTCTTAAGGATGCTATTATACAACTTGGCTACAGATGTAAACTACTTGTGTCCATAAATCAGTCGTGAGGGGCCTGCAGATTGCAGGCATGCCCAAGCCAAGAGCTAAGGCAGCGGCAAAATTCTGTTCAGTGTCTGCAATAATTGGCAGTCGCCATATATGGAGAAGGCGATGCTTTCTGTACCCGTGATCTGTATCCTGAAGCACTTGTTGTAGACCTTTTTATTCCAAGTTTGCACATCCACTATTGTTTGTGTTCAAGAAATGAGTACCACAGACGAAAAACAGTCTAAGTCCAAATTTCATTCTGACCCCTCCACGAAAAGGCCTCGTTGTCCTGAACCCTTATCTATGATTTATACATTATGGATCAATAGTATGGACTTAGACTGTTTTTTGTCTGTGGCATTCAAATGTCTTGTAAAATGTGAATGCAAATAAAGATGTGTGTGTGTGTGTGTGTGTGTGTGTGTGTGTGTGTGTGTGTGTGTGTGTGTGTGTGTGTGTGTGTGTGTGTGTGTGTGTGTGTGTGTGTGTGTGTGTGTGTGTGTGTGTGTGTGTAATGTTCCACGGGCCCTAAGGCAAGATTGACAGCCCGGGCCCAGGAAAGTTGATTAAATAGTCTCTTAATTAAGTGGTGCACCCACTTCCTTAAGTGACTATGTGTGTGGGTGGCTGGGTGCGTCTGAGCACGAAAACAGCATGGTTGTTTTTCACCACCTCTGCGCAACCTAACACACACACACAAACACACGCAGTTAATATGTTTAACTGTATATATGGTGATTTCGGGTGTGCCAGTACAGTACAGTACAGTACAGTACAGTGACAGTACAGTAGAGGGTACAGTCCCAGCCAGCACGCCCACTTACTTGGGGCCCATGTGGTTTCAATGCGGGATACATGGGTACCAAGTGGGAATGGGCTTGAACTGGGCAAATTATGAGGGTCCCACGTGGTCTACACGTGGGTTAACTGGGCATGGGTTGGAAGTGGGCAAGCCCATGCAGGTCCCACATGGGCTACATGTGGGCTAACTGGCATGGGTTGAAAGTGGGCAAGCCCATGCAGGTCCCACATGGTCTACATGTGGGCTAACTTGCATGGGTTGGAAGTGGGTAAGCCCATGTAGTTCCAACATGGTCTACATGTGGGCTAACTTGCATGGGTTGGAAGTGGGTAAGCCCATGTAGTTCCAACATGGTCTACATGTGGGCTAACTTGCATGGGTTGGAAGTGGGTAAGCCCATGTAGTTCCAACATGGTCTACATGTGGGCTAACTTGCATGGGTTGGAAGTGGGTAAGCCCATGTAGTTCCAACATGGTCTACATGTAGGCTAACTTGCATGGGTTGGAAGTGGGTAAGCCCATGTAGTTCCAACATGGTCTACATGTGGGCTAACTTGCATGGGTTGGAAGTGGGTAAGCCCATGTAGTTCCAACATGGTCTACATGTGGGCTAACTTGCATGGGTTGGAAGTGGGTAAGCCCATGTAGTTCCAACATGGTCTACATGTGGGCTAACTTGCATGGGTTGGAAGTGGGTAAGCCCATGTAGTTCCAACATGGTCTGCATGTGGGCTAACTTGCATGGGCTGGAAGTGGGCAAGCCCATGTACGTCCAACATGGGCTACATGTGGGCTAACTGGCATGGGCTGGAAGTGGGCAAGCTTGTTTGTGCCGAATCTGGGTTGTACATGGTTCGTTGCACTCCCTCTGGTGTGGGTGTGGACTTCGTTAACATTAAGGAAGTATCTAGACAGGTACATGGGTATCTTGGTGGTGTATCGAATCTTGTGGACCAGACCCATTGCAAGATGCTGTACTCTGTCGTCGACCCTAAGCCATTCCAGCCTGTCAAAGTGGGCAGGGGTGAGGTGGGTTTGGGGGGTGAGGCCAAGTAGGAGCCTGACCAGTTTGTTTTGGGAAGTCTGGAGCCTAGTTTTAAGGGCCTTTGAGGTGCTGTGGTACCAGGAGGTGCATGCATAGTCAAATAAACCTTGTACGAGGGCTCCTGTTAACACATAATTTGCGAACCACGTATCAATACGTCTTTAATTAGCCATGCGTCCGGTGCGGACCACGTATCCATACGTTTCTAGGGCTTTTTTATTGAATACTTTCATTCATCTTTTTACCCACCCGGACAATGAAGAACCATCCCCCTTTCATTGCTACAAAGTCCCGCTCACGTGATCAACAACAACAACAAAAAGCCTCCCCCCTCACGAAAACAGGACGGCGGGCCGCTTTACGTGTAGAAGGCAGGTTATCTAAAATGGACGCGCCCATGATCTAGTCTAGTCAGTGTGTGAATAGAAGAAATAAGAATCACATTTCACCCAACACCACAACACTCGATTCCCCCTCCTGTTTCTCCCGAGGAGGAGGACCTTGCGAGATGGGGGGGTCTGTCTGTCTGATCATGGAAACAACATGATGAACGCTGCCTAACAATTCTGCACCATATGGATGCCAACCGCCATAAAACCCCACGAAGACGAATCTGCGCCGTATCGGCATTGCATAACGTCTGCAACACACATGGACAGAATTGGACGGGGGGTGCATGATTCCTTCTTCATACTACGAACTAACAAACTAATCACAGTATCGAGGGACGAGGGACCGCCATGACAACAGTGTCCGGGTTACAGGTCTTCCGTTGGGGGATCACGGATCACCGGAGCCGTCATCATCTGAGATCGATCGTAACACTTTTGTATTCATTATAATTGCAGTGATAAGATCGCAATGAACGCGTCAGGGACGTAATCGACCCGGTTGTAACTTAGCCTATAACGAACAAAACTTTTCCCCATCCTAAACGGTTTATATACACCGTGGTGGTGTCTGGTGTGTTCTGTGGAAGCTCCTTTTTTTTCTT
>NC_136794.1:1217500-1274239 GCF_951216825.1 Electrona antarctica
TGATTAATTACTGTGTGCTGCGAACCGTGATTCATCATGGTTCTCGTTTTTTATTAATATGTTTAGATTAACTCGGTCCGAACCTCTGTTTAAATGCCTGTGTTTAAATTCGAACTACAATACCCAGAAATCCTGTGTCACGTGACACACGTGCATGTTTTGCTATGGAAGCTGACCCCACCCCCCAGTGAACAGTGGGAGCAGAGCCGGGAGAGTCGGGGAGACTTCATAGTTTGCTGTTCAGCCGATTTGCCGTCCCTCCCGAGGGATTTGCTAGCAGTAACAAAACAAAAGAAAGTTGAAAGCAGTAATATTTATTTGAGCGAGTTTTGTGGCAGTAGTATTGATCCATCCGCGTCCCAGTGGCCTTCTACAGTCCCAGCCCCTGGTGGCTGGGACCGGTGGCTGGGCTTAGAACCGGAGCGGGGACCCTGAGCCGGCCGCATCACACTCAGCCAGGTACCATCGGCCATCTCCCAGCCACTAGCCAGCCCGGTGGCAGCCGGCTGCTGTCTCCAAGGTTTTTTCTTTGTCTCCCCACCGTCCTCTGATGAGCCGTACCGGGAAACCATTGAAGAAGACCTGGAATGTTTTGAGGTAATCTTATTGTAGAAAATGCCCTGCTATAGTGATCAGAAATCATAAGATGATCACTACAAATAGATGCTTGGATAATTACTAGTCAGATCATGACGCGATAATGACTCACCACGATGTTTAATATTAGCCAGCACCAATGGTGCTGGCTAATGGCTGGAGGGGGGTAGTGTCGGTCGGTTGGTCGGTCGGATGTGGAGGAAAGAAAGAAGCAAAGCGAATTCCTGTGTGTACAAATGTATCGTAGCAGGCATGCACTCATGGCAGTACAATTATTTTATATTGTAGCGTGTCTTATAGGCGATCTGATCTGAAGAGTAATGTTTGTTCCTTTTATTTACTGTCTACAAAGACGTAGAACATGCATTGTTTACTGAAGCAACACGTGGTTATGATGACCCTGCTACAAGCGAACGGTGGGGGGAGTGAAGCTAACTGTAGCGTATATAGCGTGTCACCGTGTGTATATCATCATCATACACTGTATGATGATGATCATGATGACGATGATGTCAGATAGCCTACGTTCCTTTTCCAGCCCCCGTTTTTCTTGTTACTAGCCTATAAGCCACGGTACAATAAATGAATTTGATCGCTAGCAGCAGGGTAAAAAATGCCAATGAAGAATGGCCGGTTGGCTACAATTAGTATAGTGATTGGCAAAATGTGTATGCATTAGGTTACACCAAAGGAATGTAATAGTAAATGGTTATTTATTTTTGATATATTTAGAACTGGCATCAGATGAGGAGGAAGATGAAGATCACTGGCGTAAAGATGAAGAGTCAAGACTGCGATGAAGACTTACTGCCACACACACACACACACACACACACACACACACACACATACACACACACACGTCAAGAACAACTGGACTGCAGTGGGTGGGGAGGAGTAACTGTTTTGTTATTTTGTATTTATTATTTATTTTCTGTAATATTTATTATAATTTTATTATGTTAGTAGTCATACAAAATAAAAGGGTTGCTTTTCTAATGAGAGGTATACCTGTCATGGCTATGTGTTCACTATTGTGAGGGTTATGGTATATGACTAAGCGAGTTTCAACTGTGATTTACTCTGTAATGGTAGATGGTAAGAACTCAATTATTTTTTACAAGACAGTATACCTTCAAGTCTATATTTTGATCAGGACAACGAGGCCTTTTCGTGGAGGGGTCAGTCTGAAATTTGGACTTAGACTGTTTTTCATCTGTGGTACTCAGCATGGGCACCAAGTCATATCAAAACAATGTCCTTGGATGTGTTTTTATCAAAACTGTGTTTTTCTTCATAACATATTTTTGAGATACATGCATGAATAGCCAAACTGGTCGGACTATGTAAACATGGTATATATCAAAATATGCGTTAAAAAGTTTCTATCATGTTCCAATTCAGAGATATTGGCAGTTTTAGATGGATTGGTCAGATTGGTCATGACTGACCATGCTATTTATAGATGGCAAAATATCTACAGTGGTACATGTGAGAAACTTTTTTTTTGTTAATTGAACTAGACAACTCACCATTTAAAATGAGATATGGCACGGGTATGTACGCCCAGCAGTTATTTGGAAAATAAAACTTCAAACGGGCATAACCTTTTTTTGTTATCCTAGAAACACTACAGGAGTGTAAATGCAGGCTCTTTTAAATGGCTTCCAACACAAAAACTAAACATTTTATCAACTCGGTTATTTTTTTTCCAGACAAGTCAAGCTTTCTCTGAAGGTCTTTCATTGTTGCACATTCACAACAGAGAATTTTCAATAAATCATTCAAAAACTGCATTCTCCCATAGAGAATCTTATCAACTACATTGATTTGACTTGAATCTTTCAAAGAGTTAATTGTCATATAACGTGTGTGTGTGTGTGTGTGTGTGTGTGTGTGTGTGTGTGTGTGTGTGTGTGTGTGTGTGTGTGTGTGTGTGTGTGTGTTGTGCAAAAAAGATATACAAGCTCAGTATATCTCAGTGCGTTATGACATGAATAAATGTGTTATTATACTTTTATATGTCACTTTTTAAACAATAATAATAATGATATCTCCCACAGTTTACACAGTGGTAACTGGATAAATAACAATAACAACATTATGAGCTGGGATGCGAAGACATATGTGTTCCTCTGGACCAGATCAGACACTGGGAAATCTGACAGGTCTCCTCAGACCACCATCATACCTTCACTACGGTAACATTAGACACTGATGTTATGTTCTTATATTACTAACATTAACATAATATACTGATGTTATGTTCTTATATTACTAACATTAACATAATATACTGATGTTATGTTCTTATATTACTAACATTAACATTAGACACTGATGTTATGTTCTTATATTACTAACATTAACATTATACACTGATGTTATGTTCTTATATTACTAACATTAACATTAGACACTGATGTTATGTTCATATATTACTAACATTAACATAATACACTTTGATTTCTAGATTATGGATACAATTGTATACGTCTAGATAGCAATATGTATAGAGCCTACTATTTAAGATAACTGGAAAAGCACAATATGAATTCTGTTTGAGGCTAAATATTCCCATTATCATTTATACTAATATAACACTACTAGTAGGCCTACTAGTACATGCCTCTGCTAATGATGTACTATTATAATACTACTAGTACTAGTACCTCTACTAATGATATACTATTATAATAATACTAATACTAGTACATACCTCTACTAATGATATACTAATATAATAATACTAGTACTAGTACATACCTCTACTAATAAAGAATTGTACAAGACACTAATGATAAATGTCTCTCTTTGTCTCTCAGAGTTCCTTCTAACTGTGTGAGAAACTTCAACCTGTTAGCGTTTGACCCAGATGGAGACCGGGTTGAATGCGGCAGCTGGCTTCATGGTCTTCCTTCCATTCTCAACATATCACCTGTGAGTTGAATGTTTTTAATTTGTAAATAAGAACATAGATCACACCATCCTGATGCTAATACAGATTTTATGCTAATTTAATTCTGATGCGAACACAGATTTTAAGTATTGATTGATTGATTGATTGATTGATTGATGAATGTATTAACAGATTGGATAATTACAGTACATTACAAGTCGTTCAAGTACAACTCAAAACAAAACTGTTAACTGTGAACTGTTAACTTACCGACCGCCGGGTCGGGCTTACCGACCGACGCGCCGGTCGGGTCAAATTGATTTCGCCCTCCTTCTGATTACTGTTATGTTCAAACTGTACTGTTTTTCTCTACGCCTCTTCTTAGAAATGTTGTTTTACTCTTCCTGTCCTGTGTCCTTTCTCTCTTCTTTCAGGATTGCACTTTGTCATTTACTGCCACCGACAGCAGTAATGAGGGTAACTACGTTGTCCGGTTGGAGATGCTTGACCATCCCAACCAGGATATCACCCTCACATACGCTGATGGATCTCAGCACAATTACACTACCAGTCACTTTATCAGCATTATACCTCTACAGTTTGTTATCAAAGGTACATGTTGTACCCCTGAAAGGGGGAATAAAGTGAGTAATGATGTAAAATAGAGACAGAGAGCTGCAGCTTCTGTTTAAACTGAACGTCACTTTATAATGAATTAAATGGCAAAATAACAGCTTCAATAGCAATACAGTAGGTACATCCAATAAATGTAGCAATGCAATACATTCAATAAATGTCTAAATGGTTTTAATAACACAATACAGTGCACTCAATACATTCCCCATTCCTATCACATATGGCATTCAATAAAGGCATTACCATTATAATTCTCTGCAAAATCTTTTATAAACCTCACATTATAATTCACCAAACCACATATTCACAAACCTCTAGGCCCTCTTTAAAGGACAACTTTAGTTTTTTTTCAACCAAGGTTCATGTTTTAGGTTGTTATTAGAGAAAGTATAAGATGAGTGTTATTTTTTCTTCCTTTGCTGCTTTCTTTCGTTTTAGGGATTTTAGCGGCTTTTGACAGGGGGGCGGGGGCATTCGAGCATGGGGCTAAATATGTATTTCTTTACAAAATATTGTGGCGATTTATTTTTTTATTATTTACTATAGTCCTAATATACCCCAGGAAATTACATCTGGCCACAGAAGATCACAGGATCTACTGAATGTGAAGGTAGCCTACTGGCCACACTGTGTTATAGGCTCAATATGCAGTTTGACACATTCAGTAGATCTTTTGTGGCCAGATGTAATTTCTTGGGGTTTAGTAGGACTAGAGTAAATAATAAAAAAATAAATCGCTCTAAAATTTTGTAAAAAAATACATATTTAGCCCCATGCTCGAATGCCCCCGCCCTCCTGTCAAAAACCGCTAAAATCCCTAAAACGAAAGAAAGCAGCAAATGAAGAAAAATTAACACTCATCTTTTACTTTCTCTAATAACAACCTAAAACATGAACCTTGGTTGAAAAAAACTAAAGTTGTCCTTTAATTGTGACGTGAACCCACCCCGTTCTACAAAAGGCCTCTGGGTGGCTCCCTTTAGCTTACGTTAGCTTAGCAACACAATGCAACAAATACAACAGGGTATTATTATTCCCATGCCCACATCTTGAAGCTGTACTGCATTCATAAAAACGTACACACAATTATCCTGATACCATGTCAACTTTACCATACCTGAAAGGGGGAATAAAGTGAGTAATGATGTAAAATACAGACAGAGAGCTGCTGCTTCTGTTTAAACTGAACATCACTTTATAATGAATGAATGACGGTCGCAGCAGCCTGTATAGACTGGGGGAGACATGAGCAATCGAGTGATGATCTCAGAGGATATCACCAGACTCAACCAACTGACAGGAGGCACACTGATAGCATATACACTTTAACCCATTACATACACAGCACCCTCAGTTCATATAAACATTGACCATTTCAGGTCTATTTTATTAGGGGTTCCTGGCACCTCAACCAGTTAATGTGCTAATAAAGTGAATATGGATGATTTAATTAAATCAATAATCTAACCTAAACATGAAGCCATTAAAATGGTTGTATTCCCTCCTTGTTATGTGGTCAGTTGATGGAGCAGTAGCCAGCTGTACAGAGGGACACTATCTACCCAGGTTCCTGCCTCCCACCCCGGATAACAGAGCACAGCTCTACACCCCTGTTGGTCACACACTGGAAATCACCATCAGCACAGAGGCAACACTCTCCACGTGAGTACAATAAATATATCACCATCACCACAGAGGCAACACAGACTTTTGAGCTGCTGTTCAGTGGATCTCATGTTGTCTTGTTTGCTGGTGTTGTAGGGTATCTGACCTGCTGTTCAGTGGACCTCACAACATGGAGCTGACTGGAACAGCACAGGGACACTTCATCCTGAGATGGACACCATCACAGTCAGAGGATGGAGAACATCACCCTGTCTGCTTTGTCGCTCAGACCAACAGGTCAGCATCCATTTAAATGACCTGTCTGTCTGTCTGTCTGTCTGTCTGTCTGTCTATTTAACCATTTTAAAATGTGTTCACCTTTTTAATAGCTTACACACATCACATCATTACGGGGGCCAGTTTCGAATTGCAGCCGTCCGTAGGTACCCTTTGATAGGCAATTCACACTGAGAGGGACTGAATCCGTTTCATTGGAACCGTTTCCGAATACGGTTGCCTGGTCCCCGATGGCCATGATTCACATTGCCCGAGATTCAACAGCGCACAACACACTGTTGCATAACACACTTTGATCCTCCAGATGGCGGTGTGCTTGATGGCTGGTGCGCACGGACACTGACCATCAACTCTGCGACATTGTCTCCAATAAATCCAGACACACTGCATTGCATTGCCTCTTTTGGCTCTTTGCCGTTATACTACTTCACTGTCAGCCTGCCTGCTATTCACTGTGTCAGTCAGTTCTGTGCTCCAGTGTCGTGTTTGATATTAGTTTAAAGGTGTAGTGAAATGAAAAATACGTTTTTCACACTTTTAGACCATATCCGTGGTCATCATATGGTCATACCTAACAATGGATGCCAAAAAAATGGGAAAATTCTCATTTTTGTGTGTTTTTATATCAAACGTCCATAAAAATATATTTTGTATTACTTCCTGAAAACGAAAACGTGCTGCGTGATGACGTGTCGAGGCCCACAGCGATAAAAGCCAATACAAATGAAGCTCACCCGTTTAATTCCCCATATCTCCGCATCCGTCCAGCACAGGCTGCACAGCTGCTACTGATTACAGATATCTTCCGTTTTTATTCCCATTCAAGATAACATCCAGAGAGTGTATTACTCGGTTTTAACTGAATCATCACGCTAAAAAATGTATCTGAAAACATTATAGGGTAGAAATAAGCCACATAAGAGTAAACTGGTAAAGCTGGACGACTATCTGATTTGTAAACAAACATCCACACGCTGTCTGCGTAGCATAGCTACCGTCCCTAGCTACCGTCCCATCCCCTGAAGGGATGCGACGCTCTGATTGGTTCAGAAACTTCATAGCGGTGTTTCAACTTGAGTCTGAAACTTCAAAATAAAATGTCCACCATTTCCGTTTCACTACGCCTTTAATGGATTCTACTTTAGCATTATTATTATTTTGTTTTACTTTGGAAACTATGCCAAGCAAAGCCTAAGAGCCACGTGTAGTCCAAGATCAGCGCGTACTGCGGTGCTGCGCGTATAGCAGATTCAACAGGAGACGGGTGGCGTTGAGAAATGAGCTGGTGTTACGCGTCGTGCAGCGTCTGTGTTTTTTTTTTTTTGACGCTTGGCTCGTCGACTAGAGATCATGTCACGTTCTTAAAAAAAACCGTCCACTTCCTTCTTCAGGTACGCATGCATTCACATTGGAACGATCCGTATCTGAATACACTTCAACGGTCCAGAGACCTGCCCCCCATGCGGTCTCGGGGACGGTTGGGCGATCCGCTCCCGGGAACGGTACGCATCATTCACATTACCACAACATCTGCCAAGTGGTCCCGAGTGCGCACCCGGGACCATAGTGTGAATCGCCCCTGAGAGTAGTTTTGAAGGAGTCAAGGGATTCACATGTCTTAATGACTGTTGGTAGGGCGCTCCACATTTTGGTGGCATAGGAGCAAAATCAATTTAGTCCCTTGTTTGTGCCGAATCTGGGTTGCACATGGTTTGTTGAACTCCCTCTGGTGTCGTGGTTGGGTTTAGATAAAACAAAACTCCTGTTCATTAAACATGTCTGTTTTCTCAGTGCGTCCACATATCAGTCGGAGCTTCGCTGTGTCATTGTCAGTGTCTCAAGCGGTGGGTGAAACTACACCTGTTTACTAAAGCACCATGTTTCACATTCCATCAGTGATACCATCTGGTGTAAGGAGGCTCGACTTAAATGTGTCATCTGTATGTTCTCCACCCGCAGAAACTACAACCACAACCACAATACGACCAAGTACAACCACCCCACACACCTCTACGACACCAGCAGCTACACACACCTCTACAACACCAGCAGCTACACACACCTCTACGACACCAGCAGCCACCACACCACCAAATACTACTGAACCACCTGCAACGCCTCCACCCACACCAGAAGACTCAACTAACATCCCGGGGCGTAGTAAGTGTGTTGAAATACTGGATCAAACGACTGGCCGCGCACGTCTGTCTGTCTGTCTGTCTGTCTGTCTGTCTGTCTGTCTGTCTGGAGTTCAAACAGCCAGATGTGTTGTTGAGCAGCCTGCACCACTGTGTGGTCTTTTTAAATCAGTATCGTACAGTAAAGTCACACACACACAGGTCGTGTGTGTGTGTGTGTGTGTGTGTGTGTGTGTGTGTGTGTGTGTGTGTGTGTGTGTGTGTGTGTGTGTGTGTGTGTGTGTGTGTGTGTGTGTGTGTGTGTGTGTGTGTGTGTGTGTGTGTGTGTGTGTGTGTGTGTGTGTGTGTGTGTGTGTGTGAGAGAGAGAGAGTTATCCAACTCATACTACAGAAATATACCACTACGTACCTATGTCTACTGTCCATCATTTACCATTGTGAATTTCTGACATGTTTGATGTAAAAAGTATATTTCACATTCAAACATGTTTGGGGTCATTTTAACGTCCACCCGAGGGCTTTTGAAAGCGCCCCAGGCAGTTTTTAAGTTGCTTTATTCAGCATTTCCGACACGCCCCTTTCCAATACAAACCCAGTGTAACTTCAAACTCCATTGTAACCATGTTAGATACATTGACAACACCCATCCTTGTTACATCACACTGTACCGTACCTGTCAGTATGCTAATGAGACAACATCATATTGTACCTGTCAGTATGCTAATGAGACGACATCATATTGTAGCTGTCAGTATGCTAATGAGACGACATCATATTGTAGCTGTCAGTATGCTAATGAGACGACATCATATTTAGGGATGTCCTAATACACTTTTTTCGTTTCCGGTCCGATTTTTTAGTTAGCCGATACGGATACCAGAGAATAATATTTATAATAATACAAAAAGAAAAAAGAGCTTATTTTGAAGTCCACCGACCGGGAATAGTGTTTATAGCTATCTAGCTATATATATGGTGTTGTGTTTATAGCTATCTAGCTATATATCTGGTGTTGTGTTTATAGCTATCTAGCTATATATCTCGTGTTGTGTTTATATCTAGCTATATATATATATATATATATATATATATATATATATATATATATATATATATATATATATATATTGTACCTGTCAGTATGCTAATAAGACTACATCATATTGTACCTGTTAGTATTATTTGTAATGCAGGGTATCTGTCCTGTAGGTCACATCGTTGACATGGGAGTGGAGCTCTTCTCAGAGACTCCTTTGACCCAAGAGGACTTCGATAACGTAGTTCTGACAAAGGTAATAATAATATACACTTTAATATCATTATAAAGGTTGTAATCGGAAGACCTCGTCCGTCCGTCCGTCCGTCCGTCCGTCCGACCGACCGCTATATTCACTAACCCGTTATTATCACATACTGTCATAAAAAAGGACATTGTGTTCTTTCATTTCCAGATTAAAGAGTTACTGGTCAGCCTTGGGCTGCCAGCAGACATCAAGATACGGCTGACAAGCGTTGAGTGACCACTACGGCTTCAGTGACCTTTTGGTTGACCTGTAATGTTGCCTCTGTAACGTTAGACATCACTGGAGCTTAGAGAGGATCTTTATTGTTCTTAAAGAAGATATACTAACATTTACATCTTTATTATTTACTAACATTTACATCTTTATTATTTACTAACATGTATATCTTTATTATTTACTAACATTTACATCTTTATTATTTACTAACATTTACATCTTTATTATTTACTAACATTTATATCGTTATTATTTACTAACATTTACATCTTTATTATTTACTAACATTTACATCTTTATTATTTACTAACATTTATATCTTTATTATTTACTAACATTAACATATTTATTATGTACTAACATTAATATCTTTATTATTTACTAACATTTATATCTTTATTATTTACTAACATTTATATCTTTATTATTTACTAACATTTATATTCTTGTTATTTTCATTGTCATAAGACGAGTTCAGTAAGCCTTTTTAACGGCAGCCATGTTGACATGAAGGTAACCGGAATGCTCGCCTTAAAACACGCTCGCTGTCCTCACGCAGACCTCTCGGTGGGGCTCGCCGTCCTCACGCAGACCTCGGTGGGGCTCGCCGTTTTCACGCAGACCTCTGGGTGGGGCTCGCCGTCCTCACGCAGACCTCTGGGTGGGGCTCGCCGTCATCACGCAGACCTCTAGGTGGGGCTCACCTTCCTCACGCAGACCTCTGGGTGGGGCTCGCCGTCCTCACGCAGACCTCTGGGTGGGGCTCGCCGTCATCACGCAGACCTCTAGGTGGGGCTCACCTTCCTCACGCAGACCTCTGGGTGGGGCTCGCCGTCCTCACTGCACTCCACTGCTTCTCTGCAAATCTTCTTTCCCCCTCTGTCCAGGTTTGATTAGATTCTAATCCACAAACTTCCAAAACACTAATTCCATGGGTCATGAAATGTTGTACAATATTAATAAAGTTGTTTCTTTGCATTATTTATATTATATCTATGTTGGTTTAGTCTATCTGCTATTGTGTTCCTAGTTTCACCCACATATTGTAGGTTGCACTTGTTGCATGTAATTCGATAGACACAGTTACTAGTATTAGCCTGTATGATTTGTTTTATTCCCACCATTCTTGAGGGATTTGGTCAATCTAGGATCCTTTAACATAAAGGAGATATCTCCGCATTCCACCAGTCTCCTATCGGAAGCATCTGCGTTAATGAGAATCTTGACCAGGTTAACATCAAGCCCTGTCGAAAAGCGGACAATTAGAATGCGCGCTTTGAGTTATAATAGCTTATTGTAGCTAAACCTCATTCAGCTCAATGATTTACCTGCAAGTATTTGGTTCCTGAGGCTCTCGGGGATGGCGGTGGCGGGAGGGATGAAAGAAGAGCCTGCGAAGGGGGCCAGAACGGCTGATCCCCAGGTTTTGCGTGGACACACGCCGTTGACCATGCTAGGAGTCGGAGCGGAAAAACTGACGGGTTGGAACTGAAAAGGCGTGGTGAATCTAGCAGCTGCTGGGGGAGCTGCAGTTGCCGCTGGCCGAGGCCCTGCAGGCGGAGTAGGTAGCCCGGATGGCCCTGGACTGTTGTTGCTGTTTTCGAGTGCGCTGATCCTGATGTTCACTTGATCTAACAAAAATGTGAGGCTTAGCAGGGTGGCCACAATGACATCATCGTTATCTCTGCTGGACGCTGGAGCCGACGCAGATGAATTGCTTTTGTTCTTTTTGGCCGCGGCAGCGGGACCGGCGGGGCGGCCTGCTGAGCGTCTTTTTACAGGGCCTTTACCTTTGCCGGCATACGTGGTGGCGGAGGGAGCCGAGGCTAGCGATGTATATTGCTCGTCGACACGGTTCACCTGGATCTGAGCCTCTTCTGCGTTAACCATAACCTGCAGGAGATCTTCGTGGCTCAGACCTACAGGAGCGGGGTAGCTGCGGGCGTAAAGTCTTAAAGACGGTTCTCCTATTTCGACCGCCGTTGCCGCGGCTAGCAACGGCGCTGCGGGTATTTCAATAACGGCATCTTGGCCATCGAGAGTAGCGTCGGGATCGAATAGCAAGCCTTGAACAAAATGTCATGTTTCTCCTGTTCCTCAGGAGGGATTAGTGGCAACAGTGCATTTTGTGCCTCTCTTGCTTCCTGACATATGTGAGATATTTCATGAATGCAGATTGCGCCTCCTATTTGCACCCTCCTCCACTTTGCATTAACTCTCCAATTGGTTTCTGCAAGTTGGATGCCTTGTTTAGTTTAGATTTTCTCTATTAAGGCCTTTGGTGTTAATCTCACCTTGCGTTTTGTGCCAACATGTGATTCAACCTGTGATTCATTTTCACTGTGAGCACTTTGACCTGTGGTGGTCACATCGGACTGTTTGTCAGCCTCTGCGGACTGTTTTACACCCTCTGAAGGTTCAACCATTGTATGCATTGCATCACCATTTGAGCGCGCAACGTGCGCATCAGCCACACGGGGGGGCTCTCCAACCACGTTTGGCTCAGTTTGACCCAGAACACCTTTATCTGAATCCAATTGCAATACAAAAACCAATAGTGTAAAATATAAAAACAGTACCTTGTTATTTCAGTCCACACCCACAGTTATTCATCACAGTTAAAACCGTCACATTAAAACCAAGACCTTGTAAAACGTACCACCAATGCATTGAATTTTACCAGAGCGCTTGTATTTGACACTTTTTTTTCTCTCTTTCTCAAAGTACCTTTTTGTGTGCACACAGGCTTTTTTTATATGGCCCTAGGTTAACCAGCTGGTAGCGCGCTACGTTACTTTTCTGTGCACAGTGGACCGGTCCAATGGGGTTTGGAAAAGTGTCCCAATGCCACTCTCAAGTGCCGGGATGTTGTGCTCGGTGCCTCCGAGCCGAGGCGATTGTCCACATGCCGTGTCTCATTCTCACCGGCGTGGTCCCAGTCCATCCAAGTTCCGCAACAACACAGCCAAACCAATGTCTTTCAGCAACGATCACGGTCACGTCCAAACGAGCAGCCGTTGTTTGTGCGTTGAGCACGGAGATCCTCTTCTTCCAATATGAACTAAACTTTCATTCAACTAATATAGTTTTCGACAATGTAAAGCCTTCACCTATAGGCTAAACAGCATGGCAACTGGGTTGAACTTTAGTTTGACATGATTAATTCAATATCCAGTCATTGTCTCCACCAGGCCGAAGGCATGGGGAGAGAGTATGTTTTGCACTCCGTCCGTGTGTGTGTGTGTGTGTGTGTGTGTGGGTCCGTCCTTCCTTCCTTCCTTCCTTCCGTCCGTCCGTTACCAGCTAATCTCCGCCACCGTTGGCCCGATCCATGCCAAACTTTGCACACACACTCCCTCGATGCCAACGACGAACCTCTGCCCCAAATATTCTTCAACGGCCTGTTATAGCGCCACCATGAGGCCAATTTAGGCAAAACACATTTCTGTAGATTACTCGTAAACATTTTATCCATACGTCACACAATTCGGTATACACTATCTCCATAGTCATGTGATCATCACGGATCTGCACCATTTCCCATCTTCCATCCTGATTGGCTAAGATTGGCTTCCAAATCTCACATGATTGGTCCGTTTCGAACAAAATGCCACAAATCACAAACACATTTCCACTAGGCCGAGGACGACATGCCACTATTTTTTTTCCAAATCAGCCTCATGGTGGCACTATAACAGGCCAATTCCTGTTTTTAGCTATAACTGCATCGATCTGTATACAACTTATGTATGTGCACTCCCTAGAGGCCATGGAAAAACATTGTCCCTGCATCCCTCCACATCTGTCGGTTATAGCGCCACCATGAGGCCGATTTCTGCAAAACACATTGCTTATGTTAGTCGCACAGATTTCATCCTTATCTCACACAAATCGGTACACATGTGATCATTGGGATCGTTGGATTTCTCAGATTCTACACTGATTTGTAGGGAAAGCCAGTCTGAAAAGGCGGGTTTTGAGTGTGCTTTTGAACATTTCGAAGGTGACAACCACCCATCACTGACTGACTGATTGACATGACGTCATCATCATATAGAAGGACACATTTAATTCATTCAAATAAATAATACAAAATAAACAAAAAGCATTTTGGCTCCAACAAGCACTTTGGTTTGTCTTCGGTCAATTGAAATGTGCTATACAAATAAACACTCTCAGAGTTACAGACCCATAAGGGTCCATTTGGTTCCAAACTATCATTTAGCTGGGGACCCAGATGTATTGTAGACATCTGAAACGAGTAAGGCTGTCATTACTCGGAGTAACCACTAGAGGGAAGTGTTGGCCTAAAAGTGACAATGTCATTAACAGTTTGTAGAAAGAGCACAGCTCAATACAAGGTCTGATAAAACCCAGAAAAGCACTATTAAAGACGTGTTTACATTGAGGTCCTCCATTTGCAATTCATCAGGACATTTAATGACATACAAATGATATAGAAACTGTCTTTCAAAACTTTTACACCAACTTTGATGAGGCAGTACATTGCTTTGTTTTCAAAATATATGGTTTTCCTAATTTCCTGAAAGTTTTATATTTTTGCCATGATATATTTTATATATTGAACACTGGCCTTTTCTCCCTGGCTTTTAATGTTGTCTGATAACGCAAATACCCTTCTTATATACCATGTAGGTTGTATATACTTTTTTTGACTCTCTTACATGCTCGTGTTGTTGCTTTGTTGTTGATTTACTTTACATTTACAAATAAACTTGATTTGATGGTTATCCCATTAGCCAGGTTTCTGAGATGCCACCAACTTTTCAGAACTATGGAAAGACAAATCCACAATAGGCATTTTAATGCATGTTAATTGCATACACTAATTGAATTACAATATTCGAACATTCGTGTTTGGTGGTGTGGTCTCGTAAAATATAGTCCATAGCCATATTTGCTATATTCTGCCAATAATTATACTATACATTTAGGTCACTGTTTATTTGACTGCTAAATTGAGATGCAGGTTAAGTGGGGACTGCTAGTCTGGAGTCTGGGAGCCAACACCTTCAGAGGTTCTCAGGGAAGTACCCTGGGGCTAAGCCTTTGTTCTATACCCTTTGAGGCTCGGCTGAGGTGTTGGAGATATTTAGTATTCTATTGTCCTCAAGGAACCGTCAAGATGTTTGTGGGACAGCCATTTGCTGTCTCTCGGCCATTTGTTGAGATGTATGTAAATCTTAGACTCCACCTCTGAATTCAATTCTGTACTATATCTTGTCATGTTGTCAATGTGAAAATCACTAGTCTGGGCTGGCCGCGGTGGTCAGTCATATGGGGCCCTGGGCTCCATGCTCAGGGTCCGAGGGGAAGCTCTGTTCTGGACTCTGTTGTATTTGTACTTCTGCAATAAATACTACTCTGAGGGATTCCAGTTCACCTCTCTGCCTGTTTCTCTTCGATCTGATGACTACAGTTTGCTTTAGTCTAGAGTGTTCATTTATCTCTCTACTTTAGTGAGTTTAGGGTGAGTTGGGTGTGAAAATACACCACAGTGGCATGGCTAAAATTGGCCAAATATAACAAATTATATTATATACTATATTGGTATCGGCCGATTTGACCATGCATTTAACACATTGACTGCATAACCCGCCATACACTACATTTATTTCATTCCAGTCTTTAGCTAAATACGCTAAACCTATTTGTTTTATATGTTTAATTTGCCGTTGTTTGAATATTATTATAACAATCTGGCTTTGTCACAGACATCGTGACGTTGCTGACGCGTTATGATGACGTAATTGCAAGGGCTTCTGGGAAACTGAATCCAATGCAAAGTGAATCTTGGAGAATGGAGAATGGAGAATCTTGGCTCGCTTTCCTTGGTCTGTGACCAGGGGTGCAGATAGCATTTTATAACTGGGGGGGACATATTTGGGGGCTATCTGCACGTGCAGAGCGCGCGCGAAAAATGTCATGAGGATATCCCTCCCACTTTTGCGCATAATTATGAAGATTTTCCGCGTTTTTTAGCGGATTTCATGGCAAAACAAACACATGCAGCCACGGTACATGGCTTTTTTTTGGAGGGGATAATCCCCCCTCCTCATGAAACTGAGGGGGTCGATCAGTCCCCCATCCCCCCATATCTGCGCGCCTGTCTGTGACGCGGATCGCGGAAGTGGCTTTTCTGTCGGCTCAATAACAAATCGTGGGACTATTTTCAGCCGGATTTTCATCATAAGGAGGTAGAATTACGACGCGTTGATGCCTCAAAGGTAACTTTAAACACCGGTGCTCACCGTATATATGAATCACAGCAATAAAGTAATCGGATATCAGGACAAAATGTCATAATTCCTATAGCTGAACTGTGACTCCAAATGAGGCATATTAAAAATGTATAATAATCGGAAACAGAGACAAACAGTATTGCTTATAGTATTTTACCGGTATTATAGTTGAGTAGAGGGCTGACAACTCAAACTATAGGACTGCATGTGTAACCAGAACTCACCGGGAACAAGATGAAAAATGGGTCCTCCTGAGTTTGTTTACATGTGGTGGAGGGGGGGCAAACGCACAGTTACTCAAAAACTCCATCGTAACAGTTTTGACTGTCGCCAACAAACCTAGAGATATATAACTCCATTTTAACAGACTTCACTGTCGCCACACACCTAGAAGAGATATATAACTCCATTTTAACAGACTTCACTGTCGCCACACACCTAGAAGAGATATATAACTCCATTTTAACAGACTTCACTGTCGCCACACACCTAGAAGAGATATATAAAATGTTGCCGTCATTCGCACATTTCGGTTAATCCTCCTGACACACCCACCACCACACATTCGGTGCAGTTTGGTTTAGAACGGTGCGTTCCACCAACCCTTTATTTCTTTTTACACATCATGGCATATGAGATCGTGAAATTAAACTCTGTGAAAGAGGGCGCAGTGGAGTAACTAAAAGTATTTTTCTTCCGGTGGAAAAACTAATAATCGGGTGGGTAAAATTAGTACTGTAGGTCATTGATATTTTGTTAGGACACAGACAGTCAGCTGTTCCAACGGGAGTTACTTTCGTCACTGTGTATGTAACCAGTCAATAAACCCATTTAGGAGTGTCTTCTAAATCACGACAGTTTTCAAAATCAGTGGTTCTCAAAATATTTTCATGTCATGGTTTTCATGTCAAGGATCCCAAAAATGATCTGGCCCATCTGAAAATATGTTCATATGTTGTTCCAGGGAAAATATTTGAGTGAAAAACGTTTGCTGTGAAAGAATATAAAGATTTGAGTTTATAACGTTCGCTGTGAAAGCACAAAGATTTGAGTTAAAAGCATTCGCTGTTTGCATGTATTCAAAGATTTGCGCCACATTTTCCAGATTTTTCATATAGCAGATCTTCAAGCTCACTCGGTGCCGCGCTATATGCTGGTAGATCTGCTATTTTTCAACAGCTAAAGTATAACATAATGTTTAAAACACCAAAATGGGTTCCTGTCCTGAATGGGTTAATACATTCTTTCTAGATTATATACAGTATTGATATGGGCCGATTTGACCATGCATTTAATCGCATATCAGGACAAAAGGTCATAATTCCTTGTTGAAATGTATCTCCAAATGAGGCATATGGACCCACTTTAACCCACTTATTCTTTTAACTATCATTTTAAACTTTAGCTGTTGAAAAATAGCAGATCTACAAGCTCATAGCGCAGCACCAAGTACCGTGAAAATGTGGCACAAATCTTTGAATGCTTTCAGATCGAACGTTTTTAACTCAAATTTTTGCAAGTTCTGGGGGGATCTCTGGAACAACATATTTTCAGATGGGCGTTGGCGGTTCAATTACATATATTTTTGGGGGTCCTTGACATGAAAATGTTTGAGAACGACTGACATGGAAACATGTTTTTTTTCTCCAGAAAACTGTCATGATTTATTAGGCATTTGTAGAATCGTCCAACGGATCCGTCATCACAGTTTTCACCGTCGCCACACGCCTAGAAAGAGACATATACAATGCTGCCGTCATTCTCTTCTGCGGGGTCCCTGCAATGAATTAGTGTCTATTTGGTTCTGTATGAAGAGGAAAAAGTACCCGATATATGTTGACGCTGTCGAAAGATAGCAGATCTACAAGCTCACAACGTGTCGCAGGGGCGACGCGTTGTGAGCTTGTAGATCTGCTATCTTTCGGCTAACTGATCAGGTATTTGAAGCTGTATTTTCATCCGATCCACATAATTCACATGAATGTGTTTTCCATTGATCAGACTGGGTTCCATCTGCAGACTGAGAACAATTCAAGCACACATGTTACAGTTTAGCCGCAATTTGCAACTCTAGATTTCTTTTATAATGAATCTAGAGTTGCAATAGCCTGCATTGACGTCCCATTCATCCAAATTTCTTTTGGTGATCTGCTTGTATTAAAGGGATAGTTCAGATTTTTTGAACTTAAGTTTTATGAAATACTTGCCATTAATATAGTGTTTGCAACTGTATTAATTGATTTCCCGAGTCCTGTGGTGGGAGTTCTGCTCTGGTTTTGCTGAAATATCAAGTAGTTCCGGTCATTTTGTGGGGGGCACTGGGGGCCATGCAGTAAAAGTAAAGTAATCCACAAAACTAACGTAATTTGTATTGTTGACCTATTTCTAAAATATTAGTGCAACTTCCGTTCTTTTTTTACCCCTCTATCACACAGAACTATGTTTTTTGTGTCCATATCACTAAGCCCAAAAAATAGTTCCATGTGATAGAGGGGTCAAAGTTGAACGAAAGTCGCGCTAATATTTTAGAAATAGGTCAACAATACAAATTACGTTCGTTTTGTGGATTAATTTACTTTTACTGCGTGGCCCCAGTGCCCCCCACAAAATGACCGGAACTACTTAATATTGACCAAAACCAGAGCAGAACTCCCACCACGGGACTCTGGCAATCAATTAATACAGCTGCAACCACTATATTAATGGCAAGTATTTCATACAACTTAAGTTCAAAAAATCTGAACTATCCCTTTAAACGATGTTAACACCAACATTGCAGCTGTAGTAGGGAAACCTAGCTTGAATTATCCTCTTTCAAACAGCACAGCGGGTTTGTTTCATAAAAATCCACCGTAGGCATGTTATGAGCTACTTTCTGTAGATTCTGTGCAGGTGATTATTTTGTGTTGGAGTTTCGTCGAAGTCACTGGACGGCCCTGCGTATCACCTGTTTCGAATTTGCACACAATGCAGGAAGAAGCAGCACAACCCCTTAATAAAAACGAGTAAAGTACAAATACCTCAAAAATTGTGCTTAACTAGTAAGTACAGTGCTTGAGTGAATGTAGTTATACTGTACACCACTGCGTGTACCCTGCTAGCAGCTGTTCTTTGAGAAGCAGTAAATGCCGTGGTTGACCAGAAGATGGCGCTAAATATCTTTGAATGGACAGGTTTTTGTTGAAGTTCAATGTATGTGCCAATTAAGTGTCATGACAAACTAAAGTCAGTCTCTCAGCATGACACTGTTCACCAACCCGGCGTCAACAAGCTTATACTTGCAAAGAAAATGCAAAGACAAAAACTAATTGTAAATTGTGTTATTTTAGCCTATAGTCATCCTTTTCAATGTCAACTTATACGGTCATGGTTGATGATTTAAATAAAGAATTAAATGTTGAAATAAATAATAAATAAATCTGTTACTGTTAAACATGCCATTCATAATAATGGGTAGGCCTATAGTTTTGGTACTTAATAAAACCTTTGTAGCATTCTTTATTAAAATGTAAAAGGCTATTAACAGCTTCCGCGCCATTGGCATATATCAATGGCAATTGCGCTTTTATAGCGCTTTCGATCGATTAAGCCATAATGCTACTTACGTTAGCATCTGGTAGCTAGCTGTTGTCATGACAATGGATCGCCCATCTTAGATCGTCTTCGCCATAATAATCCATTCTATCTGTTTCTTTCAATCGCCTGTATCTCCTATTCTTTGTCCCAGATGGCATTTTTGGTCAAAACAACGTTTCTTTGACGGCACAGAGCCGGCGTTGTGGAGCTCTCCAGTTTCCCGGCATAGATCCATAGATCCATAGTCGTCCTGGACCTGTTCAACTTACTAGGTTAAGCCCACTTCCGGAAGTCTGGAATTGTGGCTTTTCAAAATAAGAGCTCAACTGGCATGAAACAGTGTGTTAAAGGCGCATTCAGTGATTTGGAAAACCACCCAGTCCGCCCCGGTAACAAAATTTGCACATGCACGCTCTACAGTGGGGGGAAGTGCAACAGGCCAACAGCATGTGCACCAAGGCTCGATCATGATTGGAGGAAGGCCCCTCTCATCCTGATTGGATGAAGGCTTTGCCACCCGCCACCAAAACTGAAACTAGGGTTTTTTTTACCCCAGGGGCTCACTGGGGACAGGGAGGAACTCCTTATATGGTCAGCACACTCTATAGTAGGGAGGATTATCCAAAAAATAAGTGGTATTTGAATGAAGTGAAATCACTGAATATACCTTTAAACATTGCTATATTGCTACTTTTACTTAAAAGAAAATGCCAACAACTGACATACTGTATATAATATGTACTTAATCTTACAGTAAACTGTTGGTTAAATTGTTAAGTTGTTTTACACACTTTTCTCTCCATTTACGCCTAACTTTATATTTGAAATATGAACGTTTATGTAGACGTTTATAACGTTGCAAGGTGTCCAAAACAGGGTGCAAGTTGCGCCATGACTGTCATGATGATTATGGCAGACAGTCATGCTTCAGCAGGGCTCGCTCCGCCACACTGTGCGCGCGTGTGTGTGCGTGCGTGCGTGTTGTGTGTGTTGGGGTTAATTAATTGGCTGTTGCCAGAGAAGTCCAGCCAATCGTAGAGCCAGACGACACATAACGGTCTTAAAGTTGTGAGTATAAAAAGGTTGAGCTGCGAATAGAGCACATGCTGTCTGTCTGTTAGTGCACGGTGGACTCTGGACTGGACTGGACACAACTCAACACACACACACACACTTCCACACGTGCACATGCGCGCACACACACACACACACATACACACGCACACGCACAGGACTCAGAAGGAGGAGGAATATTCTTTAGCTCTCGATCGGAGCCTCATATCGGAGCTTAGTCGGGACGTCCAAGGCTCAGCCAGCCAGCCATGCGTGTGGCCGGCCTTGTGGTGTGTGTGAGCGGCGTGCTGCTGGCGCTGGGACCACTCAACCACCACCATGCCTTCTGTGAGGAGGACAACAACCACCACAAGACATATTCACCATCTTCCGCTGCTTCTTCTTCTTCATCATCGTCGACTTCTTCTGCTTCATCTCAGCAGATCTCATTGTCATCATCATCATCATCATCATCATCATCAGCGACCAGCACGCAGTCTCAGCAGGCAGAGGTGAGTGTCATGCAGTCTGCCAGGGAAGGGAGATGTTTACGGCCCTATAGCAGTCATTCTCAACCATTTTCATTTCAAAGGACCCCCATGCAGTTTGACGTGCGTTTAATTAATATGGCCATGCACAGACCACCGTTTCTATCTCTGGGACCCCAATTTATATTGAAAAAAAATCTATGTTCATTTAACTCTGAGAGTGCACAAATGGAACCAAATGGACCCGATTTGGTTCCATTTGTACACTCTCTGAGGTTTTCAAGTAACTTGGTCAGGTCAACTTGGTTTTCAAGTAACTTGGTCATTCAGAATTTCCAGTAACAAAAGTAGTAAAATGTATAGTCCAGCTTCATATTCCAATTCTTCCATATCCATTATTTATACTGTAACAGGGGGGTAGGGAAATTTTTGGACATAAAAAAAAGCTACTTTCTGAAGTAATTTGGCTAGAGAAATATTTTGTCAGGGGACATTTACAGGTGGATTTGCATAACATGGGGGACAGTAACAGGGGGGACAGTAAAGTCAGGGACAAACTGGACAAAAAATACATTTATTACAATTCATAACATTTGGTGAGAAGCATTAGAACAATAGTAGGCCTATACAAATTCAATACAAATTCAAATGTTTTGATTTTGTGTGAATTTGAAGAGATTTGTAAATGAAGCTGAACAAACATGATATGGGGGGGCATGGCATTTTAGCAAACCTCTACTCAAATCAAAGGGATTATTTTATATTGATTTCACTCTGGGGTATCATGTTTTGTTTTCTATGGTGGAAAACCTTTAATAGTATGAGATACGCTTTTTGTAATTAGTGTTTTTGCTGATTTTACACAAAATATGCTGCATTCTGACCTGGGGACACAAATGGCACCGGATAATATAGGAATGACCACATTTTCTAATACATTTAGCCTACTCAACACTGGTACTGGATAATGTTCAATTTCCAATACTTTTACGTCTACTCCACTGCATCTCTGAGCATAGCCTGACACTCATTTAGCTTCACTTCATTATTCCAGATTTTTTTTTTTTTAATGCGTGGCTAGCGATTCAGGGCTGGAGCCAGGCTATCCCAGAGGCACATATTTCTACTTTTACTCCACTACATTTATTTGAAAAACGTTACTTACTAGTTTAACCGAATCAGGACGGGAACCCCTTTTGGTGTTTTAACCATTATTATAAAATGTGCCGCAAATCTTTGAATATATATTCTTTCACAATGAACTTTTTAACTTCATGGTGGGGTCCCTAGAACTACATTATTTTCAGCAGCCAAATTCAGATAAATCTGGGGTTTCCTTGACATGGAAAAAGTTGAGCACCACTGACATAGAAACATTATGGTTTTCAGAAAACTGTCAGGATTTAGAAGCCTTTTTTTAATCGGCCTCAGGTCTACTTTGTAGATTTTGTTTTATATTATTGTAGGTTCAGCTACTCATGTCCTACATTATTACAAAACACATTAACCATATATATATATATATATATATATATATATATATATATATATATATATATATATGAAATGTGAATATATATATATATATATATATATATATATATATATATATATATACATATATATATGAAATGTGAATATATATATATATATATATATATATATATATATATATATATATATTCACATTTCATAGTCCCTTGAGCTTGTAGATTGGCTATTTTCAAAATATAATGTAAAGTTTTTCAAATACTCAAATAGTTAATTGTTCATGTAAACTGTAAAAAGTGTCCTGTAAGTCCATATGGGCTGGGCTTCTTCGGAAGCATGACACTTAAATAAAGAATCAATCAATCAATCAGTTACTTTTTTTTAAACCCATGTTTAATTAAATGCATGTTTTATTAGTTTAATTCTCTCACAGTGACTATTTGTTTCTAAATTCATATTTGGCATTTCAATACAGTTCTGATTATTTAATCAATAAATCAGAATGTATGAAGTACGGTAAGTCCAATTTATACAATCTGAATGGTAGACTTTTTTACTACATTTTTATCCCACCATTTGCAACACATTTAATTTTCATCCAGTGTCAATTGTCTAATGTAATGGGCACTAGTACTCTCCCTCTGCCAACCTGGGGAGATACAAAACTTTATAAGGCATTTTTTAGAATCAGCCTGTTCAGAATGAGGAGTCCAAGCCGCTTCTTTTCACCTGACAAGGGGAGAGTTTCCCTGGTTGGACGTAGTGCGTTGACGGAACACCAAACCAGTTCCTTTCCACTCCATCAGGCGCCCCGGCTGGCCCAGGGGGAGGCAGTTTAGAGACCAGGATTACTGCATGTTTTTTTTTTCGTGAGGGTACAAGGAACACAGGGAGAACATACAATTTCAAAGGAGCATTGCCAAAGCAAGTGTCAAAATACAATAAAAACAGTTGAAAATGGAGAAAGTATATACAGTTGGCACAGTACAGCATTTTGTAAACAGAGATATGTCACATTGCATCGTTACATGTTATACACGATTACACGTTATAAAGCTTTTTTTGAAACAAATAGCAGCTTTTTTTTAGTCACTTTAGGACAAATAGCAGCATTTTTCTTCCTCAAGACTATTTAAATAGTATACAAAACAAAGCTCAGGTTAAAGGTAGCAGTTCTGTTTACATGTGCAGTAGGTCTACTTGGTAGCCTACAGATGGTAGTCCTTAGGGTGGTTGTATTCCATCGGCTAACTGCTTGCTGCTGTGTTTGCCGTTGGTCATAGATTCAAACTAGAACTGCACTCTGTCGAGTGCCTACTTGCTTGTTGCACACAAGTAGGCCATAAATGGCCTACTAGTGCGCAAGTTGATTAGTTGTAGGCTATACTGTGGTTACTTTGCGTATGCCGCTGGCACGGCGCATACACATCAAACGGCGACATACATCGAAGCACTGGACGAAAACTATCACTTGCGCGCTCTGCTTGCGCAAGTAATTAGCTTTGGGTGTGTGTAATCTGTGGAAAGTGTGTGTCTCTGATCATGTCTTGGTATAGTGGGCAGGTGGTTAGAAAGTGTAGCTCTGTTTCCACCACATTTTGTGTGCAGTGGTTGCATAGTCTGTCTTCCCTTGGGAGCAGGGTCTGTCTGTGGTGGCCTTTCTCTACTGCAAGGCTGTGTTCCCTGAGTCTGTTCCTATATAGTCAATACTTTCCTAAGTTTTGGGGCGTTTACCATGTAAACTCCACACAGGGAAAGTTACATTTTAAATTAAAGGGACTGTGACATTAAAAAAAAGTTAGGTTTTCTGTGCTCAATTGCACCAAAAAACCTGAACTTTTAACATTCAGTAGATTTTCTGTGGTCTGGGGTTTTCTGGCTCAAACAAGTGCTCTGATTTTCCTGCTGTTTGTGATGTCACAGCCTGCAAATCCCATATATGTCAATGGGATTTGCCAGCAGATGTCACTGTTTTCACTGTTTTGCCTGTTTTCATTGCAGCCCAAAAGACCTCCAAAGAGAAAACTCCAGGCCACAGAAAATCCACTGAATGTTTTTTTGGGGGTGTAATTGAGGTCATAAAACCTAAAAAGAAAAACGAAAATGTCATGAAACCTTTAAAGTCAATAATTGTTCCGTTGACTTACAGGACGGCGGCGAGCCGCAGTGCTCCACGTGTGCCAGCGCGCGGCAGCACATCAAGACCATGCGCCTGAACGCCATCAAGTCGCAGATCCTGAGCAAGCTGCGGCTGCGCGTGGCGCCCAACATCAGCCGCGACGTGGTGCAGCAGCTGCTGCCGCGCGCGCCGCCGCTGCAGCGGCTGCTCGACCAGTACGACGTGCTGGGGGACATGCAGTACCGCCGCGTGCCACCGGGAGGCGCAGGAGGAGGAGAGAGGACGCGAGAGCAGCAGTACCGCCACGACTACAGACTACCAGGAGAGAGGATGCAGGACGCAGCGGCGGGCATGGACGAGGAGGACGAGGAACACGCCTTCGCAGAGACCATCATGATGATGGCCACCCAACGTACGTCCGAATGCTTCTAGATCTGCTGTTTTAGGAACACACCCGCAAACCGCTACCAAACCGAAATATGGTTAGGTTTTAGTTATAGTTTTACTGAGATCACGTATAGGAATATGGTTAGGTTTAGACATAGTTTTACTGAGGTCACGTATATGAATAAGGTTAGGTTTAGGCGTTTAGGCGTTTTACTGAGATCACGTTTAGGTATAAGGTTAGGTTTAAGCATAGTTTTACTGAGATCACGTATAGGAATAAGGTTAGGTTTAGGCGTAGTTTTACTGAGGTCACGTATAGGAATATGGTTAGGTTTAGACATAGTTTTACTGAGGTTACGGTTTTGGAATAAGGTTAGGTTTAGACATAGTTTTACTGAGATCACGTATAGGAATATGGTTAGGTTTAGACATAGTTTTACTGAGGTCACGTAAAGGTTAGGTTTAGACATAGTTTTACTGAGGTCACGTATAGGAATAAGGTTAGGTTTAGACATCGTTTTACTAAGGTTACGTTTAGGAATAAGAGAGAGAGGACGAGAAGAGGCATGTATGGAAATTGACATGGACCAGATCCACTGAGCCACTGAGCTATTAGACGTGCGTCTAAAGTTCTTTAGACCGTCTATAGTATATATAGACGTTTAAACAACCGCTAATCAACGTCTAATCTACGAATAGACGTCTAAATGTTTTTCATTTTTAGCCGTTTTTTATCGCATTTTTAGACGGCCCTTTAGACGAATATTAGACGTCTATTAGACCAAAAAAGGCTCAGTGGGGGGAGGGTCAGCGGCATTGACCTGTGACCTTCTCGTCCTCTCTGCAGCGGACCCTCTGGTGCAGGTGGACCAGGTGCCGAAGTGCTGCCTGTTCTCCTTCAGGCAGAAGCTGCAGGTGAGCCGGGTGGTCCGCGCCCAGCTGTGGGTCCACCTCCGAGCCTCTGACCAGGACACCACCGTCTCGCTGCAGATCTCCAGGTATATGGGACTACCTACCGCTTACTAAAACACTATATAGAGCGTCGCAGTCCCGCCCCCTGTCATGGCGACACCAGGCCCAGGAAATGAATCCCAATGCATTTTTCCCATAGACATTTCAAAAAGTATTTATTTTAAGCGTCGTACGAAGCCAACTTGAGTCGTGACAAATCATGACAACAAACACAATATTTTGGACCAAACAAATAATTACAAAGAAGAAAAACAACAAAAAAAGTGTTGTAACCTGCTGTTTTCTTCTTCTTTCTAATTATTTGTTCAGCCCGAAAAATTATGTTTGTTGTCATGATTTGTCACGACAAGAGTTGGCTTTGTCCGCGGCGTAAACGTCTTTAAATAAATACTTTCTGAAAAGTCTATGAGGAAAATTAATGGGGATTTATTTTCCGGGTCTCTCGAGGGGGCGGGACTGCGACGCTCTATAGCGAACAATGTTTGTCCACTACCTTTTTATTTTCCACCAACGAAAACTAAGTGAAAACTTTTTTTTTTTCTAAGTGTGTTTTTTTTTTCTGTGTCTTTTGCCTTTATTTTATATTTTGTATGGAGGGATAGACAGTAAGTAGGCTAACAGGAAATGGGAAGAGAGATGGGGGAGTGACATGCAAGTGAAGGCCGTCGGGATCGGGAGTCGAACCCGCGGCACACTGCCAGACTGGATTACCAGCCAAGGTGCCTGGACCGCTGAGCCACGGCCCAGGCCAACTAAGCGAAAACTTAACTTAAAACTGAGCTATGTTGACTGAGATCAATTCAGTGGCCTTGTGGTTAGAGTGTCCGCCCAGGGACTGGAAGTTGGAATGTCATCTTTTGTAATTATAAAGTCCTCTCAGGACTCTTGCTGAAGTCCTAATTCAGCCCTCCTTTCACTATGCTTCCACCTCTTGGTTCTCCAACTATCCCAATGTCACTTTAAGACTATAATCTTCAAACCTCCCAAAAACAAACTAATTTGACTACTCTTCGGCATGTGGCTGATGACCCACCTCTTACGAACCCATTTTGCTAGCCTAGGTTGGGTCCGGGTAGCAGAGAGTTAAGCAATCAAAATTGTATATTGCTTGCATATCTTTGCCCTCAATGCCCTCATTACCACCTGACTAATTTTACCTAAACAAAGTAAGCGATCTGGTACCACCCACTTGTAAAAAAATATATATATATACATTGGTCAAGACTCAATTCTCTTTCTACAGCACTGCCAACAAAGCGTGGAATGCCCTGACCCCTTCCCTCAAAAAATGCAGATCACAGACTTCCTTTAAAACAGGCCCGAAACTCCACCTTGGAGGAAATGATCACTTTAGGCAGGTGATCCACCCCCCCCCCCCCTCTTTACAACCACCTTCTTCTTTTTTCTTCGACTCTATACAGTGTTTTACTTTTTGTGATGATATTGAATTTTGTTGTTAATTGTCATGTCATGTTTATTAATTGAATACATAGGACCCGAATGGAAACAAGACAGCAAGGCCACTGTCTGACTGCACTCTGTACTGTTTACATTTCTGTCTGAATGAAGTATTCAATCAATCAATCAATCAATCAATCAATCAATCAATGATTAGCTGATCACCTACGTAATAATTAGGGTGACCCTTTGCGTGGGACAGTCCCTCATTTCCAAGACGTTTCAGGTGTCCCACAAATTCGTAATAGTTAACCCCCTAATAGTTGGCTTTCTGTTGTAAAGCTCTGTCATTGTCTCTTTTACTGCAAGATGTGTTTTTAAGCCTGTTTAAATATATTCTTGGTTACAGTACCAAGTCTGCCATACCACCCATGACCAAAAAATCACTCCTGAGGGGCGCTAATATATTCAAGTCTAACTCATGTTGATTAGGTGATGTAATGGTGATGTAAAACAGTGCAAACACAAACATTAAACGCCATTAACAATAAAGAGACAATATAACGTAAATGACACATTATGATGTACATTTTCCCTTCATTGTCAATGGCGTTCACAAAACAAACATTGAACTAAAGACAAACATTAAACCTGTGTATAGGAGGGGCTCAATAACAAAATGATAGGCAATAATATTAGGCCTACGGTCGAATATGACATCAATGCATTTAATAGCAACTTGAGTAATGAGTTGCTAACCCCGTCCAGTCCCACTTGTCCCAAACAAGCGATACTTCTGTCCCTCAAATGGACAGTTTGGATCTCGTCACCCTAGTAATAACCTCGCGTCACCAGGCTTATATTTACGCCTTGTCTGTGTTACAAAATTGCCGCATGATACGTTCAGGAGAGGATGATATCGTTACGTCATGTTGTAGTCATTGTTTTGCAGTCATCAGGATGATATTGTTACGTCATGTTGTAGTCATTGTTTTGTAGTCATCAGAATGATATTGTTACGTCATGTTGCAGTCATTATTTTGTAGTCATCAGAATTATATCGTTACATCATGTTGTAGTCATTGTTTTGCAGTCATCAGAATGATATCGTTACGTCATGTTGTAGTCATTGTTTTGTAGTCATCAGGATGATATCGTTACGTCATGTTGTAGTCATTGTTTTGTAGTCATCAGGATGATATCGTTACGTCATGTTGTAGTCATTGTTTTGTAGTCACTGATCAGAATGATATCGTTACATCATGTTGTAGTCATTGTTTTGTAGTCATCAGGATGATATCGTTACGTCATGTTGTAGTAATTGTTTTGCAGTCATCAGGCCGGAACCCTCAATCTGGAACTTCCTTTCCCTCAAACCGGAAGAATAACAATAAAAGCGCGACTCGTTCTCTCGTAGCCTGCAGCTTTTATTGGGAAAAATGGGTTTGAGGGCAAGGAAGTTCCAGATTGATGGTCACGGCCTGATGACTACAAAACAATGACTACTACAACGTGACGTAACGTTATCACCCGCTCTCGACCCGGATCATAAACCCCCGAATAGGAATGCCGCCCTAGACTCCCCTAGTAATAATTGAGACAGGCCTGCGTCTCCCCCCCCCCCCCCCCCCCCCCCCCCCCCCCCCTCCCCCCAGGCTCATGCCGGTGACGGCGGACGGCAGGAGACGCGTACGGATCCGCTTCCTGAAGATGGAGGTGGCAGCGGGCGTGGGCTCCTGGCAGAGCATCGACGTCAAGCAGGTGCTGAGCGGCTGGCTGCGGCAGCCCGACACCAACCACGGCATCGAGATCAACGCCTTCGACGCGCGCGGCACCGACCTGGCCGTGTCCTCCACGCTGCCGGGAGAGGAGGGCCTGGTGAGTCCCACTCCGCTCCGCTCTGCTCCGCGACTCCACTGTGAGCTTGTAGATCGGCTGTTTTCCAAAATGGCCAACGTGTCTATAGTGCAGAAGTGATGAATGTGTTTTGTAATAATAGTTTACATCTAGAAAGCAGCAGTTGAGACGAATAACAGTCTAAGTCAACACTAATTATCCACAGATAGGCCTTTTCGGAAGGGGGGAGGGTCAGAATAAATGATGGCCTTAGACTGTTATTCGTCTCAACTGCAAGTAAATAAACATTTAAAATAATTGTAGTGGAGTAAAAGTACAAAGTACACTTTTTTGCGTCCGCACGCTCAGTGAATGTACTTGCGTTCAGCCAGCACTATCGCCGCTGCTCCCATAGAGTCATAAGGCTGCTCCCATAGAGTTATAAGGCTGCTCCCATAGAGTTATAAGGCTGCTCCCATAGAGTCATAAGGCTGTTCCCATAGAGTCATAAGGCTGCTCCCATAGAGTTATAAGGCTGCTCCCATAGAGTTATAAGGCTGCTCCCATAGAGTCATAAGGCTGCTCCCATAGAGTTATAAGGCTGCTCCCATAGAGTCATAAGGCTGTTCCCATAGAGTTATAAGGCGGCTCCCATAGAGTCATAAGGCTGCTCCCATAGAGTCATAAGGCTGCTCCCATAGAGTCATAAGGCTGTTCCCATAGAGTCATAAGGCTGCTCCCATAGAGTCATAAGGCTGTTCCCATAGAGTTATAAGGCTGCTCCCATAGAGTTATAAGGCTGCTCCCATAGAGTCATAAGGCTGCTCCCATAGAGTTATAAGGCTGCTCCCATAGAGTCATAAGGCTGTTCCCATAGAGTTATAAGGCTGCTCCCATAGAGTCATAAGGCTGTTCCCATAGTCATAAGGCTGCTCCCATAGTCATAAGGCTGTTCCCATAGTTATAAGGCTGCTCCCATAGAGTTATAAGGCTGCTCCCATAGAGTCATAAGGCTGCTCCCATAGAGTTATAAGGCTGCTCCCATATAGTCATAAGGCTGTTCCCATAGAGTTATAAGGCTGCTCCCATAGAGTCATAAGGCTGTTCCCATAGAGTCATAAGGCTGCTCCCATAGAGTCATAAGGCTGTTCCCATAGAGTTATAAGGCTGCTCCCATAGTTATAAGGCTGCTCCCATAGAGTCATAAGGCTGCTCCCATAGAGTTATAAGGCTGCTCCCATAGAGTCATAAGGCTGTTCCCATAGAGTTATAAGGCGGCTCCCATAGAGTCATAAGGCTGCTCCCATAGAGTTATAAGGCTGCTTCCATAGAGTCATAAGGCTGCTCCCATAGAGTTATAAGGCGGCTCCCATAGAGTCATAAGGCTGCTCCCATAGAGTTACAAGGCTGCTCCCATAGAGGCATAAGGCTGCTCCCATAGAGTCATAAGGCTGCTCCCATATAGTTATAAGGCTGCTCCCATAGAGTCATAAGGCTGCTCCCATAGAGTCATAAGGCTGCTCAGTTGCTTTGGTGTGGTCTACCTTAAAAAACGTTATGTCCCAACCTGACCCTTTGGTGTGGTTTGGGCTTAAGAGAACAGAATAAGGGCAACCATGTGAAATAAATAGAATAGGAATTTTTTTGAGCTCTGGACCATTAGCATGTCAGTTAAATAATGGCCGTTAAGGGCTTTATTTAATTCACCTCAAATTAACAAATTAAATGAAGCCCTTAATATAACAGTCAATATTTAATGTCAAGGTTTTTCCCCCTCACACCACGCCCACATCCCGCCACCTAACACAACAGTGGTCCCCAGGTTGATTCTTAGTCAGGGTGGTGGTCCCTGGTTCATAATTAGTTGAAAACCCCTGTGTTAGACCAGGGGTTCTCAACGTTTTGGGCCCCCGGAAATGCTTTGGCAATGTCTCGGGACCCCTGCCCCGCCCCCTCCCGACCCCCAATATAAATTGACTGTTACAATAACCTTAATAATAGAGACAACACACCATAAATAAATACTGAAACCAGATATAATCATTAGGGAAGGTGTATGCATGTACTATGTGTACTATATGTAAACTCTTCATTTCCATTTTCCAGCCATTCAGTTGTAAAAAAAAGTTTTTATTTTTTTTATATATACAATTTGGGGACCCCCCAAAATAATGTGGCGACCCCACGAGGGGTCGCGACCCACAGGTTGAGAACCCCTGTGTTAGACGATGAAAAAAACACTAGTTCCTGTGTTGCGTTACGTTGAAATCCGACGGTTGACCTATGAATACGGTTTCGACGGAAGCGACAGCTGTATGAAATAATCTCTCACACGGGTCCCTGCAAGCTGTGGGCCCTGGGGGCTTAAGCGCCAGTACGTTCCATCGTTAATGCAGGCCTGCATGGGTTCGGTTGGAGCCGCAAGGAATTCACACGTCATTGCTGTCGGGCAGAAACCTTGAATCTCCATATTTCTACTTTTTGTTTAGATTTTTTTTTTAATCTCGTAAAGTAATGTCCTACTTCATCACATTCAAGAGTGTCACATAAGGCGTGGCATTTTGAGGCGTTGTGAGCTTCTAGGTCGGCTACTTAGTTGTTTAAATGTTTTTTTTTTTAAACTAAAAACAAGGAACTGTTTTGGACATTATGCTAGGTTTCCACCCGCCAGCAAGGATTTGACAGAGCTCTGAAAAGTCGCTAATGAACTCAGACTCCAGGGAGCCGCACACCTGCGCTTGGATTGGACGCGTGCCCAGACAGCCCCAGCAATAATCCCACGTCTTATTGGCCGATTACATAAAAGTTCACCTACCCCAAATTCCTGGCAGGCTCCCGTGTGACTGACTGTGCAACTCGGACTAACAAACACACTGCTACTATCAACCTATTCCATGAGCTATTAAAGTTATATTTTGGGGTCAAAACAAAGGCTTTTTTTTGTTAGTCGTTGCCACAGAGTTCAGTAACAGAGAGGTCTTTCAAGTGGGTCCCCGATTTCCTCCAATCAGGACAGAATACCGATTCATCAACTTCAGTTTTATAGTGTTCCAGTTCCAGTTCTGTACGTCTGCTCATTCCTTTGCCTTGTCACTTCCAATTAGGGATAGAGCTTGATAACTGATACCCGTTATCAATTAGCTTTGGGCTTATCAAGCCTACCATGGAGCATAGTGGCCCATGACGTCATGTTTAAACAATCAAAATAAGAGGCGATCAAGAAATAAAATGTATAATCATCCACGCTGGCACAAACATGTCGGTCAAAAAGTGTACCTGCCAATTGACCAGCGCTACCCGGGGAAACCAGTTAACAGTTTCTTCAATATTCTTTTCCCCAAAGTAAAAAGGTCAATTGCCTTCCGTCTGTTAGATGTATTTGAATTAAGGCCCTAGTAAAATATACCGGTTCTGTTCAGAATATATTGTCTCCCGTCTTTCCACAAAATAATAGAAAATGCTCGATAGTGGGCTCGATAAGAACCCGGCTCGATAAGCCTGATCGATAAGGTGCTTTATGAGGTGCTTTATGAATAAAAATGCTCCGTCCCTACTTCCAATTCCACTTGTTTATCCTGTATTCGTTGAAACTCTTCGTCACACTCTTTGCGCTCCCCCCCCCCCCCCCCCCCCCCTTCCCGCATTGCAGCAACCCTTCCTGGAGGTGAAGATTTCGGACAGCCCGCGGCGCACCCGGCGCGACTCGGGCCTCGACTGCGAGGAGAACTCGCCGGAGTCGCGCTGCTGCCGCTACCCGCTGATGGTGGACTTCGAGGACTTCGGCTGGGACTGGATCATCGCGCCCAAGCGCTACAAGGCAAACTACTGCATCGGCGAGTGCGAGTACCTGCACCTGGAGAAGTACCCGCACACGCACCTGGTCAACAGGGCCACGCCGCGCGGCACGGCCGGCCCGTGCTGCACGCCCAAGAAGGTGTCGCCCATCAACATGCTCTACTTCAACGACAAGGAGGAGATCGTCTACGGGAAGATCCCGTCCATGGTGGTGGACCGCTGCGGATGCTCGTGAGGAGCCGCGGGCGGGGGTGGTGGTGGTCCGAGGTGGGGGAGGGGAGGGGTTATAGGGTGACCAGAAAGAAAGTCCCCCCTTGGGGGCGTGGGACAGTCCCTCATTTCCAAGACTTTTCAGGCGTCCCCACAAAATGAGAACCGCTGTCCCACATTGTGAGTGGCTATAGCAGGGATGATCAGTGTTCAAATGCAGAGTTAGTCCCCTTGTGGTTGGCTTTCTGTTGTATAGCTCTCTTCCTTGTGTGTTTTTAAGCCTGTTAAAATAACATGAGAAATATCCCCCCTAGGCTACAGTACCAAGTCGGCCATAACACCCATGACCAAAATTAGCATTTTAAAACAAAATGTGAGACACCAGAGGGTTTTTTAACAAAATGATAGGCAATATTATGCCTATGGTTGAATATGACGTCAAGGCATTTAAATAGCAACTCAAGTATTAAGTTGCTAACCCCGTCCTGTCCCACTTGTCCCACACAAGCGATACTTCCGTCCCTCAAATGAACAGTTTGGAGCTGGTCACCCTAGGGAGGGGGAGGGGGAGGCTGCAGGACCGGCCCCCAGGGGGGGTCCCGGTTCTTCTTCTGACCGACCGACCGGACCCCCAGAACTTGTTGACACATAGGTCCCCCCCCCCAAATCAGTCAGTCCAGCTTTGCAGCAGATTGCGGTGCAATAATAGAACCAAACGGAGTAGAGACACGTAGCCGAACCCCGTCGCAACAAGCAGCAGCGCTTTATACGAACCACATATCAGATCTTCTTTTTTTTTTGTCTTTCTGTAGTTGTATTTGTCTTTTCCTCTGGTCGACAGCGTGGCCATGCAGAGACAGCCCGGGTCGAGGACAGAAGGACAGAGAGGTCAACGTCACAAACGGCCAAACGTTGGACTCTAGACCTTAGAGATGAACGACAGGAACATAATATTATCCCCCAAAACGGTATCGTCTGCCTCCAGTGTCCATTTATTCAAGCAGTGACTGTGATAGGGCTGTGTTGCGATTACAAAAAATGTTAAATAAAATGGTAAATGGTGCATTTATATAGCGCCTTTATCCAAGGCGCTTTACATTCGCCCATTCAAACACACATTCATACACCGATTGCGGCGGAAGCCATGCAAGGTAAAAACCAGCACATCGGAGGAATTTGGGGTTCAGTGTCTTTGCCCAAGGACACTTCGACATGTAGACAGGAGGAGCCGGGATTCGAACCGCCGACCCATGGATCATTGGACGAC
The DNA here is from genome assembly GCF_951216825.1 of Electrona antarctica. Lineage (NCBI taxonomy): Eukaryota > Metazoa > Chordata > Actinopteri > Myctophiformes > Myctophidae > Electrona > Electrona antarctica. The sequence continues at coordinate 1,252,048 of NC_136794.1, forward strand.
CTGCTCTACCTCCTGAGCCACAGTCGCCCCACATTGACATTGATGATTAAGACGTTAATTTGCAGTGCATACTGGGAAGTGTAGTTTCCCCGTCCTGAATGGGTTAATTATTGTCACCCAAATATTTGCGAATAACGATTTAATGTGTGTTTAGTGTGTTTTTTGCATCAATTGAACATTTTTTATTTTTTATATTTAGGCTTCGTAATCACAAATTGCACGGGGCAGATGTGAGAAATAACTTAAATATACTAAAGAAATCAGTGACAAATTGAAGATAGATCTGCTATTTCTGCTAATTAACCCATTTAGACCTGAGGCCGATTCCGTTTTCAGAAATACCATATGTTTCTGTGTCAGTGGTGCTCAACCTTTTTCACGTCAAGGACCCCCAGAATCATCTGTTTTCGGCCGCCGACCCCCATCTGAAAATATGTTGTTCCAGAGACCCCCCCAGGAAGCAAAGATTTGAGTTAAAAACGTCCGCTCTGAAATTATATATATATATTCAAAGATTTGCGACACATTTTCACGATTTTTCAAAAATAGCAGATCTACAAGCTCGTAGCGTGGCACTCGGTGCCACGCAAGAGCTTGTAGATCTGCTATTCTCATTCAGTCACACGCTGTTTACATCAATTTAAATTGGTTTAACATTTACAAATCCCACAGATACACTTAAAGACAGAGTGCCATGATTGTATTATGATTATACTAGGAGGAAGACGTTTTTCTTTTGTTTTGTTGTTTTCTTCAAAAAAGTGAACAGAAAGTTCAAAAAATGGTATTTTTTATGTGGCCACACCCATCAGTTCATTAAGTATACCTGGTTTTCATCTTAGCACCATCCACCTGAGCTTAGGCTGCAACTCCTTGCAACTACTCGCAACTTCTTGCAACAAAACAAACCACGCCAATGCAACTCCTTGCAAACTGCCATTGGGAATAATGGTTGCAAGTATATTGCAAGTAGTTGCATGTTGCAAGGAGTTGCATGGCAAGGGCTTTTTAAGTCTGAACCGGTGCTCATGCACACTCCCCATAATGAATGATTAACTCCATTGAATCCATACTCCGTCACAAGGTCGCCATATGGCGACACAGTAACGGCAACGTGTCGCGTTGTCAACGCGTCCCGTTGCCGCGACACTTGAATTCTCCCGATTGTAAAGCCACTTTTCTGGTCAGAAAAGGACTTGAACGCGAAGGCACAATGAATGCAGTCTTACACACACAAAAGGTGTGCGTGCGTGTGTGTGTGTGTGTGTGTGTTAAGAGACAGAGACAATGATTATCGAGATGTATGAATTTTGCAATCACGCTAAAACTCTGTCTTACAAACAACAGTTTGCACTATGGCACACCAATATAGGAAGGAATTGGTTGCTACAAAGGTTGTAAAAACTGATTTTTGATATTATGTTTGCTAATTTGTATTGTATACGTATAATGCCATTATTATTAATGTTATTATTATTTTCCATTAGCAGTTGCCTTTTCTGAACCACTGTTGGTAAGTGTATGGAACCACAACCTAGCAAGAAAACCACATGTACAACAGCAACTATTTACCTGTTTACCAAATAAAGTTTTTAGATTATTTATGTTCTCTTTATTTGACTAGAGGTTTTGATTTTTTATTATTATTATTATTATTATTATTATTACTTGCGCAAGCAGAGCGTGCAAGTAATGTTATCAGTCAGGTGCTACGATGCGTATGTCCCTTAGCAGCATATGATATGACGTCATATGCTTGCACGGTACATACGGAAGCAGACCGTGCAGGTATGTTTTCCGTCATGCTACGTATGTCCCATGACGTGATGAATATATGTACCAATGCCAGGGTATAATTGGTTATCGATGGTGACGTAACGATGACATGTTTCAGTGTCGGGTGGACTAAAGGTAATGCCCCTATGTATACATGTATGTCACCATCGAAAACCAATTACACTCTGGCATTGGGACCTTTAATCCACATCTTTATTACGTCATCATTGAGAGCTAGTCATCATTGAGAGCTAGCATATGACGCCAGTTATACCCTGACGTCATATGCTGGGACGGTGCATACGCATCAAAAGTAACCACAGTATACCGCTAATCAATTTACAAATTACATATACATATACATAGAGGCATTTCCTGTAATCCACCCGACATTGATCGAGATATACGTCACCATCGAAGGCATTGGGTCCTTTAATCCACATCTTTATTACGTCATCATTGAGAGCTAGTCATCAATGAGAGCTATAATGATATACCCTGACCTTTAATGCTTTAATCCACGTCTTTATTACGATATACTTCATAATACTACGTTTTCACGTGCAAAAAGTAGGTACGTAGCAAATAGCTAAACCTAATAAATCAATATTTCAATCTCAGAGAAACTGAGATTTGACAGTTTGTAGCGGTCGACAATACTTGCGCACTCTGCTTGCGCAGGCCTACTTGTGTGCAACAAGCAAGTAGGCACTCGACAGAGTGCAGTTCTAGTTATTATTATTATTACCCAGGGGTTCCCAAACTGTGGTGCGTGCACCCCTTGTGGTGCCCGAACGCCCTCTAGCACTCGCACTCGCATGAGTGCGAGTGCGAGTACTTACATTTGTTTTTGGTCGCAAAAATCTAATTTGTAAAGGTACAGTACACTGAAGTCCCAGTTGTCTCCCAGTGTCCCCCCAGTGCCTCCCCAGTGTCCCCCCAGTGTCCCCCTCAGTGCCTCCCCAGTGTCCCCCAGTGTCCCCCTCAGTGTCCCCCCAGTGTCCCCCTCAGTGCCTCCCCAGTGTTCCCTCAGTGCCTCCGCAGTGTCTGCCCATTGCCTCCCCAGTGCCCCCCCAGTGTCCCCCCAGTACCTCCCCAATGTCCAGTTTAAAAAAAAAATTAAATCCTCCAAAATCATGAAAAACTACAGACTATAGTCTGTCTTCCGAAACCATCCTACTATAAACACATGACAGGGACATCTTGAAATATAAATGTAAATGTTTCTTTTTTGAAATGGAGCCATGGGGTGAATTAACCCTAAACAAAGCCCAATAAGGCTAAATAAACCAAAAATCCTACAACAATAGGGTAAACTTAAACTCAGGGATAAACTGGAGAAAATCTAAGAGTGATTAGATTAGGCTTCCTTCAAGTACATGGCGAATGCACTCATTCCTTGCACTGTACTTACACACCTTCGGTCGCAACATATGTAAGTACATTGCACTGAAGTCCCCAGGTCCCCCCAGTGCCTCCCCAGTGTCCGCCCAGTGCCTCCCCAGTGCCTCCCCAGTGTCCCCCCAGTACCTCCCCAGTGTCCCCCTAGTGCCTCCCCAGTGTCCCCCCAGTGCCTCCCCAGTGTCCCCCCAGTGCCTCCGCAGTGTCTGCCCATTGCCTCCCCAATGTCCAGTTTAAAAAAAATGTAAATCCTCCAAAATCATGAAAAACTACAGACTATAGTCTGTCTTCCGAAACCATCCTACTATAAATGTGCCACGTCTCTGCGTACGTGCGTGCGTGTGTATACGATTGTAATGCAAGTAACTCGAGAACCGTTTGACCCACCGATTTCTCATTTGACACACTCGTTCCACACCCCCACACTGCAGGGAGTGCAGTGCCAGGTATTGAGTCGGTTGGACCCACGGTTCTCCAGAACCACCACAAAAGGCTCTGGTCAGGCTCTGCCAGTGGGCCTAATGAGGCCAACTCCTTTCACCTGTGCAATTTCCAGCCTAGGCCAATTGAGGCTCAACCAATCAGGCTCTGCCAGTGGGCCGAATTGATTGCCAAGTACACTTTTCAGTTTGCAGTCTTCACACACAGGCACATACACAGATCTCCATGTGAGACACCGGCTGACAGTTAAAACGTATACCATTAGGTTCCCAAGTTGCAACGTTCCCAAGTAGGCCGGTGGCCGACTGCGACGGGCACATACAGGTCTAGTGTGTTTAAGTAAGTTACTTAGTTACTTTAAACCACGCCCACTAAAAATCATGATTTTTAATCCTTACCTCTAAAATCATGAAAAACAACAGACTATAGTCTGTCTTCCGAAACCATGAACTATAGCATGTCGTTTTTTTCATGATTTTCAATTGTGGAGGCACTTTTCCGTGATTTTCACGTCACACTATAGTATGCGGTCCCGAGACCATGGAATATTGTTACGGACCAATTAGTCTAGGGGTAAAGGTACGCATAAAATAAAATGGACAGGAAACCCACTGCAAATTCGAAAATGCTTTTTACTTGCACTTAAAAGTTAGTGTTACAAAAGTGTTGTTTTCAGTACAAATGCCTCAATAAATACATGATGGAAGTTAATCGACTTTCAAGTACATTGGCAATCATTTACAATAGAGATAACTAGTAAGCAGTATTTGTTATAGAGTAAGCAGAACGGTCGAAGACTTACAGTCGTGGGGTGTTCCCAAAAGAAAAGGAGACAAACAAAACAATAACTTCACCTAACCAAAACCCTAACCAATAACAAAGGGTAAAACTATAACTAAGGCCTAACACTCCTCCCAGAAGGGAGCTACAAATAAACCAAAGGATAAGCAAAAGTTAACTAACAAGATAATAAACGAACAGCTGGAGTTAGGTAAGCAATGTTGTCTCGTCAGAGCCCAGGCAAAGACTGTCCTTTATAGTACGACGCTCTGAGGCCTTCAGATCGGCTTGGCCAATGAGGGGGGATCAGGACCTCACGCAGCTTCTACCGGTTCTCGCGAGAGATGGCAAGCGAGAAGGGACATCTTTAGTCTGCAGCTGGGATAAGCACAGTAAACACAACAGCAACACTGGCCGTAGTGGCGCCTCAAGGCCAGTGCAGCGTAAACAAGACTACCAGCATCCGATATACATAAATGGAAACAATAGCCTTAGCTCCATAACTGTACAGTATATGACCAATAGTTTTAGCGGAGGCCCTACAGGCAGAATTTTGATGGAATCGTGCACTTTACGATAAATGTATAAATGTGACCTTGTCACCACGGGACAAATCTGCGATGGCCCTATAGCCAAAAATCTTCCTTATGGCATGCTCTAACTGTGTGCCAAATTTCATACATTTATTGTAAAGTGCATGATTTTTGCCTGTAGGGCCTCCGCTATTTGTTAGTTATGGTTGTAACATGCACGTTATCTCTTGATTGGTCAACTCCATCATGACGTCATCGCGTCAGTATGTTTACAGCATTGTACTCTACATGCACAGAAGGTTTCAAGTGTTTACCTTCATCCTACTGCGAATTATTGACGAAAAACTGTCTTTTCTCAAAAGGCGTAAAGTTTTACACCTGGAGTACAGTTTTTTTCTTTGATGTTGGTGAGTAAAAATCCACATGGATGTCTTCATGCTTATGTTCTTCATTAGTTTGCATCGTGTTTCGATGAAATGCACGTTCATTCTGGTCTGTAAGTAACGCCAAAGAACAACTTTGCAAAGTGGTTCAATTGTAACACACGCCATACCATTTCATACCATTATATGTAATATTTACATATTTGACATATTGGCCAATATTATGTTCAGGCAGCTGTCTTTCAATTACAGAGTGTATTCTACATTAGTTTAGGGTTGTATAACATTGTACAACTCAATTAATCAAACATTTTATCTTTTTTGTGTAATCAATGCATTTTCCCATTGAACTGACTCAAACACTCAAACTAATATTTCCCTTATGTTTGATACATTTTCTTATCACATCCATGGTATGAAAACAATGTTAAAGAGTTGCTTCAATGAAATATAATTTATTTAAGCTGAAAACGATATGTTTAATGGTGTTGTTAGCGTTGTTACATTTATCGCGCATGCTGTTACAATTAATCCCATATGCGCAGCAAATGTAACACTGGAACAGTGTCCACGTTCGGTTTAATAACTCCCGACCTGTTTTATTATTGAAAAACTTGAAGTGGTTTATGGTAGCAGACATGTGTAGGTCCGTTGCCTGGAAATATTACATATGTACGGATCTCTGAGTAAAAGAGTGAAACGTGCAAAATGTTACAACCATGGCGGCTCTCCCCTACATATATATATTTAACCAACCATAACCATGAGATAAATAACAATACCAGAAATAACAATAATAATAAACGGCTCGCCGTTACAACTATAGCCTGTCGCTTTTCCGAGATTTTCACCTTTTTTGTCAAATCCTCCGAAATCATGATAAATGGCATACTATAGTATGGGGGACACTGGGGAGGCATTTTTCTTCCCATTTTTCTTCGCCTCCCCAGTGTCCCCCCAGCAAACTGTAACTTCAATCAAATAGAAGTATAATTATAAAATGTATTTGATTGTAAAATCAAATACATTTGTGTGTGTGTGTGTGTGTGTGTGTGTGTGTGTGTGTGTGTGCCTGCCTGCCTGCCTGCCTGCCTGCCTGCCTGCGTGTGTAACTAGGTTGCCCACCCCTGATCTACACAATTACTGTTAATCATAAAGGAATTTCCAAAGTGATTCCACTAATATTTCAAAGGCCAAATTCATTCAGAAATGAATTATAAAAAGACCAAAACACCATACAAATAATTATGAACATGAACACCCCTCCTCTGCGGTGCTTTGGCACCTTCCCAATCAACAGGATTACCAGCACAGCACTGCAGATGAGACAGGCCGGTGACCCACAAATAATTTAACTTCCCCACAGTGTCAATAAATTAACACATTTAAAACCCATAGTCCTCGCGGAAAGAATGGCCTATATTTTATACAAGGAAACACGCAGCACAACTGAACAGTCACTTACAGTAGGTGTCAATTAGCCTAGTCATTAATGACCCGTTTGTGTGTGTGTGTGTGTGTGTGTGTGTGTGTGTGTGTGTGTGTGTGTGTGCGTGTGTGTGCGTGAGCGTCTGCTCGTGTGCATGTGCACGTCAACATGGGGACCCAGGGGGAAGATTTGTATAAAATGTATACAAATATTTTGAGAATAGCAGATCTACAAGCTCACAACGCGTCCAAATAGCCAGAAATAAATACGTCAGAAAAATAAAATGTACTTTTTTTTAATGTTTTTATCCCACGATTTTGCAACCTATTTTCTTTCACCCAGTGTCAATTATCTAATGTAATCCTGGGCGCTACGCTTCCTCTGCCAACCTGGGGGGGGGGGGGGGGGGGGGGCAGCGGACAAGCCCCATGCTTCTTTCTATGCATGATCAGTCCAAGCTGCTTCTTTTCACCTGACAGGGGGGAGTTTCCCCGTCTCCGGCCGGACGTAGCGCGTGGAAGGGACACATTATTCCAACCAGTTCCTTTTCCCCTCCATCAGGCGCCCCGGCTGGCCAGGGGGAGGTAGTTTTAGAGACCAGGATTACTGCATGGTTTTTGTACTGCGTGCGTGCGTGCGTGTGAGAGAGAGAGCTAGATTGATTGATTGATTGATTGATTGATTGAAGTATTAACAGTTTGCAGAATTACAGCACATGTCAAGCACAACTCAATGCAGAAACTGTTAAATGTGGGACGACACCATAAAGCATTACCCTTGTTTACAAGTGTAATGTCGTTTTTATCTACTACAAATACTAACGCCCGGGGCGAGAAGCGACATCGCCCTAAAGGGTGAGGCCGCGTGCACGCATCCGCCTGGGTGACAGCAGACTGCTGGGCGAACGCTGGCGCTTTGGAATGGGGGGTAAGATCTTAAAGATGGAGTGCCACAATTTTGGTATTTTTCCAATTTTGCATGTGTCTATGAGGTGACAGTATACTTCATTAGACACCTTGGGTTGTTTTTATGTGCAATGGTGTATTAACTTTGTATTTAGGGTTTGTTCCTGGAGGCTGAACCCTTGACAGTCAAACGGGCCAATGAAATAAACAGTAATATAGTGACATCACACTATCAGCCCCTCCCCAACCCCTCCCTCTTTATCATACAACTACAGCTGTGGGTGCGGCTTCAGTTCAGGTGGATCACCACCAGGCAAACCAGTCATACTTAATTAACTGGTGGGCGTGTCCACATAAAAGCATGATTTTAACAAACACTGTACACTTTTTGGAACAAGTTCTTCCTCCTTATATTATAATAATACCTGATGATCATGTTTTAGGGTGGAAAAAAATCGTGGTACTCCATCTTTAATTTTCTCCATCCCTGATGATGTCACGTGCTCCATCCCTGATTTCAAGTCCAGAATTCAAAATGTACTTGAGTACAATTACTAAAGTATTGGCATCAAAATGTATTCAAGTAACAAAAGTACTCATTTTGTGCAGAATGTTCCATTTCAAGGTTTCAAATGTATGAAAATGTATTCAAATAACTTGAAAATAGCAGATCTACAGGCTCGCATTGCGAGGCATTGTGAGCTTGTAGATCAGCTATTTTCAAATGGCTGAAATCCATGCAGGGCTGAAGTGGTTAATGTATGTTTTGTAATATAATAATCAAAATCAACACTGAAACTTTAACTAAAATTAATGAAGTGTAAAAAAAACAAACATTTGTTGTCTTTTCCTTATTACTGTGGGAGAGTGCAATCGTCCAATCCACTAAGCAACTCAAAACAAGGTTCAAGGTTGTGTACAGGTACATCCATCCATCCATCCATCTTCAACCACTTATCCGTAGTCAGGTCGCGGGGGCAACAGCTCCACCAGAGAGCTCCAGACTTCCCTCTCCAGAGCAACATTATTAGTGACTTCCTCCTGGGGGATACCGAGACGTTCCAAGGCCAGTGAGTCGATGTAATCCCTCCATCTGCACCAATTGGTCTGCCCCGGGTTCTCCTCCCAGTGGGACGTGCATCGAGGACCTCCCTATAGGGAGACGCTCGAGAGGCATCCTTACCAGATGCCCGAACCATCGGTAAATAAAAGGTGCAATTCAAGCTTAATGGTGCAAGAAGAGGGTAAAAATGTGCAAGGCAGGGGGGCTGGCGTTTTCCTTTCCCCTGATTCCATCTGGTTCTTATCAGTGTGTTCATGCATCTGATTGTTTGTGGAAAGAAGCTTTTTTTTTTGTCTATCTCCTTTGAGACTGTGAAACCGTTTTCCATGCGGCAGCATCTCAAACAGTCAGGATGGCTTGGATTCTTCATTATTCCTCGAGCTACAAGCAAACAAATGCCAAGTTTGATTGATCGATTGATTGAAATATGTATTGACAGTTTGCAGAATTACAGTACATTTCAAGCACAAACTCAATACAAAGGCTGTTAACTGTGAGTTAAGCATTACACTTGTTTACAATAGGGTCCACCATGTTCAATTCATCAAAACATTTAGAGACGTACAAATAGACACTTCTATATAGACAAAGAACAGAACAGGAATTCATCATAATGGAGGTAAAAAGGGAAAAGAAACATATACAGTGAGGGAAAAAGGGGGTTCTCAAACCTTTTCATGTCAAGGACCCCCAAATTGACACTCATTAGCCTGTGGACCCCCATTAGAAAATATATGCCAAGGACCCCCATAAGAGACGTCACCCTAGGCTTTCCACCTTGGAGGAAAGCCTGGTCTGTGTTACAAAATTGCCGCGTCAACCGGTCTGGAGCGGATGATATCGCTACGTCATGTTGTAGTATTGTTTTGTAGTCATCAGGCAGGTAGAATCATCCGGAACATCCTTTTTCTTCAAACCGGAAGAATAACAATAAAAGCTCTCGTATCGTGCAGCTTTTATTGAGAAAAATTGGTTTGAGGGGAAAGGAAGTTCCGGATAACCGATGACTACAAACCAATACTACAACATGACGTATAGCGATATCATCCGCTGCTTTTTTACGGCTCTAGCAGTGAGCAGTGCGGGCGCAAGGAGGGGCCGTGTCCTCACAAGGGACACACTGTCAGTGCCGTGGCCTCCTGATCCTGATACCCACCCAGGCAGGCTCTTTTACCCGGTGAGCCACTGTGTGCTTGCTGTGTAGAAAAAAGGCAAATAGTTATGAGAATTGCTGAGAATTGCTGAGAAAATGAATCCTATATAGTACTAATCTAATTTGATCTACAAAGACAATAGTTAGTAATATATAGTATGTTTTCCTGTATTTTTTTATTTATTTTTCGTCGAAAACCACGAACTATAGTATGTAATTTTTTCCTGATTTTCGTAATTTTTTTAAATCATCAAAAACCATGAACTATATATATAGTAGTATACGGGAAAGACTTGGACTATTTTAACAGCGTCGGCTTCAGGGACCACTGAGGGTGCATAATGGACCACTGAGGGTGCATAATGGACCACTGAGGGTGCATAATGGACCCCCACGGGTCTGTAACTCTCAAGAGTTAAATAAGCACTGAGGATCCTTTTAATTCCCCCCCCCCCCTGCACATCTGGAGAGCAGTGGGGAAAGCCCTGTCCTCTGCGTGCATGCGTGCGTGCGTGCGTGCGTTGGGGGGGGGGGGGGGGGGGGGGGGGGCAGTGGGATGTGTTAGCCAGGTGCTCCGAACATCTGGATCTCGGTGCAGACAGATGCAGGGACCATGGACGTGCGTGCGTGCGTGCGTGCGTCTGGAGAAGTGCATGTTGCTGACAGGCCTCTCAGCGGGAGAAGCCACTTCCTCCAAATGACACGGTTGAACAGGAAACCACTGGAGCACAACACAGTTCCCCGCGGACGCTCCAAAAGGCACAGCATTAAACACCTGTTTCCAGCCCGTTATGACGAGCGTCGTTAATATACTGGGGGAGAGACGGGACTCAATTCAACTCAATCTTTACTTCAGACTCGGGGTCCATATCACATGTACAAAGAAACATGATAAAACACAATAGATCATATAAACAAAACAAATGAAAAACATAATATGTGACCTGTTTTTGAACGAGGATAAGTCAATGATTTTTTCTGTTTTTTACACGTCATATGAAAGCAGGGAATCATAGCTTCAAATTGACATAGTGGTTGTTCGGTTTGACCCACCAGTTTTGGAGATATGGCTTATATAGAGTAATGTCTTGCAGAGAAACAGCGAGTTGAGAAAACAGGCTTGAAAGGTCACTTCTGTAGACTCAAACATTACACCTAGCTACATGTTTAAGCATGTATTTCATATTTACATGTCTTCTGTGGACTCTAACATTACACCTATAGCTACATGTTTAAGCATTTATTTCATATTTACATGTCGATTTCAGCTCTGACATTTATTTCAGACATGCTCGTGAAGAGTCATGCTTATTTTTCATTTAAAAAATAATAATAATAAAAATCTCCTGAACAGTTTGGCTGCTATGACTGTCTCTGTATCAAACCGATGCAGATTTTTACAATTTAGGCATTTAGCACATGCAGCAGACACTCTTAATCCAGGGAGATTTACAGTAAGCAAGAACAAAACATGGTAATACATCAAATGTTTTTATTAGGTATATATTTGAATCGAATAGAAAGGCCTAACCAGGGACTGGGGTCGCAAATTAGCCTCGGCTTTGCTATATTTGAATTGAAAACCTGAATATTCTTTTGCTATATTTTTTTATTGGAATCCTGAAAAGTAACTCAAACGCGTCGCGTTTTGAGCTTGTACATCAGCTATTTGAATTGAAAACCTGAATATTTTCTTGCTATTTTTTAATTGGAATCCTGAAAAGTAACCTTTTTATTGAATTTCAAATGCATTTAGTTATAGTTATGTTAACTTTATGAACTGTTAACATAACTACACAAAAATACAATAACATTTTATAGTCATTAATTACTAGTCATTTAATACTAGTCACGAAGTAATTAAAGCGGGTTTGGAATTGTAACAGCTGAAATCAATACTATATCAGTATTCTGATATTAACATGCGAGCCGCATTAAGTGAAGGTGGGGGCCGCATGTGGCCCCCGGGCCGCCAGTTGCCCCACCCCTGAGCTAGGGTTTCTCAAAAACATATTCAGGTTTTCAATTCAAATAGCTGACGTACAAGCTCAAAACCCGACGCGTATTGAGTATTGAGGATTCCAATTCAAAAATAGCAAAAATAGCAAAAAATATATTCAGGTTTATATAATATAGCAAATATTGCTACGACAGTAATATGCACTGTGGCCCTCTGAAGTGAGTGTGGAAATATATTGGCCCTCGCCCATCGTCAAAGTTGCCCACCCCTGCCCTATAGCTGATCCAAGCCTGCACTGCAAAGTGCATGCAGCGTCCATTGTGGCGACGGGAGCAGCAGCAGCGCCCGCTTAGCGAACGTCGCGCTGAGCGAAATCAAACGCACCCGGGGGAGACCTCTTAATGCAATCAGAGGGCGACGTACGTACGTTCGTTCCAGACAGCTGTGCACAGGTCGTAATCACTTAAACAACCAGAGCGTCATGGGCCCCGGGGGCTGAGACGACAGCTTGTTTTGTGAAAAACTCTCGCGGGTCCAAAAGGAAAAGCAATGAAAAGCAATAAAGGTATCCGTCTGGGCCCGGGGGGGCCGCCCGTCCTGGTTGCAGCGGAGCTATGAGCTGGAAGGCAGCTGTCTTCACTCGCCGTGATTTATCCTTCTCGTCTGCTCCGCGCGCGCTTTTCCACTTAAGGAGAAGGAATCAAGTATTCCCCATCCCAAAAGAAACATGGACGTCTGGGGGGAACTCCGCATGATTAATGTCCTTTGTAAAGCTACTGGAAGTCTGGGGGCTAGCGGCGGGACGGCCGGTTTAGCGCCCGGCCGCCCCGCAGTGCTTCCAGCCCCTGTTTACCAAACGCTTCTTCTCCTCAGTATATCAGTGTTTGTTTTGCAGGGTGAGGGGTCGCCGGCTCCCGAAACGGGGCCGCGCTCCAAGGCGACGACTCTGGGGGGACGACGACGAGCAATGAGGAATAGATGTTCCTGGGAGGAGAGCGCCAGGTTATCCCATCTAGGCCCGAGGACGCATCTGTGACGCCTTATAGCTTTTATAACCACTTATACACAAAAAAACAGATGTCTTTTCACAGCGAACGTTTTTAACTCATCTTTGCTTGTCCCTGGAAACTTCCTGGAAAATCTGAATTTCAGAATGGGGGTCGGCGGCCAAATACATGTCATTTTTGGGGGTCCTTAACATGAAACAGTTTGAGCACCACTAATATAGAAACACAGAAAACTTTTTTTAGAAGACATCTTGTAGAATCTACACATGGTTTTAGTATTTTAGAAGACATCTTGTATAGAATCTACACATGGTTTTAGTATTTTAGAAGACACCTTGTAGAATCAACATGGTTTTAGTATTTTAGAAGACATTTTGTATAATCTACACATGGTTTTAGTATTCTAGAAGACATCTTGTATAGAATCTACATGGTTTTAGTATTCTAGAAGACATCTTGTATAGAATCTACATGGAGACTCAGCACAGGTCTCGCTGGGTTATGGAAAGGGTCTGGCCGGCCGGTGCACTTCCCACAGGCGGATGTAGCGCCGTGTCAGGTATGTGTCACGTATACCCCCGGACACATCTGGACGTCTCTCGGCGATGATATTTATGGTACATCTTTACAGATTAGTACGCCCCGGTTCATTATGCGAGAAGCTGCTGCTGCCTGCATGGCTGACTGACAGGCAGGGTTTTCCAAGAATTCATGTCTTGGTGGAAGGGAGAGAGAGAGAGAGAGAGAGAGGTGGATGGATGGATGTCCATGTTTGTTTTAGGAGGCAAGCATCGGCGCTGCTGGAAGCTATAGCGCAGCGATTCTTAACTCCGGCCGCTCATACTCCCTCAGCCACTGCTGCCCCCGATCGCAATGAAATTGACAATGTCTCAGTGTTTTTGAAAGAAAACGTACGTTTCTTGTTACACAAACGTTCTATTGTTAATCACTGACTGTGCCCGACTGCCTGCCCCGGCCGTCAGTCACCGGCCTACTTGGGAACGATGCGAGTTATGGGAAGAATCGGGAAAATCAGGAACACATGCAACCCCACCCTAGTATGTAATATCCGTTGTCATAGTACCCGTTTAAACTCGCCGTCTGTCTGTGTAAGTCCTTGTGCAACGTAAACGTCTGTGGAGAGTATATCTGAAGAGTGCAAACTGACTGTGAAAAGTGGACCGACTAAGTAAAGCCAAAAGGCAAGGCTGGTGGCATTGGTTCGACCTCCTGCTAGTTCGACCATTACTAACCCCGGCTCTAACCCTAACCGCAAGCACGGGAGCAGCGCATCTTCACCAACCTTAATGCATGTTCGGCAACCTTAATGCATCTTCGCCAACTTTAATGCATGTTCGCCAAACTTAATGCATGGTCCCCGCCAACCTTGCCAACCTTAATGCATGTTCGCCAACCTTAATGCATGTTTGGACTAACGGGACTTCGGATCTATGGGCAGTCCCCGGCTGTGTTTTTTTTGCCATGGCAATCAATTGGCTCAGGCAGAGCCTGCAGGTTTGAACGACGTTTGAACTGTGTGCCTGTGTGCGTTTGAACGTTCCAACTCCAAACTCCAACTGCAACCGCAACCAAGCAAACTCCAACCACCTCCCGAACACAAGGTTGCACAGACTTCATGGCGAGCTGCTATAGGCACACAGTAAAACTTCTTAGAAATGTTGTTTCTAGCCTAGTTAAAGTGTTTTGCTAGGTGGTCATTATCGGGAGATAATTCACCGACAGAAGGTGAATTATATCCGGACAATGACCACCTAGCCAGATATTATCCCGCTTATTACATGGCTAACTAACATAAATTAATACATTGACCCAAAACACAACAAAATAAGTATTCCATAAGTCCGCGGTGGCTGCGTCTGCAGCTGCAGGGCTGAAGCACTGTCGGAAAACAAGGAAGTGAGTTGATCAAATAGAATCCATTTTCGGGTCCTGCTTCGTCTATTTCTCGCTCAAATGTTTTCAAAAACATTTTTAAGAGCAATGTTTAGCTGTAAATGACATTGTGTGTCACTAGTGTGTGTGTGTGTGTGTGTGTTTACATGGCTGTCATGTTGGAAACAGCAGTAAATCAAGCGGGCGCAGCCGCGCAGCTGGTGCTCAGAGGGTTTGATTAGGCAGCGGTCATTATCGACACATAATTCACAGCTGAATTAAGCGATTGACCAATCAGAATCAAGTATTCAACCAAGCCATGTAATAAGTCTATATACCTGGCGACCCACCGGTGGGGAGCCGACCCACATGTTGCCCATGCGCTCTAATAATGACCCGTTGCTTCGCTCTGCTGGTATTTCAGCTCACCTCCCAGCCTCGCTTCGTTAATCCATTTAGACCTAGGACGATTCTACAAATGCCTTCTATCTATATCCTGACAGTTGACGAAACCCATACGTTTCTATGTCAGTCGTTCTCAAACATGCAGGACCCCAATCTGAAAATATGGGTTCCAGGGACCCCCCCCCTGAAGCAAAGATTTGAGTTAAAAACGTTCACTGTGCAAGAATATAACATTCAAAGATTTGCACTACATTTTCATGACTTTTAAAAAATAGCAGATCTGCAAGCTCATAGCGCGGCATGCAAGCTCGTAGCGCGGCACCCGGTGCCACGCTATGAGCTTGTAGATCTGCTATTTTTCAATAGCTAAAGTATATATGATGCTTAAAACACCAAAAGGGGTTCCCGCCCCAGAATGGGTTAAAAAACGTGCTGTGGGACACGTTGTTGACGAGTGATTAAAAAGGAAAACCAGGAGCCTCCGTGCCCCGCGGCGGAGGGACGGCGGTGACCCGTGAGATTGAATAATGGTGGCGGCTGTAAAACTCTCCCACAACCTGCGGACCTGCATCGCATTTTATAGCACCGTCACATTAGCGAGCCTGCAAAGCCCGTAAAAAAACAACGCGGCTGCACGCCACGCCCTCTTTTGTGTGTGTGTGTGTGTGTGTGCGTGCGTGCGTGCGTGCGTGCGTGCGTGCGTGCGTGCCAGTAATTACCCGCCCGAAGAAATAAAAACACAAAACTATTTATAGCAGTTCCCCTGTGGATTGGAGCACGGCTTGTGGTTTTTAAGACGCTTGATTAGGTCCGTGTGTGTGTGTGTGTGTGTGTGTGTGTGTGTGTGAATGGGTGAATGTAATGCAAAATCTATATGTAAACATGAATGTGTGTGTGTGTGTGTGTGTGTGTGCGTGCGTGCGTGCGTGCGTGAATGGGTGGATGTACAATCTATGTAAAGTGCCTTTATCCAATATATATAAAGGCAACCATTTAAAAATCAGAAGCTAGTCCCTTATCCTTATCCACATTGAGTGCCATGGAACGGAGATCTCTGTCTTTGAATGTTTTATAGTGATTAAGGCTAATCGCAGGGCTATAAGCTACATCTAGTTAGCTCTGCAAAAGCTAATTAAAATCATCAAGTAATTCTCTCTCTCTCTCTCTCTCTCTCTACCTTCAGTGAGTGTCCCGTTTCTAAACTGAGCATGCAGGTCCCAAAATAGAGCTCCAGAAGGGAATGGGGGTCAATTATAGTGTGTGTCATTTTATTTTGGGTTTGATGACTTTGTTAACGGTGTTGGGTTCACTCTGCGGTGTGAGGGGGGCCGGGGTCAGTGGGAGGACGGTAACAGGAGAACACGTATCTGAGCCAGTGACGATCCACCTGAACCCGGGGGTGAGCTCTCCGCGGCCGTCAGGCCTGTGTGCACCGTTTTCATATTACTAGACCTGTACGTGCCCGTCGCAGTCGGCCACCGGCCTACTCGGGAATGATGCAACTGAGGTGAAAGGAGTTGGCCTCATTAGGCCCACTGGCAGAGCCTGGCCCAGGTGAAAGGAGTTGGCCTCATTAGGCCCACTGGCAGAGCCTGGCCCAGGTGAAAGGAGTTGGCCTCATTAGGCCCACTGGCAGAGCCTGGCCCAGGTGAAAGGAGTTGGCCTCATTAGGCCCACTGGCAGAGCCTGGCCCAGGTGAAAGGAGTCGGCCTCATTAGGCCCACTGGCAGAGCCTGGCCCAGGTGAAAGGAGTCGGCCTCATTAGGCCCACTGGCAGAGCCTGGCCCAGGTTTGAAAGGAGTTGGCCTCATTAGGCCCACTGGCAGAGCCTGGCCCAGGTGAAAGGAGTTGGCCTCATTAGGCCCTGACAGAGCCTGACCAGAGCCTTTTGTGGTGGTGCTGGAGAACCGTGGGTCCGACCGACTCGATACCTGGCACTGCACTCCCTGTGGGGGTGTGGAACGCGTGTGTCGAATGTGATGGCTTAGGGGTAGAGTGACCGGATGGATGGGGACCGCGAGGTTCCCAGTTCGATCCCCGTGGGCTCCCCCAGAGTTAGTGTCGAAGTGTCCTTGAGCAAGACGCTGAACCCCTGATTGCTCCCGATGTGCAGGTTGGTGCCTTGCATGGTTTCCCCTGCCATCGGTGTGTGAATGTGTGTGGGAACGCGTGAATGTAATGCACAATCTATGTAAAGGTGTGTGAATGGGTGAATGTAAAGCACAACCTATGTAAAGGTGTGTGAATGTGTGTGTGACTCTTCTCCCTTCTCTAATGGCTCGTACACTGCACGATAGTTTATTTATTTGATATGGACATAACAATTGCATTGCTCATTGCACAGTTGTACAAATTGTAGATGCACCGTTTACAGTGTGTTAGCACCATTTTCACCACTTGTCCACGACTGGATTTGCTCCGATTATGCTGTCGGGGACCATTTTTGGCGCTCGCCGACAAAACTCCTGATCTGACATAAGATCAGGCTTTGATCTTGGTGAACTCTTGCAGTGTGTGATGCCTAGTCTGCGACCAATTGTTTAGTGTGAAAGCCACAACGATATAATGACAGACGATTTAAAAAAAAGACTCCTGCAGTGTGAACGATCTGATGACTCGCCGACAACTTTAAAACTCCTACAGTGTGTAGGGGCCATTAAACACCTTGGACTACGCTCCACACGTCCCAGGCTCTTCTCCCTTCTCTAAAACACCCTGGACAACGCTCCATACATCCCAGACTCTTCTCCCTTCTCTAAAACACCCTGGACAACGCTCCACACGTTCCAGACTCTTTCTCCCTTCTGGCTCCAAAAACTAGACTCACTCCCAATCTTCCGCCGTAGTCTGAAAACCCACCTCTTCAGACTCCATCTTAGCCCATAGCACTTGACCTAGCCTCGACGACCTTACAGGCATATGCAAAGGCTAAACTTATGTAATTTAGATAGCATATTATATAGACATATAGCACTCAATAGTGTGTATACTCATAGCCTTACAGATTTTCTACTGTTAGACAGATGTTAGGTTCTTGGATTATTCTTGATGACAATTTTTTACATATTTGATGTATTACCATGTGATGTTCTTGCATACTGTAAATCGCTCTGGATTAAGAGCGTCTGCTAAATGACCACATTGTAAATTAGCATAGTCTTTAGAATACAATTTAATTTAGTTTTAGTCATTAAGTTAGTCGTCTGAAATGTTTTAGTTTTAGTTGAATACATTTCACGTGATTTTAGTCGACCTAGAAGTTATAAGACAGAATAGGTTGCATATTCATCTACAGTATTGCTCCATATGGATTTTATATGGATGTCATCAGTGACATCGTTGGGCAGTTTTTTTTTAAACAAGAATATTTTTTGCGAATTTTCAGGACTAGAAAGCCTGCAGTTTATATTAGCTTGGATTCCCCATCGATGATGATGTCACTGGTAGACGGGTCTCTGAACTGCCCACAGCCCTCCTATGAGACACAGACTGGTTTCTGAACTGCCCACAGCCCTCCTATGAGACACAGACTGGTCTCTGAACTGCCCACAGCCCTCCTATGAGACACAGACTGAGTAGAAAAGAATTGTGCCATTTTATCATGATTATTACTGAGGACCTATATTATATGAAGGTAGGATGAAAAGTGGTGAAATGGTCCTTTAATGACGGTAACGCACACCCACCCTCCGGTGTAACGTTGCTTTAAGCGTGTCGTTGCCATTTAGACGTGCTGTGTAAGGTCACAACTTGGCTCCAAATGGCAGGGAAATGAAATGGCACCTGTCAACGAACGCTCTCCATGTAACATAATGACTCTCTCTCTCTCTCTCTCCCAGAAGGAGAACGTTGTTCAGTGGCGTGCACAGATAGACACTAGTGGGTGCTAGAGCACCCCCTGTTCTTTTCCCTCTGGACAAATGAGCCCTTTTGGACTGTGGTCGAGATCGTAGATGCCACGTCTTTCCATCGGGTCCTGTCAGCCATTGCTGCTCCCAGTTCTTGGAATGTCAGTCCTGTGTCCCTGGAGATTGTGTCAGGATATGTATGAGGCCTGGTTCTTCTGGACGACTGGGGGAGCCGCCATAGCAGGATATCTGATATTACTTGATCCTTGGAGCGGTAGCAGTGACCAGCAAAGATCGCTCTACGACATGCTACGGTTGTTGTTATTGGTGGCAGTTCACCATAGATCTGCTCTTTGGTTGGATGAGTTTTCCAGGAAATATTTTTAACACACATGAGGAGTCTTGTATATGTGCCATGTTCAATTCCTGATAAAAAAGCTTCTAATATATTGTTTAGGCCCCAAAATCTATAAATCTCACACTATTTAGGCAACCGGCCAGTTCCACGTGCTGCACAAGGTGCCCTTTTTTCACTTGAGCACCTGCCCCTCTAAATGTCTGTGTGCACGCCACTGACGCTGTTTGTGTGTCTGTTTGTGACCCATGGCCCACTACTCTGTCCACGCACACATGAAGATTTCATTGAAATGGACCCAAGAAAAATCCTGAACTTCCCGACAGTACTGTTCCACACTATACTCCCTCCCTACACAAGAAACAACTCTCCTGGGTTTTTTATGTGGGTATGTGTGTTTTTAGATATTTCAGTATTTCAAAATGTCTGTGATGTCATGCACACTGGGCTGACTTCCTTCCTGGACTACAATTCCCATAATGCTTTGGTGCCACTGCTCCTCCTTGTGGATAGGGGGAGGCGGGCTGTCTTACTGCGACAACATGTAGTCCAGGAAGTAAGTGAGCCCAGTGTCCATGACATCATACTAAAATATCTAAAAACAAAAATGACCCACATAAAAAAACCCAGGAAAGTGTTTCTTGTCTCCCAAACATCATTAAAATAAGATCTGGTTGCAAAAGGGGTGAAGTGTCCCTTTAATGATTTAGAATAAAACAAACATGTTGGTCTGTTGGTGTACTTTTCAGGCAGTGATGGAAGAACTAGTACTCACATGTTTTAACTTTAGTAAAAGTATCAATACTAAAAAAAGTTGTGCAGAATGTCCCGTTTCACAAGTTCAAAATGTATAAAGATCTACAAGCTCACAAGACGGGTTGTTGAGCTTGTAGATCTGTATACAGGGCCGAGGTGGTTTATCTATTAATCTAAATCTGCAAAGTAACTAAAGCTGTCAAAACAATGTAGTGTAGAAAAAGTACAATATTTTGCCTCTGAGATGGCAGTAGAAGTAAAAGCATTGAAAATTGTAAATACACAAAATGACAAAATGTTTGTTTCATAATCACTCAAACAAGGAGACTTATTAGCTCTCAACGAATAGCCCGTTTGCTCTTTTGGCTTCCAGGGTGACATGTGAGAGCGGCCGGTGGCTTGACGTGCGTCCAACATCCATACGGGATCTCGCCACCCCTCCCGGTGGCATCGCAGGGCCTGCGTGCCGCGGTGGGACCTTCGTTATAGCTGGCGAGCCGAGACGGACCGCGTGCCAACAACGCTGCTACCCATAATTCCTTTCACTCAATTAGTGCCAGCTGCCGAGGCCCTTTGGCATTGACATTGATAGTCGTGTTTAATCCCGTGGCTGTGGCCGCATTAAATGCTGTGGAGATTTGCACCGTAATCCCTTCCAAACCCACAAAGTCCAACAAATCCTCGACGACACATGTGCTAACTTGTAGCGCTGCTACAGCATCCTTGGAGACATTATATTACCCCCGAGTACACTCACACTGCGGTGGCAGTGCCAATACTTTGATGCCAAAGTATTGGCATCAAAATGCTTTACCGTATACCAAGTCAAGTAGGCCAGAGGGGCTTATTGTCGGTATCAGCCAGGGTGTGCGTGAGTCTATCCCAGTAACAATGCTCTAGACCTCTGGGAGATGGAGTCTATCCCCGTAACAATGCTCTAGACCTCTGGGAGATGGAGTCTATCCCCGTAACAATGCTCTAGACCTCTGGGAGATGGAGTCTATCGCCGTAACAATGCACTAGACCTCTGGGAGATCCCTGTAACAATGCTCTAGACTTCTGGGAGATGGAGTCTATCCCCGTAACAATGCTCTAGACCTCTGGGAGATGGAGTCTATCCCCGTAACAGTGCTTTAGACCTCTGGGAGATGGAGTCTATCCCCGTAACAATGCTCTTGACCTCTGGGAGATGGAGTCTATCCCCGTAACAATGCTCTAGACCTCTGGGAGATGGAGTCTATCCCCGTAACAATGCTCTAGACCTCTGGGAGATGGAGTCTGTCCCTGTTACAATGCACTATAGACCTCTGGGAGATGGAGTCTGTCCCCGTTACAACACCTACCATCAGCTCCCAGTACTTACAACACCTACCATCAGCTCCCAGTACTTACAACACCTACCATCAGCTCCCAGCACTTACAACACCTACCATCAGCTCCCATCACTTACAACACCTACCATCAGCTCCCAGCACTTACAACACCTACCATCAGCTCCCAGTACTTACAACACCTACCATCAGCTCCCAGCACTTACAACACCTACCATCAGCTCCCATCACTTACAACACCTACCATCAGCTCCCAGCACTTACAACACCTACCATCAGCTCCCAGTACTTCAAACACCTACCATCAGCTCCCAGTACTTACAACACCTACCATCAGCTCCCAGTACTTACAACACCTGCCATCAGCTCCCAGTACTTACAACAACACCTACCATCAGCTCCCAGTACTTACAACACCTACCATCAGCTCCCAGTACTTACAACACCTACTATCAGCTCTTACTGCACGTGCTCCTCATGCGCTGAGTTGCTCCTCATTCCAAAGCAACCAAGGGGAGATAACGTGATTGAGTATATGTGGCTGAGTAGCAGTTATCTATACAGCTACATAGCTCTGGTCCATATAACCTTAAGGACTTCAGAGCTAACAGCTACAGTAAGTACATGAGTATATATATATGATCCCCCACTCTTTCACATGGACAGTGAATCCCAGCGCATGCAGCGAGCAGAAACCAGAGCCCTGGTGGTATGATAATATTAACTCATTTAGACCTGGGGACGGTTCTACAAATGTCTTCTAAATCCTGACA